>NC_062967.1:22182707-22198445 GCF_023119035.1 Salvia hispanica | reverse complement strand
GTGCCGTTCTTTCTCTCTACAATATCTATCACCAACGCCATGGCGCTAATATGGTTTAATAAACATATGGAATAATGTAATAAATTATTGGAATGAAGGATGTGTAGAAGCATTTGAAGTACAGAATAAAGTAATAAACCTATATAATGAAGTAAAATGGGCTTGTAATGAAGCCGAAAAAATTTTCACAGCAGCACATCTCATCAAAAAAACTAGATCTAATGGCCCAGATTTGATCTCTAGTTCGGTCTTTAAAATTGGTTCGACATTGATCACAACTCTATGTAAGTGATACACACATATTTTAAATATTTTTAGGGGTTAGACCATCTCCAATCATATACCAAACTCAAATCCTTTGGTATTTTTTGTGAAATAACATCAAATATAGTGTTACTGCAGAAATTTTGTGATACAAAAACTAAAAAATGCTGTAAATTTTGAATTTAGTGTAAATGGTTGGAGTAAAACTACATGTTATGATGTATATTCAAAAATAGGTTTGAGTTTGGTGTAAATGGTTGGCGATGGTCTTAGATACTTAAGAGTTGGTTTGATTTGACTGAATATTTTGAGAATATTTTATTTATTTTTAGGGGTTAGAGACTTAAGAGTTGGTTTGATTTGATTGAATATTTTAGGAATATGTGTCTCACTTTTATTTATTAATTTTACAATAAAATGTGAGTAAAATAAATTAGTGGAATGTGAGGCCTATGCTTTGATGTATTTGGGATAGCCAAGGAGAAAAAGGATGCTAGGAAAATCCAAGACAACCGAGAGCTTATTGATGCATTGCCTGAAAAGAGAAGGCTGGAGGATGATGGTTACTCTTCCAGTGATGGTGAAGAGTCTCCGGCCTACAAGAAGCACAAGCAGATGGATAAACGGGATCACAACGATGAGTGGAAAATGACTGTTTTGAAGTCCAACAAGCTTGCAAGGCTCAAGCTGCTGCCAAGCTAACGTAAAGCAGACAGAGTAGAGCAGACTTGATTTTCTGAAGAAGGCTCCTGAAACTTTTCTTGGCTCATAAACCTCTTCTTCATATAATATTTATCTGTTTAATTGTCTGATTTCATCTTTGGGTAGTGTTGATTTGCAGTCTAAAATCCTCGTGCGGGTCGTTGCATGTGAAAACAAATTCTCTCGTTGCTCAGTAGGTGAATCTGTGAGGGAGAGATCAAGGTGAATATGCACCAAAATAGGATTCAATAAGGACAAAAATGTCTTAAATAAAAACTAATGAGGTTATTTTCGACAAAACATATATGTATCCAATGTTTATTATTTTCGACAAAACATATATGTATCCAATGTTTAAAGTAGCTTAATCAAACAAAAGTTAAGCTAAACTAAGATTTTTGACATAGCAACCAAACACTATAACAAGATAACTATCTAAGACTCAATCATGCAAAATTGGACTCACCAACCTTATCATATCATATACTAACAAGGCAATCAAACGCACTCTTAGGAGTCGTTTGGTTGTTAACATGAGTTACGAAGATGTTCGGGCCACCATTTGGTTTATAATCAAAGCATGTAACTAATCATAGCATTACTGATGTTTGGTTGCACATTTATTAAAATGAGACAATGCTCATCCAGCTGTTTGGTTGATTGTATTAATATAGTGACATACTGTGTGATAAATTTTTTGCACCTGGGGTTTTCTCATTATTTCAATAATCCACCAAATATTAATACCACGACTCTCTCCTTTGTTTTTTCATTCCCGCGCAGTTGTCCCCAACAAATTTCCCCCAACCTGCGGCGACTCGCTTAGGGCATCTCGGTGGTGAATTTCAGGTTAGCTCATTCGATTATATTGTGTGTTTCTATCGGTATGTTGTTGATTGGTTGATATAAACGGTGTATCTCGATTTGGATTTTCAGTTTTAATTTCCACCATGACATCCTAGTTCATTATTAAGATCGTTCATATGTTTGTATGCCGTTCGTTGTGTCGCGTAATACAAATCAAGAGTCAATTTCAACTGGAGATTGTTTGTGATTTTAGCTTAATTGTGTAGTTTTGGTTTCATAGCGTGGTAACTTAACTCCTGCTCTTTCATCGCGTAATACTTTTTTGTTGGTTGTTGCGACTCCTGCTCTTTCATTACTCAAAGCTATGGTCGATCCTCGAACAAATGCACCCAATGTTGATGGTAGCCAAAGCTCACAAGGTGTGGTTCGTTATACACATACACAGATCTCTACTTTGAGCGTAGTTAAGTAGTTACACATTTTATTTGTAATTTGATTGCTTTATGTTACTCATTTTGACTTAGGTAGCAGCCAATACCGAAGGAGGTCCTAGTATCAGAGAAATGACACAGGGCGTCGTCCGTGGTCTGATCACGAAGAAGCTGTACTCATCTCAGCTTTGAAGGAATTGGTGGCTCTTGGATGGAAATCGGATAATGGTTTCCTAGGTGGCTATTTGAACAAGATTGAAGAGTGTTTGCAAACTGAGTTTCCAAGAACTGATATTAAAGCAAATCCACATATCCAGTCTAAGAAAACAACATTGAAAAGGAACTACAATCTACTGTCGATGATCCTTGATCGAAGTGGAGTTGGTTTCAACATGCACGGGGATGATTTTAAAATTGATTGCTCGGATGACCAATGGAATCAAATTGTGAAGGTATGTGATTCACATCCAAATTTTGAACACCGATTCTCTTATACAGATGATTTGACATAACTTCTAATGATATTGTCCTGGTTCTCTGCAGCAAGACAGCCATGCCCGGGGAATGCGCACAAAGGCGTGGCCTTACTGGGAGGATTAGAAGGTGATCTTTTGAACACCGATTCTCTTATACAGATGATTTGACATAACTTCTAATGATATTGTCCTGGTTCTCTGCAGCAAGACAGCCATGCCCGAGGAATGCGCACAAAGGCGTGGCCTTACTGGGAGGATTAGAAGGTGATCTTCGGGAAAGATAGGGCAACTGGGAGGACTGCCGAGGGGGTAGCTGAAGCTGCTAGAGACAGTCTGCCCGGCGCGCCTGTTACGGAGATAGGTGAGAGCAGCGATTACCTTCCAAGCTTTGAAGATTTCATAGGATACGATCAAGTTCATGCAACCTTTGGGAACAATGTGCTGGATGATAATAGTGCACAAAGTGGGAAGAATGCAAACGCAAACACTCAGGTTCCACCGAAGGTCAAGCGTAAGCGCAAAGTCAGCTCTGATGATGATGGTCTTGTCCAAATGTTAGGAAAGATGTTCGCTAACACCAGCGCTCGTTTGGATACTTTGGCAGCCCGCATTGGCTATGAAATGGATTTGGTGAAAGCCAGACAGGAAATTTTCCGTCATTTGGGCAACATACCAGAGCTGACCGAGAATGAAAGTTATGATCTTTGCGACATCATTGGAAAGGAGAGCTCGAGACTTGAGATTTTCACAGGACTCCCTGATGCTTCGAAACTTGGATATGCGAAGCGAGTCTTTGGAAAAGGAAGCTCGCCCCTAGCCGATCAAATGCTTAAAATATGGCCTGCCTTTTGACCCATCTGTCTTGCGCCGATTACTTTTGTTATTTAAAAAACTATGCACTTTTGGTAAATTGCAGTTATATCATGCCGGTGTGGTAGTCTATAATCTTTTGTAGGTTAATATCAACAGTTGCTTTTTGAGAACTACTTCTATTATGGTTGTATTTGGCATGTAATTAGGCAGGCAATATGACTACTCTATTATGTAGGCAGGCAAAATGTTGTGTTATGACTACTCTGTTTTTTATAGATATATGACTTTCTATCTTCACTTCCTATTGAGTTGGTGGGTCTGCCTATTTCTCCTTCTTTGCTGAAATTATATTTTGTTATGTCATTATAAAGAATGTGAGAAAGATCTATTCTCTTTCGATGAAGCATGAAATTGGAATTAAGAAATCAATCTTAGCTCTAACATCATCTTTCCAATATTATGTGCACACTTCAATTATCACAATAAACACTAGATTCTCCCATTTTAATGCACTTTTTCGAGCCAGCATAATTCCTATAACCCCATATGATACACCGCGGCAACATAATTAAAAATTTAACACACTTGAACACAGAATCATTGGTTTCAATGAAGCAAAATGAGAATACTCATTGTGTTAAACAAAAGAATTTAAACATAGCGCCAAAAAATGTCATTTCATTAAGTGAAAATAGTTATTGCTATGCAAGAACAATGACCTTCAATACATAATGTAGTAGATAATCTAAGCTACGGTCCGATAATGAAGACACCACTCATAACCGTGAGGTGTCGGACCAAAGAAAGGCAGCAACTTGTCGCGACTACTAAATGTTGGGTTTATGGAGCATTCTCGGCATTGCAAGTGGGCTGGACGACGCACACGAATAGGCCAAATTTGGACTATTGGGTGGGAATTCTCTGGATAATATACGAGGGCCTTTTTTCTCAACCCTCGCATGAGACTTTCCTTTGGCGTCGGGAACATAGTATCGCACCTCCTTCTTGTTGGTTGACTCCAGGTCCAGTGGGCCACCTTCATCAAACATGAGCTTGCGACGGGAAAGTGAGAACGGATTCTTGCTATTCACCTCAGCTCCGTCAATAATCGGTGCGATCACCTCCGGTGCATCATGGCGTGCAGACTGAGGTGAATCTGATAGCACGATGAAAGTTTTCTCAGCCTCTTCTTTGACGGAATTCAATGCAAACAACTCATATAGTTGAGGGTAAGCGGGGTCACCACGTTTGTGATAGGCTCCGAGAAGGGGGTTTCGCTGCAATAACATAACAACATACGTGAGTTGACAAGAATTTGAATGAAATATCCACACATACAGCAATGAACTTACCTCCAATTCGTCATGCCAATTTGGAGTTGCAACAATGACTTTGTTGCTAGGAGCGTCCCAGTAGGTTCCCTCCAAACGAATGATCTCATTGAAAGTCTTGTAACGGTTTTCCATAAAGTGAAGCCGATCAACTAGTTCGAACCACTCAAATGAGTAGCCAGGCTTCAACTCGATGGCGATCTTTGACTCGACGAAGAAACGGCTGGGAAACATGGTTCCCTCGAACCCGGTAGCATGTTTGAGACGTATCAATGTACCGAGAAGCACCGAGTTAATCTCATGACTGCACTTTGAATCATATAGGAAAGAGCTTTCAATGGAGATGTTATCTAACATTGTCGATGCAAGAGGAGCTTAAGGAAGTAAGATCCGGGAACTCCAAATGGTTGATATATATAGATAATATGTATTGGACTCTCAAAGACACACATTCAATGGAGTGCCAACTGGAATGTGGAGATGAATATCTACATTGTCCATATTTATTGCATAAAGATCTCCATGAATTCACAAGTACTAAAAACTTAAGTTTTTGACATGCAACCACCCATTTTAATTGTGATGTGTAGCCTACATTGGGTAGATTTACGTCCATTCTTCCATCTATTATGCCTAGGAATAAGATTGAAAGCACCATTCACATTATTAGATAACTGCTACTATGAAAAGAAGATGTAGTTCAATGCTTCATTAACCACTTTCACATTTTTAGAAATCTTTGTATTAAAAGATCTGTGGCATTTGCATCGATATTAATAACGCACATTTAACAAAATGGAGTAACAATACAATTGAATAGAAAATGCTGAGATCATTTCATTAAACAGAAATGGAGATGGATCCTAACAAAATAGAATAATATGGTTCAATTACATAAACCAGAATCCAAAATTAGTTGCACCAAGTTTTAACATAAACTTCCAGATTGCAAACAGAATTAGACACTAGAACAGTTTCCCTAACACAACACCTAACAAGAACAAGATTATACCCATGACACAACCAACAAATAGTTCATCCGGAGTTCAGCCTGAAATCTTCCACAAACACCACATTCTTTTACATTGTTTAACAGCCTTTTGTTTTTTTTAGATTCAGAGTTGCCTGCTACTTTAGCTGAACTTCAAGCTTGATTCAATACATAATTTGGAAGCTTCCCATCTCCATTACGGCTATGATAATCGTCACACCATAGAAAAGACCCAGAATGTTTTGCGTTTGTTGGACATTTGTAGAAGAATCTGCCACTATGAGTTGCTTCCTTTCCATCACAAAACAATGACATCTTGCCCCACCACAGTGACACTCGGGTATCATGTCTCTGTCCTCAGTGGACGTCGACATTAGCTTGCTGTAAAACATCAACAAATATTTGAGTTAAGGGTCAGTAAGTCGCATAAGAATCTTAAGAATCCATAAATGAGACAAAATATGCAACTAAAATTTTTAAAACTTAAACTGAGATTGATGCAAAATACACACATTAGACCGCATAGAATTAACCAATTCATCCCGCATTTGAGTCCATGATGTACTTGTCTCAACTTGGTCTATGAATTCTAGATCTCCCCCAGCTTCCTCATTGTCTGCATTCTGTGTTGCTGAATCAATTTTTTGTTCTATGGGATCGTTGTTCATTTTCCCTTGAATGAAATTATGGAGTAAGAAGCATGCCATTACTATCCGGATTTGGATCTTAATCGGATAGAAACTAGCACTCCTTAGGATTCCCCACCCCATCTTAAGAACAGCAAAAGCTCGCTCGATAACGTTACGAGCCTTACTATGCCGTAAATTAAACAACTCCCTCGCATTTTGGGGTCTTTGAGTGCCAACGCCCCATTCCTTCAAGTGATATCGAAAATTTTTGTACAGCGTCAAGAATCCTTTGCAGTTTGCGTATCCATTTTAATGATAGAAAGTAATTTCCTAAAAAAAGACCAAAGTCGAATAAGTGATTTTAAGAACTAGTATAACAAAATGAAATATTTTTTAGAAACAAAATAGTTGCAAAGGCTGTGAAATTCATTCAACCTTTGGGCACCCTCAATCCCCCATCTCTACTAACTGCATATCTAAGCACTCGAGAATCACCCGCCGATCCTTCTTACCCGGGTAGAAAATATAAGAATCTCATGTTGCGGTCACATGCAACAAGAGTGTTAGTAGAGATTTTTCCGTTCCAAGTTCAATACCGTGGCTTATCTGCATTACTAACGAGGACATTTATATATGTCTCGTCCAATGCGCCAATATACCCCTAAGATGGAACACAAAATTTCAGTAAGATTAAAAAAATCAGTAGCCATACCTAATTACACGACATTACCTTAAAATGTTTCTATCAATTATCAACACATGAGTTGGTCATTGGCTCAGGTTGAGGCACTAGAATTGAATGAAGCTTGAGGATCGCTCTTAAAATAAGATGAACATAATATGATATTGTTTCTCCGAAGTGCATAAAATCATAGCCAAATATACGATTTTTCTTGTGATGGGCAAGAATGCTAAGAAAAATAGCTACTTGTTCATCCAATAACACATAGCTACCATCTCGCAGACCTCCAATATCTCTCAAAAGAATACACAAACGATCAAATGCATTCCTATCCATATGTAGGTTATTAAAACAGTCTATGTCACTAACAGATACGAGCCTATTCACATGCTTCACATGTGGTGGCACCCTATCTATTAATGAATACCTAATGAGACGCTGCCTCGCACATCGTCCAAATCACCTTCTTCTCCTCAATTGTAAGTACGCAATTATAACCGCTTGTATACGGAAGAGACTCACTATATCTTCTATCATCAAATACACTGCGTTGGATAATCGAAATAGACGGGTTATCGAAGCTAAGCATACAATCAGTAGGATTTAGTTTACTGCAAAAACATAATCTAGAAAAACATAATCTAGATAAATTTTACATGTACTGAAGCTAAGAAATTTGTATGATATACAAATTTAATCCAAGTTAAATCAGGAAGCTTGCTTGAACAGAAAAACCAAAATCAACTGATGCAGTCCGTATTAAAAAACTGAGATTGACCCTCTAAATACCCAAAATTGATGCATCATTCACAAAAAAAGGGAGATTAACCAATTTCAAACCCAAATATGCTCACTATAAACCCAAAATATCAAAAAGTCTCTTGTATTTTCAAAAAAATATGGGCATTTTTCCAAATATGTAATTAAATCAGATTGCCACAACTCGAATAGCATATGGTTGTTAATATGACACACAATTTACAAAATCTTCCGTAACAAGATGCGAAACATGATTCGACCAAAATCCATAAGAAAACGTCCAGAAATTTGACCAGTTTCGATTAAAATCGTGAAACTACCTAACTACGGACGAATCGGTTGTGTTGGGCGAGATCGTCGTTGGCCCTTGTTTCTCTGAAAAATCTTCAAGAATGAATGGGGTGTGAAACGATTTTCTAAGTTTGACCCCTTTATTTCAAAATGGAGAGGGGGTGAAGGGTAGTTGGGACAAAAATTGAATGTATCGGGCACGTCGTCCAATGAATGGTAATAATCAGATGAACAAATACAGATACATATACGCTGAAATGTAGATGAACAGTGAGGGCCTTGCTTATTAAAACTGGCCACCGGAATAAATATCAATGTAACCAAATAGTGGGTATCATCCGGATAAAGATTAATAACTCGACGAATCATAATAACCAAACGACTCCTAAAGGAAAAGCATCCCTAACCACAAAGAAACCATGTGACTATATTGACTTCTTCTCAATAAATTATAACAGCATCATTTAACATATAACACCATCGGTAACCTGAATATACAACGGTCCTGTTACTTAATACTCCGTTGTTAATACACTAATACACTGTTTATTAATCGTTAACTTAACATAGTGTATAAGATTGAAAACTTAAAATATTGGTTAAATACTTTGAATATTGAATATTTGAAATAATTTCGGTATATACATGTACTACTCCATAATGTAACATAGTTTTAGATAATTTTCCTTTTCGAGAAAAAACGGTAATTAGCGGATAACAAATCAGTATATTTTGAGATGTTATATTTCCCCAAATTGATAGAGAAAAAGAAAAAGAAAAAGAAAAAGAAAAAGAAAACGTGAAAAGGGGTCAAAATCTCCAAACCCCGAGCGATGGAGGGGATGTCTCTTCTTCATTAAGGGGAGCCGGAGACCGGAGGTGATCTCGAGCTATGTCGTCGGCCGCCGACTACAACGATCGCGCCATTCTATTGCGCTCCAATTCCGACGACGATCTGGAGCACGGCCCCTCTCAATCCCCCCAAACCAGCCTCGCCTCCGATCTCTTGAAGCGCCTCGATCGCGGCCTCAGCGCTTCCGGCCGCCGATTGACCGTCCACCACCGCGTTTCCTCTTCTCCCCCCTCCTCTCCCTCGCCTTCTCATCGCCCTATTGCCGCCTCCGATGATTCGCTCGGGGACGGCGCGCCTCCCGAGTGGGCATTGCTGCTTATCGGCTGCCTCCTCGGCGTTGCTACCGGCCTCTTTGTTGCCATTTTTAATCGCGGGGTTAGTTCAAGTTTTGATTTTTAATGCTTTTTTTTGTTGGATTGACTGTTTTTCCTCAATCTTATTATAGATTTTGTTAGCTGGGAATCTTTTTTTTTTTTTTGTGAGTAATGAATGACAGAGTTATATGAAGGGGAAAGTCTTGCTATGTGATGTAGATTCAACGCTATGAGTTAGTTGCAATAAATTAGTTAGATAGATATATGCTTATATTGGTGCCCTGTTAATTCTTTAGGGTACTAGGATGAATGTTGTTAGTACCAAATAGAGAACTCAGTGTAGTAAATATTGAATTATTCAACTTCCAAATACTTTTGGAATTTCGAATTATCCGATATAATGGCTAGCATGGTGGCTGATTCGTTTGCAGATATGGTATAACTTTTATATTGTTCAAAAACTGGTCAAGTGCATTGTGAACTTTCATGATATTAACTGCATTGCAAGCTTTCATTGAACATTTAATCAGTTTAAAACTCGGAAATGATTTGATGGAAAAACTTGCTAAGACATTTTATTATAACATAATTATGCAGAAGAAGTTTTAACTTCATAAACAGGTGTTATCTGTGAAGCACTCATCTGGTCATCAGTCCTTTTTTAATCTTAGATTAGTTTAGTAGATCGGAACCTAATTTATTTCATCATAAATGTCTGAATTTTGTTTATTTAATTTTATTTTAATTCAGGTACATGTGGTACATGAATGGGCATGGGCTGGCACCCCAAACGAAGGTGCTGCTTGGCTTCGGCTTCAAAGGCTAACTGATACTTGGCACCGTATACTTTTAATACCAGTTTTAGGTGGAGTTATTGTAGGTGTTTTGCATGGACTTCTAGAAATATTGGGTCAAATAAAGCAATCTACTTCTTCACAAGAACAAGGCTTAGATGTGTTTGCTGCAATCTTTCCTGTACTGAAGGCTGTCCAGGCTGGTGTGACCTTAGGAACTGGTTGTTCTTTAGGTCCTGAAGGCCCTAGCGTTGATATTGGAAAATCATGTGCCAATGGATTCTCACTGATGATGGAGAACAATAGAGAAAGGAAAATTGCTCTTGTTGCTGCTGGTGCGGCTGCTGGAATTTCTTCTGGTATCCCCACGTCTTTATCTTCTTTGATCTTTTTATCACATCTATTCTTTTTTATCACATCTATGTAGTATGTATTAAGTTTTTGAATGTCACCCGTTTGTGTTAGTGTTGATGTTGTTTCTTCTCTTCTTGCCTTTTTAACATTTGTATTCTTTTGGGTTTGGGAAGGTCTTCCTTGGAATCTTCATGAGTATTTGGTCTTTGTTACTTACTGCTGCATACGGTATTGGTTGAGTATGAAAAGATGGGATTATTAACTATTGCGTCCACTTCAATAGTTTTTTTAATCTTTATTAAAGCCCTATCTCATTGTATTCTCCATGTGTACCACAGGTTTTAATGCAGCTGTTGCTGGATGTTTCTTTGCTATTGAAACGGTTTTGAGGCCTCTCAGTGCTGAAAACTCTCCTCCATTTACGACAGCAATGATAATTTTGGCCTCAGTTGTCTCATCAACTGTATCAAATGCTGTTCTTGGGGAGAAACAAGCTTTCACAGTGCCCACGTATGATTTGAAATCTGCTGCTGGTATTTGATCTGATTCTAGATTTTGAAAATAATATTTGGGCCTGCTGTCTGACAATCTTGTGAATACTCATGAATAGCTCTGATGTGAATTTTCAGTATGAATTAGTTTATCAAGCCACACACATATATCTTTTTCTATTTTTCTTGATCTTGGCTTGTATGGTAAGTAAGAAAAGAATTACTACCTCCCTCCTTGAAAATTAGAAACTTTTGAAACGGCATTGGTTTTAATACACAATTGGTAAAGTAAGAGAAGGAGAGAAAAATTGGGTAAAGTAATAGACCGGAAAAGAAAAGGTAGTAGAAGTAGTTTTAGTGGATTGTGGGGACCACTTCCTAAAATAGAAAGTTTATTTAGTTTCTATTTTTAAATAGACCAAAATGGAAATAGTTTCTATTTTTAAGGGATGGAGGTAGTATTAACCTCGGTGTTTACACCACATTTTTAGCATACAGAGAATGTGGTGGGCTCCTGGTTATATAGCAGGATGATTCCTCTACTGCATTCCCATTATAAATTCTAAATACTAGCAGAATGCTTCCGTTAACTAATGATTTAAATTTGTTCATTACTAGTGAAAACGAGTTCTGATAAAAAGTAGAATGCGGAAAATAAAAGACATTAATATAATTTAAGGGCCACATTGTATTGGATTAGATAATTTTCTTCTGATTGTTACACAATCTTTTATAGGATCCAATTCTAGCTATACATGTAAGATTTATTCTGATTCTAGTAAATATTCTCTTGATTTGGTTTTCCTTGATTTTTGTTTGATTATTGCCTTTGGTAGAGATCTTCTTTCCAACAAGTTCAAATACTTAATTGCTTCTCCATTGTCCAGCATGAAAAACCTGTCTTTTGCTGAGTCTCATTGATTCTTTAATAGATAGACCTTTCACATAATAAATTTGATTGAAAAGCAAAGTTTAACTACCGATGTATGAGCAAAAGTTAACTGTTGTATCTTGCTGAGTGTGAATATATATCTGACCATTGGATTCTCAAAATCATTGCTCAGAGCTACCATTGTATCTAATACTGGGGATGCTATGTGGAGTTGTAAGTGTGGCTTTCACTCGCTTGCTGGATTGGTTCACAAACATATTTCAGTTTATCAAAGAAAAGTATGGGCTTCCAGATGTAGTCTGCCCTGCTCTAGGAGGTTTAGGAGCTGGTCTAATAGCACTTAAATATCCGGGAATATTGTATTGGGGGTTCACCAATGTTGATGAGATATTACGTACTGGAAAAACTGCTTCAGCACCAGGAATCTGGCTACTTGCTCAATTAGCTGCAGCAAAAGTTGTTGCTACTGCACTATGTAGGGGATCTGGCCTCGTTGGTGGCTTATATGCCCCAAGTTTGATGATTGGTGCTGCTGTGGGTGCCGTATTTGGTGGCTGTGCTGGTGAGATTATCAACACTGCTATTCCCGGAAACACTGCTGTTGCTGAGCCACAGGCCTATGCTCTGGTAATATGCTCTATGGCTTTCTTCTTGACTGTACATCTTTCGAATATATCTTTTGGTAAATGCCATCGAACTATTTCCTTTACCAATGACACTTTGAACGCTACTCTAGGTGGGAATGGCTGCAACATTAGCCTCAGTCTGCTCAGTACCTTTAACTTCGGTTCTTCTTCTGTTTGAGCTCACCAGAGATTACAGAATCTTGCTTCCACTCATGGTAAATAATCTTGCTCAGAATTAAGATACCGTTCTATATCATCATGCTTCCCTAAAATGAAATTGTTTCTAAAATTTAAATAATTTTTGTTGCATTATCAGTTTTCATTTGTGTCAATAGTTTCTAAAATATAAGTAATATAATATGCTTTAAAATTGTTATGTAACATTCCCTAAACTCATATATATATCCATAACCTGCAATATTTTTACCTTGTATGTGAGGTTATAAATGAATAGAAGCCATACTTATTGATTGTTTCCCTATTAAGTGGCCTTTGAATGGTTTACTATGATATAATAAACCATTTTTTGGGTGCTCATTTTAAATTTAACGAGCATCATTTTACAATAAGTTCCTTGATTTTACTTATTGCAACAGGGTGCAGTTGGATTGGCAATATGGGTGCCCTCTGTGACAACTCAGCCAAAAGAGTCAGAGGCATTGAATACAAAGATTTCTCCGAGAGGTTATTCTGCTGTTTCACCTAGGGAAGACAAGGATGATGATGTTTGGAGGCGAACTAGTCACAGAAATGATATAGAACTCTCTGCCATTGAAAACTTTAGTGGTCATAAACAAATAGATGTTGACATTTTACTGGAAAATATGAAGGTTCATCCTTTTCCTTTACCTTTCGAAGTCATTCATCTAATAAAGCCAAGTAGTGCATATTTTTACCTTATGCATTGCTTTTTGGTAATCTTTTCTTCACAGAAATCAATTTAAATGATGTTTTTTCTACTCTATCAGGTTTCACAGGCAATGTCAAGCAACTTCTTAAAGATATCCCCGAACCAAACTGTGAGGGAGGCCCTGAGTTGCATGCGTGATGGTCAGCATGATTGTCTTCTTGTGGTTGAAGATGAAGATTTTCTAGAAGGAATCTTGACAGATGGGGATATCAAACGCTGGTTGACGAAAAGATTTGGTGACTCTTCTAGCAGTGATTCAGCAGATGTATGCTATTTTCATTTTCTCAGTGATCTCAAATGAAAATCCATTTTAGATACAAATCTCTGTTTGTCGCTTCTCTTTCGTGTCCAATTGGTTCTTGTTTGCAAATGGTTGCTGATGTATGATGGACTTTCTTGCGAATCCTTTTGCAGGTAAATACTTGCACTATTTCCTCTATCTTAACTCGTGGGATAAGCTATAATGGGCGAGAATGTGGACCTTTGATTTGCTATCCAGATACTGATCTGACAATGGCCAAGCAGCTGATGGAGGCAAAGGGAATCAAACAGTTGCCTGTGATCAAGCGTGCAGAAGATGGTCAGAGAGAAAGGAGAAGACGCAAGATTGCAGGAGTTCTTTATTACGATTCAGTGTGGACTTGTCTCAGGTAACTAAATTGAATTTTCCAATGCCTAGTTATATATGTTTGTGTGTGAAAGGCCTAATATAGAGTTAGATCACGATTAAATTTCGATGGCTGCACTAAATTAGAGCTTTACTTGACATCTCTTTTACATCTTTCTGGTGATTGCCTTTCTGCTTGTTCAGAGACGAACTGTATCGTCAAAAGTCAGTCATGCTGTATGAAGAAGATGATGCCAGGAAGTTAATGATAACAAACGGCCATCAACGACAAAGCGTTTGATAAAAAAGGCAATCAACATTTCATATGTGCTTGAGTTGAGAGATCAAAAAACTTACACCAGAAAATCATTTTTGCATCAGAAATCTTTCTCAGTCCTTTTGACCAGTGACTATAAATGTAATATAGCTCTTACTTCTTTCTTGTACATGATAATTTCCGGTGGTTTAAATTGTCGACTACCGGAAAGATCTGAGTTACGTTGAATATTTTTGGCAGGAAATGTAAGTTCTCAACGACCATTGTAATGTATAAAAGCTTAACACAAAGTCAATATATCGAACTTCTATTGTTTTTTATGCATTTGAATCTCAATCCGTGAACTAAGCTAAATATTTAGTGGAGGTCCTAGCAAGTTTGTTAAATTGATGTTGTGATTATTTAATTTTTTAACTAGTATAGTGCTTAATTTTATTATGTTGGGGTAGGGATGTCAATCAGGTCAGCAAAGCGGGTTTCGGGCTAATTCTACTCGGATTGCGGGTCAACCGGATGCGGGGTTAATTTGGTTGTGATTTGTATCGGGTAATAAAAGTTCAACCTTAGTAAGTATTCGGGTTTCAGGCTAGCCCACCGGGCTAATCGGGCAATTGCTTAGTAAGTATTCGGGTTTCAGGCTAGCCCACCGGGCTAATCGGGCAATTGCTGATAAAATTAACATATGAACAATTCAATATGTAATGATGAAAATTAGTTATATATTTAGTACGTAAATATTTAATTATGGTAAATGTGAGGTATATGCTTAAACTCAAACATGATCAAATATTATATTTTACGATTTGTATAAATAAAATAAAAATAAACATATTTCAAGAAATTTTAAAGCATGATTAGATAATACTCCCTTGTTTCCGCATGCGTCTATCGTTGTTTGAACCTATTGCTAACACATCGGTTGCGCATGATATATGAGTTCTTCCAGCAGCATCCCAATTAGACATGGCCAAACCAAACCGGACCGCCGGTTAACCGGCGGTTCGGAACCGGAACCGGAATCGGACGACGGTTCCGGTTCGAAATCCGGTTACACGATTTTTACGGTTCGGTTACGGTTCAAGAAATATGCAACCGGAACCGGCGGTTAACCGCCGGTTCGGAACCGCCGCCGGTTAACCGGTTAACCGGAAAAAGTAGCCGTTCGCCGATAGGTTCCGAGGGTTGCAGGGGGTAGGTCTGAAAAAGCACGGTTAACCGCCGGTTTGTGTCGGAAACCGGCGGTTTGTGTCAGAAAACCGGCGGTTCCTGACACAAAACCGCCAGGTTCCTGACACAAAACCGCCCGATTCCCGCCGGTTCGGGCTTAGGGTTCGGGCGTAGGGTCTAGGAGTTCCAGGCGTAGGGTCTGAAAAAAGTTTCGGAAACAGCCGGTTTCCGAAGCCGTTTCAAATTTTGAATTTTAATTTTTTTTTTTTTTTTTTTT
>NC_062967.1:22115494-22182607 GCF_023119035.1 Salvia hispanica | reverse complement strand
TACATTTTTCTACACATTCTTCACAAAATGGTCAAAATACCAACATAATAGAGAAGTAGCTATAACCATGTCTCAAAGTACACAATATATGATCAAAACCAAGTAAAACTACCCTCTAAAATCATGTAAAATCCATGTGAATCAGACAAACAAAGTATATCAAAAGAAGTATAAAATTAATTTGAATTATTTTTTAATCTTGTGGAGTAATATAAAACCAGACATCACAAGACCAATTTTCTGCAGTTTGGAGATTCAACATTATCATAAAAGAAGATTGAGCTTATGCTCTACAGTTTGCTGGTTGCCACTAATTTTTTCTCCCGAGCTAAAGATAGCTGCTTCACAGATTCTTTGGGAAGATGCCTTGGCTTGCTTAGGAAAAGCCCTCCATCCACTTGAATGATCACTCCATTGATGTACTTGCCTTAGAAAAAAAAATCAACCTCTGATTGTAAACAGTTGAAATCACATATATTGTGTGAATATTACTATTACTAACCAGCATCAGAGGCAAGATAGAGAGCAGCCATGGAGACATCCCACTTTGAGCCGAGTTTATAGAGAGGCGTCGTGGCTTCGACATCTACATCTTGAGGCTCAAGTTTGGACAAGCCAACTGTGTCTGCAATGGGGCCTGGAGATATCCCATTCACTCTTATGTCATAATCTGCACCCCATTCCAGGGCTAGGTTTCTTGTGACAGAGTCGACGGCTGCCTGATGAGGAGAAGGCAAGAGTGTTGTAGAGAGAGATGGGAAGAGAGGAAGGATTGAGATTGACAAACCTTGGCAGCAGAGGCATGGACTTGGTACCAATTGGATGCTGAGTTGTGAAAACTGATGTTGAGTATGAGACCACCACCAGTCTTGAGGTAGGGAAAAGCTTCATGACACATAGTAAATGTGCCAAGAGTGTCAATATCCATCACTGCACACAATGTTCAGTTAAATTTCATGCAAATTTTTTCTACTAATAGGAAGTTAAACACAGAACATGGCAGCATATTTTTTATTTTCTTTTGACTTTGGAGATAGTATTAATACTTACAATTTTGGGATAATAGTAGTTAATACTAGTATTTTGCTTTCCACATCTAATTGAAAATGATATTGCATACATATTACTCCCTCCGTCCCACTGTAGGAGTCTTATTTGAATTCGACACGAATTTTAAAAATACAAAAGAAAATTGGTGAAAAAAAAAAGTGGACTATGGATCCTACTTTTATATGGAGCATTAGTTTTATAATAAAATATGCTTAAAAATATTAATGGAATGTGAGACCTAATATCATTTATGGAATATTCCAACAGGGACTTCTAAAGTGGGACACCCACAAATGGTAAACTGTGACTCCTAAAATAGACGGAGGGAGAAAATTTGTTTGATAATTCAAATCATTTGATTGCGCTGATGGAATCCAATTTTGCCTGCAGTTTTCACTCGTATTCAAATCGAATTCACTTAATCCGTGAAATCAATAAAAAAGGTCACGATGAAAGGATTATAGACTATATATAAAAACTTATCCCAAAAAACTAGTCTATTAGGAAAGAAAACTCATTTGGTTTATAAATGTCACAGTAATGCCAAACGTCCTCAATGTTCTTCATAGTTGAGTCATTTTTCTATTTTAGGAAGTTTCTTCATAGTTGAGTCATTTCCATATATGATAACTTTTTTTTCTTTTTTATTTTACCCTCTCTTACTTTATTATCTCTACTTTATTCACTTTAAATTTTATTCTCTCTACCTTTTACTCTCTCTTACTTTTTTTTATTTATTTATTTAACACGTCCAACATTCATTTCTAAAACTCCGTACCGAAAAGTTCCGCCTCAACTACGAAGAAACGAAGGGAGTATAAAAAATGAGAACTCATCCCAAGAGACTAGTTTGTTTGAAGAAATAGAAACCCCACACCAGTTGATTTCACAACAGTGGGATATTGAGTTTGTAAAATAAAAAGGATGCGCAGAATATTGACCTGTCTTAAAACCATTGGGCGAGAGATCCTCAGCAACGACCAGAAAATTGCCAGCAGCAGCATTGACGAGAATGTCGAGCTTCCCAAAATGCGTCACCGTCTCTTCCACCACTCTTCGCGCATCTTCTTGCTTCCTCACGTCCCCTGCATACCCTACTGCCTGAAAACCAAAATAATAATAATAAATAAGTAAAAAACAGGTAAAGAAAAGATATGCCATGTTTACGTTCTCTCTGTCCACTGTTTAAAGAACTAGCTCACCATTTTGAGTTATTCACGATTTAAAGAATCATTTACTACTTCTTTTCACTTTTGGTACTCAGACGACACATTCCCATTAACTTTTTACACACTCACAGTCTATTACTCCCTCCGTCCCACTTAATATGACACGTTTTACTTTTTAGTTTGTCTCAACTAAGATGACACATTTCCTTTTCTGAAACTTTCTCTCTCTAATTAACACATTCAACCATTTTTTCTCACTCTTATTAAAATATCCATATTTCTTTATCTCTCTACTTTAATACTTACACCCATCTTTTCTCTTTCCAATTAAACACTTTAATCAATAACTCCTAAAACCCCGTGCCGACTAAGTAATATGTCATCTTAGCCGGGACGGAGGGAGTACTATAAAAATTAGTAATATAAAAAATGAGTCCTACGTTCCATCTACTTTTCTTCACAAAGTTAAATAATTTCTTAAAATTCGCGTCCAATCAAAATGACTCTTTAATGGTGGACGGAGGAAGTATAATCGATGTGATTTGATTTTGAAAAGGGAGAAGAAGAGAGGGTTAGACTTACGGGGATGCCGAGGGATGTGAGGGAGGCAACGGCGGCATCGAGAACGTCTTTGCGGCGGCCCATGATAGCAACGGAGGCTCCATGTTTGCCGAATTGGATGGCCATGTCGAGCCCGATGCCCGAGCCGCCACCGGTCAACAGAGCTACCTTGCCTTTCACTATATCGCCATTGAACGGAGATTCCATTTCTCTCTACTTTGCAAAATGCTTTGCTACAATTAGAATCTATTGGATATTTATAGAACATAAAAGCCACCCCAATTCCGACTAAGAAATTTACTGCCCAGCTCAGCATTTTTTCAAGTGGCCAGGTTTGATTTATTACTGTTTTAACTAACTTACTTTCTAAAACGTGACACGTGTAATATGAATAAGTTTTTTATATGATGTCCTATCTCGGATTCGAGTTTGAGATAATCATGTTGCGCTGCGTAATTCAATGATCCTGATCAATATTGGAGAAGAGCTAATATTGTTATGTTATAAAATCATGTCTCAATACGCTAAGTTGATATTTTTTCCAAAAGATGTTTTAAACTAGTTTTATTATACAGAAATCTAGCTAGTTAGAATTTATTCTAATACAATAAATAAGGTCTTTCAAAACTCTTAGCGCCTCTTTGAAAAATATTACCAAGACTATAGTGCTCAGTAACTAATTTACTTTTATGAAAAAATAAAAATATGAACTACTAGTATTTTTTTGTCCCTTAAAATTATAAATTCTCTATAAAATGAAAAATTCTCTCTAATAGAGTGAAACTCATTCTCCATTAAGATGTCATTCGATTGCTATGACTAATTATCATATAATAATCCATCTAGAATTTATTTATAAGATTATTTTAATTAAAAGGATAGCTATAACTAATCATCACATAATTATGCATTTAGTATTAAGTGTATTTTGTTATGGCCAATTGGCCGTTTTTATACCAAGCATGCAAGTGCTGAGTAAATTGTTGGCGATCGACCATTATATCGCGCATATTCATTTACTTGTAATTGCTCGGTGACTGAGCACATTTGATAGTGTCCAATAAATATTCTCAATCGAGAAGAACAAAAACCATATTCCATAAACCAATGATAACCAAATAAAAACAGCCTAGCTAATAATGAATAGTAGTATATGATATCTAATAAAATTGTACTAGTAATTTCAAATACTTTGTTGTTTGCCTTTGATGAGTTTTTGAATTGAATAATCCATCATTAGAAAAAGCATTATTAGTTGAATACATAATTACAAAATATATATAGTAAAAGAAAGAGAGAAAATGAAATTGAATGATAAAATGAAATGTCAAGAAGAAGAAGAAGGCAGATTGTTTAGGTGCCAAGCAGAGGCCATCATGATCGGCCTCCCTTTCCACCCAAGCTGAAGGCATCCCTTTTCCACAGCCAGCGTGTACCCTTCACTCCCATTCCCATACCCTCCCACCACCTCCTTCACCTCATCCAAACACTCCAACCCCACCACCTCAAACCCCGCCCTCCCCATCTGCCTCCGCCACTGCTCCGCCCTCTCGTGCCTCTCCACCCGTTCCTCCCCCTCGCACGCCACCACGTTGCATATCTCCTCCCCCATATGCCACCTCTCTATCTTCATCCTCTCCCCGCTCCCCCTCCCCATCCTCCACTCCAGCGAGTCGAACACCGCCGCGTAGTAGTGCAGACACTCCAAAAACCTCCCCAGGAAGAACGGCCCGTTGTGATTCGCGTCCTGCTCCACCACCGTCACTAAATCCGGACCTGTTGCAACATGAGAAGAAAAATAAAATATAACAAAATCACGTAAACATCAGTATAAAGAGAGAACTGAAACCACTACATGGCCACCTACCTAATTTCTTAACAATTAAGAGAAAATAAATAGTAGGAGTATATAAAAAAAACTAATAACATCGGTGTAAAGAGAGAACTGAAGCCACTGCAACTACCTAATTTCTTAATGGATTGGAGAATCGTCTTCAGCGAGCCTCTGCTCTCCTTCACGTGCTTGTGCAGCTGCATTATGCTGTTCACCACCAACACCGCCTCCTCCTCCTTCAGCCCTAGCTTTTCTCGAGTGAGCGTCAATGGCGAAACTTCCTCCCTCACGAAATTATACTCCAAATCAATTCCATATGCGCACAGTGTCTTCACGCTGTGTTGTAGCTCCTCCGCGGCGTCTAGATCGGTAATTACACCGGTGATCCGTACAATTTTAGGCGGGGAGGGTTGAATCGACAGCGATTTCAGCAGCGATGGCCATTGGAGATTATGCTGCATTCCTAGATCTACAATATGCAGCGATTGCTTTCCATTTGCAGCTTGGCATATGGCGGCGTTGGCGGCCGCGAAGCCGAACGCGATGTAGGGCGTGGTTTTGTGGAGCAGTGCGAAGGCCTGAGCCCTTTCCTGCTTTGTAACGGTGGATGTGTTGATTCTGATGTTGTTGGTGGAAAAGGAGGCGTTTGGAGATATATGTTGGAGGAGTGATAGCCTCGATTTCAATGCGATGGCGAAGCAGTGGGAGACTCGTTGCAGCGAGTCGCCCCATGGGTTGAGGCGAGGCCAGATCTGGTTGAGTATGGAGTGGGCGAGGTGAGCGTCTCTGCAGCCGACCGCCTCGGCGCAGGCCAGTATGAGATGGACTAGCTGAAGTCCCTCGTCTGTGGCTTGATTGACATTTGCGCATGGGGCGTTGTAGTAAAGATCGTCGGTGATTGAATCATCGTTGTCGTTGTCGTTGTCGTTGAAGAAGGTGTTGACTAGTTGGTCTACCTCGGGTTGTGGAACGTCGTTGTCGTTGGTGAAATCAAGCGATGGCGGCCATGTGTGATTGAGGTCGTGGTCTAGGTCTTGCTCCTCGACGCGGGCGGCGCAGAACTGGCGGATGGCGGAGTCTTGCCTCATATTCTCCATTCTCTCTTCTTAGCAGATTGCATAACACAATTGCATGCCAAACACTATTTAAGGCTTATTTGCTTTATTGGCTTATTTATAATAGACTGATATTTTGGTTATGTGGTTTGACATTACGATTGAGTTTTGTTCGACATTGTGTATATTGGACGTTACGACTTTAGTCCCATTATCATGTAAGGAATACGTATAGAATTAAGAGGAACAAAACAAATTAATTGACTTTAATTTGTAGTGGGAGAAGGAAACGAAATAAATTGGTACCAAACCTAAGTATATTTTCATTATTTAATCATTTAATTATTTGCAAGATATAAGCCGGCCTTTGTATTCTGAGGATAGAAAAAAAGAGATGTAATTGGTCTATGAGGAATATATGTTAATTCCTTAGCTGCCATTATAAACCCAAGGTCGGCCAACAATCAATGAGACAATTTTAGTTGGCCTATGTTTCTCTAATAATACTATAATATGCTTCTCTCGAATATTGTCTACACTATGTAAACTAATGGAATTTCAATGGTGTGTTGTATAATTGTATTTTTATTTATTGTTTGGAAAAGGAGTTTTGTGTTGTATCTGATTCGTCAATTACCTGATTAGGAAAAAGTAGTGCTTCTGTTTTAAAAAATTGCCACAGCTACCTGTCACCACCAACTCTGCATTTTCATACTTGTTTCTAGATATAGTAGCTATAGAATTTTAGGCCAATTCAATCAACAATTTGTTGAACTAATTAATACTATAATTATTATCTCAATCACCAAACACGTCCAGAAAATATCATGAAGCAGTAGTTCAACCGATTGAGTACTTGATTTTAGCCACAGTTTTCTATTTATCTTCTTAAACTACCTTAATGTAAAATGTACCTTTTGCGGTGATTGGTTGGGTTCTGTTAATAAATGATCTATGATTGATTTTGATGTGGACTGAATATTTTTTTTTAAAAAGCTAAACGTTTTAAAAAAGAACTAAAATTTCATAAGAACTCCCTCCATCCCACAACTTCCAAGATAGTTGAGTCATATTTACTTTTGGGTCGTCCCAATATAGTTGAATCGTTTCTAAACTGTATTCTTCTCTTTCAATGCATACAAACATCAACAGTTGGCTCTCAGCGATATTGCACGTACATTTATTGAAAATCAACAATGTACTGACTATGAACCTGCCTTCTTTGTTGTCTGGGTCGAAGAGGACATTACGCGTAACCGGCTAGCTATTTCAGTAAACGAAGGTCTCAGGGATGGATTTGGGGCCCAACACTCCTCCATTAATCTTCTCCACTCTGAATCGCAGTAGCTTGGAATGGTAGGCCTCAATGTGTTGTTTACGATGCCACCTGCAAGCACGAAAGTAGTTGCCAAATTTGAGAAAATACAGCCATGTGTCCTGGAAACGAAGAAATCTGCGGTTGATGTATATCGTAGTCTCACAGCTGATATGTATTCGTTTTCTAGTTATGCTTATGAAAGCTGGCTACAGGCAGTTAATTCCTTTCATCAACTTAACTTCACTAAACCACTTCTTTATTCAGTATATTATCAGAGGAAAATTTTCTAATTTTTCACAAAGGACATTCAGTTCTTAGATCTGCAGAAACATCAAACATGCAAGTACAAAACAAACAGCAATTAAATTACAAACCTATGATTGCACCATAATGCATGTTGGCATAAGGCTCCTCCCCAGTGAGAATCTCCCACAAGACAATACCAAAAGAAAAAACATCAACCTGTCAAAAGGTTACAGAACAAAGATATTAAACTGATCTGAAGAATAAGAACATTGATGATTACTGGCTTGGCGTTTCCATTGTTCTGAAAACAGAAGTTTCACAGACCAAGGTCACTTATGCAATCCATAAGAAAATTTATAGAATCAAAAACCTTTTCAAGGTTAAATTATATTATCAACTTTATATTCAGTTTCTACTTATAACGTATGAAGTGATGCCCGACCTTCTCAGATACTTTATTGCTACTTCCGTTAAGGAGCTCTGGAGCCATCCATGGAAGAGTTCCCCGCACTCCCCCAGAAACCAAGGTGTTCCGCTTTATTTTAGATAAGCCAAAATCGCCCACCTAATAAATTGCATTGCAACATAACAATTCGATCAGTGAAAGCATGAGCCTAGTAATAAAGATTATTACACTGCCATAAAACTAGTAGGATGACAATGAACTCTTATGTCTCAAATTGATCATTTATCACATCCACGTAGAAAGAAAGTTCACAGGCAACCTTGCATATAGGTCTTGAAGGATCTTTCAAGTTGACGAGCAAATTATCACATTTCAGATCAAAGTGCACTATATTCTTCGAATGCAAATATTCCATTCCAAAAGCTGCATCCATGGCGATAGTGAGCTTCTTGCGACGATCAAGATGTCTGCAAATTTGTAATTGTATTAACAAAATAGGGGTAATTGCAAAGGAAAATAAGTCCAAACGAATAATACTCCCTCCATCCACAAAAGTAGTGATTAGTAAACTATGAGAGAGATAGAGAGAAAAAGTGGTTAGAGTTTTGCTAGTGTTAAATGGAATCCACCTCATTAGAGAGAAAAACTTACCAAAAATGGAAGGGGACTAATTTTAGTGGGTGGACCGAAATGAAAAAAAAGGACTACTGGTTGTGGATGGAGGGAGTAAGTCTATGGTGTACACATCTGTATGTTATCAATATAGATCCAATATTTTAATAAAAGCCAAAGAGGAAGCATATCAGAACTATTTTCTTCATTCCTTCTCATTAACAGGTAACACAAAGTTTACCAACCACATGGAGAGATGTACCTATCCTTCCGAAGTAAAACATGTCTTAAAGAACCATCGACCATGTACTCTGTCACAGTAGCCAATGTTCCCCCTGGTCCATCTTGTACAACACCGTAAAAAGCAACCACATTTGGGTGGTGAAGCTTTGACAGGATTTCAGCTTCCCTCCAAAACTCGAATGTCTGGAGTATAGAAATTTGGAACAATGTTTCAGCAAGGGTCAAGGTGTGCACGTCAACATCATCAAGAAATAAAAAGAGTTGATAAAAACTAGTTTCCATTTCCTTTAATTTGCTTATCATGAACTTCTCAGAGTATTGAGATCACAAAGCACAAACAAGTTATCAAACATAGCACATATCAATAAATTCTAAAAAGAAAAAATAGTATTTGTGAGCCAATTGATGAGTAGCTACCAGTCTCTCCTGCTCTGACTGACGACCAGTGAAGCAACTCTTTTTTATCCGCTTGATGGCCACATCTGAGCCTCTCCATTTTCCATGATACACTGTCCCAAATGTCCCAGACCCAAGCTCCCTCAGCTCCTCAAGATCGGTATTTTTTATGATCTGCAAAGCAGCCAAAAAGTTGCAGGAGCATAGTTGGTTTATATTTTATTTCATCATTCAGGTGCAAGTGTTCAAAAGTTAGAAGATTAATGGATGTCAACTGAAACACCTGAGGTAGATTAAAAAACAGTAACAATGTTGAAGTTTAATTGAATAGTATCCAACATAATATCTGCTAAGCCTCAATAACATTTGAAAGTGGAAGAATATGTATGAACCTGTAACGCGGTGATATCAAAATCAGCCAAGGAATGATCTAGAGGAGGTAAGCCAATAATTCCAAATCCATCCTGGAATAAGAGGTGAAGAATAATTCTCATTATGGGGAAAGCAATTGTATTCAGTGTGCTACTCATATTTTGTGTGTGTGTGTGTGTAGTGGGGGCGGGGCAGGGCCGGGGGAGGGGGGGGGGTTTCATTTTATACGTCAAATCATCACACAGTACACTTTCACTAACTTTCAATTGAGATGCATTATAATGAGAAGTAGCTGTAGAAGCAACTCCATTTTCTCCTGGAAGACCATTCTGACCATCTTCGTCATGATTATCCTGCACTTCCATGTGACTTGGAAGAACTCCATCTTTCATCATCGGTACAAAGTCATATGCCAAAGGAGTCTCATCTTCAAGTTTTTTAAGTCCAGAAGAGAATGCTATATGATCTTGATCAATAAGAGAAACATCCGTTCTTGTAAACTCATCCCCTGCCAGCCTCTGGAAGAAGGACCAGCGTTTAGGATCATGGTTCTCTATGTTCATGCTCACACCAGCACCATCTTTCTGTAGTGGACCAAAATCAGATGCATTATCTGAAAGAAAAGCTTTTGAAAATATATCAGAAAGAAGATCAGAAGGGAATCGGTCACTGATATCAATGAGAATATCGCCCTGCTTGGTCTCAGGAGCACCGCTGGGTTCTTCCACATTCCCTGCCAATGCTAATGGCTGTGAATACTCATGAACATCATTAGCAACTTCCTGACTACCAATTTCATCAACCAAACCAAGCAAAGAATTTTCAGAGTGCTCAATAGAATCTTCAGGACACACAGTAGGAAGCTTCGACAACTGTTCTGTTTCTGTCTTAAGGAAGTGATTTTCATGGATGAAACCTTGAGCATCAAGGGGATCCGTATGTGCCAGCTTCTGAGTATTAGCAAGGCCATCATCAGTAGTTTCATGTTCCTGAGGGAAAGGCCGTTCAGTAGAAGTTGACTTTTTAGTAGAGATATTCGCATTCCCTTTGTCCAAGTTTTCAATAGATGACTTATCTAAATCCCGCTGGGATATATCAGCCTCCGGCTGATTAACTAGAAACTGAGAACTACGTGAATCATCAGACTTAGATATTCTACCAAGCGATTCTGATTGCTCTCGTGGAACCCACTCAGAACGGAAGATCCTCGGAGGAGGATTAGAAGACCCAAAGTAACTCAAATTGGTAGAACCAGACTCTGATATAATGGAATCAGGAGCAGGACCATTAGCAGATTTAAAAGACTCATTGTTACTAGATGTAGGAAGATCAGGGGTGGAAGCACCAAGAGGTTTAGAGACCTGGACATGCTCCTCTGGTTTCCCTGTGCCTTTTGAACTCTTTGAAGATAGTTCCCTATCCAGTTTAGGGACCATACATGACTCTTCAACTGGAAAACTAGGATCAGGTTTATCACTGTGAACCTGTGAAGGAACAAAGCTCTCATTTGCACACATGT
Organism: Salvia hispanica; assembly: GCF_023119035.1. Taxonomy (NCBI): domain Eukaryota; kingdom Viridiplantae; phylum Streptophyta; class Magnoliopsida; order Lamiales; family Lamiaceae; genus Salvia; species Salvia hispanica. Next base: position 22,171,826 of record NC_062967.1, on the reverse strand, counting down.
CCTTATTATCACGCTCTTGTCGAATTATGCCATCAACTTTCTGTATAGTGTCTGTCTCTTGGGGTTTTGTACCTTGCGATCCCAAGCTATCTAGCGACTTTCCTTCAAGTCCCTTCTGATCAGAGACAATCCCATTAGAAGATTGTTGTGTAGAAATTTCAGAATGATTGTAATATGAAGTGGGAACATTATAGCCAAATTGAGAACGTTGCTGTCTTTCTTGATTGTGGTTGACTGTCTGACCATTATCTGACAGCAAATCAGTTTCACAAACTGTGGAGGAAGTACGTAAATTTGAATTAGAAGGTTCAATTTCCCTTGAGGGGCCAACAAAAGTCGGCAGTGTTGAATTCCTAACAGTCGCTACAGATTGAGTGGCATTCCAACTTGTAACCTTATCTTGATTCCGTGCATCCAAGTTGTTCAAGTTATTTCCTGAAAAGTTTGCTAAACCACATAGAGTAGAGTCTTTTCGAGATCCAATGCCCATTCCATTGATAGCAACCACAAATTTCATCTCAGAATCACATTCAGAGTTGATCAGACTGAAATGAGCATCATCCAAGTCCCCAAGAGAGAATAGAAACATCCGAAGCTTTTTTGAACCTTCTCCATCTTCAAGAACATCACACTCCTCCATCATGTTCAACACATCCTCATCACTCGACACAGAAACTAAAGCATCAAGCTCCTCCCCAGGAAGCTGATATTTTACAGCCCATGTTTCGTCATAAATTGCAATAGCCTTCTGCCATAATTCTTTCCAGGTAATGCCTTTATGTATTCGAATGATGCGTGTTTCTCCACCAACATATCTGAGCCTTCCATCAATTGGCCGAGGTAGGATTCTTCCACCAAAGCTGCAGAGAACCTTAAGCTTAGTTGATGAGCTATAAGAAGTTCCAGATCTAGCATAAACAAGTGTGCACTGGCTGTTCTGACCTGATAAAGAACATGGTGCTGATTGCATCGATTGGAAAGAACCATTGTTAAACTTGTCCCCATGCAAAGAAAAATTATTCCGTTCAAATTCTTTCAGATCTTTTTCCGCAGTAGACATCATGGTGATAGCTGAGCCACTTTCTGATACAGTATGATTATTGCCCAGAATTCCTTTTAGCTCCAAGTGACTAGATGCATTACTGGAATTACCGGCGACATCTGAAACAGGTTTCTTGGGATTGACCCGGTCACGCATAAATTCCAGAGAAAATTCCTCACCAGTTTGTATAGAGTAATTATGCACGGGTTTGGCTTCTGAAAAATTATTCCCTGCAGAGTTCAAACTCGCATTTGCATGAGCAGAAGAAATCACCTTGGAAACTTGTAATTCAGAATGATGTTCTTGGTTTCCAACTTCTGTTGAACAGAATTGCAATGGGTTTTGATTCTTTAAAGTTTCCATTGCAAGATTAGAGAATTTCTCCTCTCTGGAGCAATCATTCAAAGAGAACAACCACCAATACCGCGATCTCAATAATAACTCAAAAAATCAAGATAGGATAACCACGATGCTCACTGCAAAGCATAAACTCTGTTTAAGAAAATGTACATTCGTTTCTATGTGACACATAAAGTTAAGGAACAATTTCTGTCTTGAGTTCTGATGGTGGAGATGCCCATAACCTCCACAAAGGATTCTGAATGAAATAAACACACTGTCAAAATTACTTATATTTCTTATTAATATTAGGCACCGAACTAGGTGAGCGAACATTATATGAAACCACATTCCCAAAAAAGACTCACGTTCCTGACATCTTCGTAATGATTTTATTCAAATGCGGCAGGAGGCATAACAAATTTACAAATTTACAAAACTATATAGAATTATTTCTGAAATCAAGTGATCATTCTTATAAGATGTACCTGGGCATGTTGGGAGACAATTAATGGAATTTCTTTTTCTCCTGATCTATGACGTTTTAAAAATCAATGGAAGGAAGGAAAAAGTGAACATCCATCAATTACACAACGACAACCCAGTAATTTCAAAATCAAGGTTACAGCCCTTGAAAACAATCAATAGTCCAGCAGTTAGAGAGCTACAAACGAAACGAAAACCCTCCAAAACCCACTCCATGCAAAAGTCTGAAAAGAGCAATTCGATTATCACAATATTCGCGCTTCCACTCAAATTCCTCAGAAAGCTGTAACAAGAACCCTAATTTCTAAGAAACCATAAAACGAGATATTATAACACTGGAATCAGCGGCAACCAAAATTCTACTTGACGCGCGAAGGCTATATGAGAATGTGTTAGATAGAAGAGAACAACTGTCTCTATCTCCAAAGCCGAAGATTCAATTTCACCGCTAACCGTAATCAAAAGTTTGATCTCTTTGTCCAATTGATTTTCTGGGAGTGCGCATATTTACCATGCTACATTCTGAATCAAATTCTTTTTAGCATAAAAGTTTTTTCTGAAGAATTTCTCTATTCTCTATTTAATAGACATGTAATTTACATGATTTTAAAATCGTCCTCATTTAAATATGTGAAGCTTTGTTGAATGAAGAATGACAAATTTTATAGATAGATTAAAATAAAAAAAATATGACTATTGGCTGTGGATAAAAAGAGTACTACTCAATCGCAAATATATTGGACTCGAATAGAATCATCCAAGTACCTCCATTATTTGGTTGGAATCAGGAAACACCAGTTCAAGCTATTTTAGTTTTGATATTTTTACCATTACCATCATATTTGGAACTACAATTTACAAATTGGGATATGAATTTAAAAGGTCTTTTTGATAGATCCAAAAATTCTAAAATACTGGTGAAGAAAAATATTGAGTAGGTATTTTACTAGATCGGGTAACATGTAAACTCAAGGAAAGATAGGTAATGAGATTTTCAAAAGAACAAATTATCGCATTGCCATGTACACAAGAGTTTACAATTCAAGATTAGTGTAAACAGATATAATTGCAAGGGATACGAGTGAAAAAAGTCCCAGTTATGATGATGAATATGCCCAATAATGTATATTATCAATCTTGAATGGTAAATGCCCCATAGATTATACTATGTGACATGACGAATTTCCATGCTTGTAAAGCAATCAATAAGGGGAAACACAATGCCCCATTACCCCTAGAAGGCTAGAACGTAAAAATGTAAGCAGCATGCACATTGGCAATAGAAATATGTAGAGAAAAATTCATAAGCCACTGACTATCAAAATACCAATTAAGTAGCGAGCATTTCAACGAACTTAGCAGCTGCAGCAATGCCGCTAGATATTGCACCTTCAACATTAGGCATCATGCAGAAGTCACCGCATATTGCTAACCTCCTCTTTTCTACCCACAAGCATTTCTCCTCTCGTGCAATGCTGACAGCCGGGAAGGCACTTCCCCTGAAGACATTCCCATTTCGCAGGCATTTAGTAACTCATGGGAAACAAAGGAATAAATGTTCTCAATCTCAATATCTAGAGTATAAAGTAGCATTGGCTAGCCTATAATTGGACTAAATAGTATTGGGCATATTCATCATCAGGAAGGCTGTGGGATGAATATGCCCCATCGCAATGGATAATATTATGTACATCCTAGTTTACTATTCAAGATTAGTGTAAACGGATAACAATAGAATGATGCAAACCATCTATGAGCTTTCTTGAAAAAAGGCTGTGCTATGTCAATGCCGGTTCTCTGGAATTCTTGAAATAGTTCCTCAGCCACTTTTGTCAATAATGCAGGGGAAGGCTTCTGGAGTCCTGCTTGAGAGATGATGAGCTCCGCATATTTGGCAGTAGAGTGCAGCACCCAGCGCTCACTACACATGAAGGGAGGAAACTTGTGTTACTGCAAGGGGCAAAGGGAAAAAAGAAGAGAAATTCAAGAGAAAAAGTTTGTAAGCATATTCCAAATCATACCAACCTAGTAGTTGAACGTCCCGGCTTGCTGCTGTCACAATGAGCCCAGCTTAGAATTTCAGAGTTCTTGAATGAAAAACCTTTTATAGGTATCTAGCCATAAGAGAGTTAAAAGATGAAGAAATTGTTAAAATTCGGTGATGTATGATGTGACCATAGGAAGGGAATCTCTGCATTGACTCGGATTTACATTCACAAAACTTGTAGTTCAGTAACAACAGGACCATATAGAAGTATAGAAGGAGCTCAACAGAAATTGGAAGCGAGGAGACGCTGGAATGAACATTGAACACACTTACAGATGAAAGTGGTTCTGAAAATGCCAGCATAAGAGCAAAGCGAGGAGACGCTGGAATTTCTTTTATCTGAAAGCTGTCTCCTGAATCTGAACTCAGATCTACATAAAATAAGCAACTAGATTAATGGGAAGTATACGACATTGCTGACATCCAATCTGGAGTCACAAGAGTAACAGATACATATAAACTGGTTGGTGGAATAAGGAGTAATACGCAAGGCTTGACCAGTAACTAGCTGACAGAAGACAAGAATGCAGATAAATATAACATATGTCAAGTCATTCATTGAACTCCATTTGAACAACTTCACAAGAGTGAGAATTCATTGGTTAATATTATAAAAAGAAATGGAATTTTGTACAGGCAATTGTCAAGAAAATCAAGAATAAATATTTATTTGAATGGAACATGCAAGCCAAGGAAACTAAGGTAGACTCTAGCTTCCCAGTTGTAAGCTATTTATTGACTCAAACTGTACTCGTATACCAAGATAACTACTAACAGACCCCTAATCCTAACAACCTATATCCTATCTCTCACACCCTTACTCTTGCCCACTCCCCCAACCTTCACTCCTAACCTAAAACTCTATTTTGCTGACTGTTATCAGAATTGATTGGCTAATGCAATGTCAGATTTTGAAGAATATGCGAAAACGACATATTCTAGTATTTACATATGAGAAACAACACCAACACCACAAGCAGATATGTACACTGAACACTGTACAGATCACTGTACAAGTCATTCTAAAATCGTTAATTATACCAATAGGTGGCTGTTTTCCAGTGACATCTGTAAACCTAGACAAAAATGTGTTCTTGTCTGTTGCTACCACTCCCATAAAATGGCCAACATCTTGTCCATCGATGCTCGTCAACGACCATGCATTTTGATCCATCAACCAATCCAACCTTCCAATAGTGTGTCCAAACCTGGTTTCAATCCCTAATTGAAAAAGAAAAACAGAAAAAAGTTATGAACACTTGAACCAGAGTGCCCAAAGAACAGAATTAGTGAACCTAAATTCTATACCGGGCTCTTGGCATAATGCTTTGCAGACAGAGTTCATCCCCGGCACACCAACATATCTCGTGTTCACTTCCTGATCCTGAATCAATCTAAACATCAGGAAGGAATACATTCTCTTCTATAATAACTTTCATGGGATACGAAAGTCATCAGTGCATGAATACAGCTCATCCAGAACGTGACACGTAAAACATGAATTCCCAAGGTTAAAAGAAAAATGCATCAATACCTAGTACACACACATATTTACTGTTGTTTTGGCAATACTATGGCCTTATTTGGAATTACCATAAATGATAACTGGTAGTATTGAAGGTTTTTCATGTTGAGTCCTAAATACTGTTGACAAACTGGAGGAAGCATGTGGCGCCCCAAAATTCGGAGAATTCCCCACTAGAGATAACAAAAGTTTGCAGTCTTATCCACTTCATACAAGCACAAGAGAGAACAAAAATACCTGTACATAGAAGCTACTTACAGTAAACATAATTGTGACAGTTTTCCACACATCCTCAAAGCAAAGCAGTACAACAATGCTTCTATAATCCTACTAGTACAAAGATGTTGATATTGAATGACGATCTGATTTCTAACAATAAATCAAGCCAAACGAATCGATAAACACATTTTATTTTCTCAAGAACTCAAGCATGATCACGCATTATAGGAACCAAAAGAGGCAGGAAACACAGCTACTCAAAAATCTGAGCTAACCTCATCAACGTTGACAAAACTTCTCGAGCTATAATCAAAAGAGCCAAATTTAGCTTTCCAGTGAGCCACTAGACCTCTTGATTCCCAGGCATTAACTAGACTCTGCAGTTCTGAATTGGCGGCATTCAAAGTAAAATAGGGCGCACCATGGTCGAACGATAGCTCTCTCCCATCCTCACAATGTTCTCTAAACAATCCAGCCACAAATAAATATAAATAAATGGCTGAATCATTCTTCTGCACTCAAGCAGAGTAGAAGAAATAAACAACAAAAATCCAAAACCTTCGCTGCGACATGCGGCCGCCGGGGCCTCTGGCGGACTCGAAAATGGTGACGGATATACCGTTCTTAGCGAGAATCGACGCGCAGACTGCTCCTGAAACTGAGAAATTGCGATGCATCAAGTGCGTGATCGCCAGTAAATCGGTTTAATACGAGCTAATTTAAACAAAATTTACTTGAAAAATATGAGAAGAAGGGTGATGCTGCTCACTGCCGCTGCCGATGACGGCGACCTTGGATGCCATGGCTGTTTTTTTGAGATCAACTGACGCTAAACAAGTACTGATGAATTGCAATCGATTCGATACAGAAGCTACATTTTCGGTTGAGGATTCCATGAATGAATTGAAGCCGGGTGTATGTTACGTGGAGGAATTGGATCCCCTTATTCGGTAAGTCCATCAAACAGACTTTATTGTATATACTCCAATTAGAATAGCCAAGTTGCTATATAATTTTGATTGTATTATTGATCCAATAGTACGCCTATTTAATTGATGCTGATTTAAAAAATGTTTTATACTGGAAAGCAAGTATGTGAAAAAAAATAATACTATTAGTTTTATTATACTACTCTATCCCTGAAAATTTGTCCTATTTTTCCAATTCCGTCTGTCTCCTAAAATTTGTCTCATTTTATTTTTACCATTTTTTATACTGGGCCTCATATTCCACTAAATCATTCATACTCATATTTTATTACTATAAAACTAATATAGAAAAGTAGGACTCACAATCCACTAACTTTTTCAACTCACTTTCCATTACATTTCTTAAAATCCGTGCCGATTCAAAGTGGGACAAATTTTGGGAGATGGAGATAGTAATAATTTGATATCTGATAGTAGAGTATGAATTGCTAACTAATTAATAATTCAAATATAAAATTAATTTTTAGTCATTAGATTAAGAGATCTAATGATTAAAATAATGATAATTGTATTATATTTTAAATTTAAATAATTAGTACATAAATTTAAAGAGTATTAATGTCAATTATCTCTCATCAAAATCATCTCTAAACTTTAAACTTACATAATTATCTCGATTTAAAGATAATTTTATAAGGATTCCAACGAGATCTCAATTGCATATATTCCGACCATATTCGAGTGATGAAATTTGATAATTTATATTTCAATTTTCATAAATGTTGATAAGCAGATTTTATCACAAATGCAAAAAGAAATTTCAATAGAGTGTATGTAAAATCTCAATATAGTATATGTAAAACATCAATAAAATTGTGTTGATATTTTCTTGTTGTGTTGATATCTCCATGCCATATTGTTGATATTTGTAATACACTATGTTGATATAAAAAAACCCACGAAAATTATCATATGATAATATAATGACGATATTACCCTTTTGTTGATATTTTGTCTACTATTTATTGAAATTTGTGGGCTTTAATCTCATCCACTCATTTTAAAATCTAAGGGTGTAGATTTAATTTTAGTTTTGGATAATGATGTTATAAGCATTAGAAGAGATTTAATTTTAGTTTTGGATAATGGGTTTATTCTAACTTTTGAAATTGGAATATAAAATTATAAATTTTTATTTTCTCGCAATTTTTCCACAATGGTCAAAATAAAAAATATTATAATGTGACAAAAATCGATATTGTTTTGGATAAAATGATTTTATTATATTTTAAATGTTAATTTAAAGATGACAATATATCCAAAATGACGGAATTTATGTTGTCTAAACATATTTGATTTTGCTATATTATTAGAATTAAAATTAGTAATTAGGTATTTGTTAGGATTTAGTTAGATTTGAGGTTATTATTTTCTATTAGAATTAAAATTGGTAATTATCTCATTAGGAGATCTCATAGATTCAGTTTTTGTGAATGATGGAACGAACGTAGGAAAAAGAAAGAAAGAAACGATATTTGTGTAAAAAAAAGGTTAATATGAGGGTATTTGTGTAAAATATAGATTTGTCTGGTTTTAAAATGGTTCGTCCTTAATCATAGGCTTTAGAAATAAATAATCTATACTACCAAATGATCAATAATGTAGGTTAAATAATATAATCTATAGTTATCATAGCTACCAAACTAATAATGTTGGTCTCACTATCCACTAATACTATTTTACTACCTTTCTTCTCATCTCTCTTATTTTACCAATTATGTATTAAGTTACATGTTATTTCAAATGTTGATAATTTTATGTGACGAATGGAGTATTAATCAACAACTCTAAATCTCGTGCCGACTAAGAAATGTGTCGTCTTAATCAGGATTAGATTTAACAAGTCATCACCGACTCAATATCCATGTAAGCCAAAAAGACACGTCATCTCGCTTCGTAGTCAGAATAGCCGACATAGGAAAACGGCGCACGGTTGATAAGTTCATGATTTTGTATGCTATTTTCATAGTTCATGGAAAAAAACTGAAAATTTGCAAAATTTATGAGGTAGTTTGCCCTTTATAAATTTTGTATCAAACCCGTATCACCTAGTATATTACAAATAATGTTTTTTTCTACTATTAACTTATTAGAGTATTCATATTTAATTAGTTTTGCCTATATTGATTTTTGTTATTGTTTTATGTTTATAAACTTGTGAGAGTGACTATATTTCTTAAGTCAAATCTTCGATTTGTTTATTAAAAAAATTTCTAATTTTCTTGCAAAAGTGGACTTAACAACCTTGATTCAAATTACATGACAAAATACAGCAAGTTGTAAAACTAAGCAGTTATATTAATTGTTTCCTATCAAAATGACAAAATAAAACATCGAGACAAAAAAATCAGTTTTTCTCATAATCTTATTTAGGGAATGCGACACTCTCCCATAATAGATGAACTTGTCTCTACTTGCATATGCTACCAATTATACCTAAATGAATCTGAACCAAGAATGTAACTAAAACCATTGTCAAAAACACCTATTTTATCCCATTAAAAGAAAATTAACATGCTAAAATATGGTTGGAGGCATCATGATGAAGAAGTGGAAGTTGATTCACTATTCTTGATCTTATATCTGTAGAGAACTCTCTTCCTTTTGAACATACCATTCTCGACCGTGATGACCAGCTTACCAACTTCCTTGTTGGTGAAAGAATTCCGCATGGGATCCTGTTGCCAGCTTATTTTCCGTTGCTTCTTTACGATCAACGTGTATGACTTCTCATCTGACGGCACAAATTCCTCCTTGTAGTTCACCTCCCACCCTACTATCGCCACGTCCCATACGATTGTAACTCCAATCTGTATGTTACATTTTTCCAATAATACATTAAAATGAGAACTTGAAAACCAATCAGTTCGTTGATTCATTAATATCAGTTAGCATAACAAAATATATCAGTTACTCACTTTCAATATAACAAAACCGTACTGATATTCATAAATCAACAAACTCTATTTAAGTTTCACTGATATGTTTTGTAATGTTAATTAATATTAATGAATCAGCGAACTGATATGGTTCTCAGCACTCATTTTAGTAACTGTCTTAGGGGAATAGGACCCTATGATGTAATCATAACATTGGTTACCTACCGTTGGTGCGGGGATCTCAATACATTCAGTTGCTCCGGGCTTGATGACGGTCTCAGAAGCCGCATCCTTGGTCGAGAACTCAAGATCCTCTTCTCGTAGCAGTCCTCCATAGGCAATAGGTATCTCCTCAGCGGCGATGAACCTGCATTTCTTATACTCACCTCAAATTTCACTAATACATGCACTAAACCATCTTTAATTTTCTTACTTGACTAGCGTTTCTGTCACCCTCGATGGACGGCTAAACACGAATTTGTTCTTCGTCGTTTGCGTTAGGAACGGCGATAGAACCGCATTGAACGCATAGTACCAGAATGGAACATTCACAAAGATCTACACACAAAAATCACACTATCAATAAGTTAGTCACCAATAAATTTAACTCACCATGTTACACCCTTCGTCCTACAAAAATATCAAGTATGTCCCTTAAAATTAGCCAAATCTAAATCATGAAACTTTTGAACTAACACACATCAGTTTATTTACAACTTATACTACTAGAATTAACAATGTACACTATTTTGTGGATCTCATTGTCCTCTAACACTGCATCGTCCACTTACCGAACATTTCAATAATGAGAAAAAGATTAGGAAAAGCTCACATTTCTGGAGACGAACTCGGGGTAGTTATCCTGGAGAACAGCGACAGCGTCCCTGGTGGCGTGCCTGAGGTCGCGCCTAGACGGGCCGGGCATGTCCTTGAGATCATTAACCTGCAACAAGGTGGAGATCCCCCCGGGGGAGAAATCGAGCTTGAGAATCTCCTTCTCGAGCAGCTGCAGCCTCCATCTAAGAAACCTATCCCTCCCTCCTTCATTCCCAAACGTCCTATTATAAATCTCCTCATCCGCAAACACCCCGTACACATTGTAGCAAACCGGATGCCCATGCCTGTCCAGCCCCTTCATGTAGCTCACACTATCATACTCACTCCCGAAATCCTCGTGCATGATCTCGTCGATCTTGTTCTTCTTCCTCCACTCCAGGCAGCTCCTCAGCATCTCGAACGCCTCCCCCGCCCTGAAGTCCTTGGCGCGAAGGAACTTCAGCAGCAAAACGTCGGTCGTCTTGTCCCCTTTGCTCGGCAGCAGCGGCACTCCCCACAGGGACACGTTTATGTCCACGTCCGTCGCCTCCGCGTTAGCATCTCCTCCTTCTGCTTCTGCTTCTGCTTCTGCTTCTGCTTCTTCTGAGTCTGAGCCTTGCTCGTCTTTCTCTTGCATTTTGCCCTTCCCTTTGTGGTGGTGGTGGTGATTGTGGTGGTGGTGGTGGTGGTGGTGGTGGTGGTGTTGCTTTGGGGGGGTGTCGTTGGTTTTGCTCGAGTTTTTGACGAGCTTGTTCATCCACACGGCGAGCTCCACTTTGGATCGGAGGTCGACGAGGGCCTTGCGGGCGTATTCCTTGAGATCCTCGGGGAATTCGCCTTCCTCGCCCGCGGAAGAGGGCTCGCCCTTTTCGATTTCGTCTCCGGCTTCTTCTAGATTGTCGACCACGTCCGCGTCTAGGGCCATCGCCTCGTCGACTGCAGGGTCGTCGGCGGGGCCGTCGTCGTCTTTTCTTTCCATGGCGTGAGATTGTTGGGATTGGAAGAAGAAGAAGAAGAAAGAGAGTGATTGTGATGAAAACAAAGATTTAGATGGGAAGGGTGTGTGGCTTCTGTTTTTGTGAATAACACATTGTTAGGACAACATGCGGCGCTAGACATGCAACCGTTACTTTACCAAGTCTTGTTATGATTTGGTTTTTTATTTTTATTTTCATTTTCATTATAATGTGTCGTTTATATATTGATTTGAGTTTTCATGAAATAATACTAGTATGTCTTAATAATATCGAGCTGATTGTATCCGAAGTCTATGTCGTCCCATCATCCGACTCTCACTATTACTTTCAAGTTTCAAACGGTAATGCCAACATGTATTTTTTTTTAAGTACTCGATCCGTTCCGCGGTAGTAGAGGCGTTTCTTTTCGGTACGAGATTTAAGAAAAATTGTGTTAAATGGGTTAAATAAAGAAACAATAAAGTAAAAAGTGAAAAAAGTAGAGAGATGAAGAAAGAATAAATTAAGAGAGAGTAAAGTAAGAGATAAGAAATGTGTTGACTTTTGCTACAAAAGAAAATGACTCAACTACTATGGAACGTACCGAAATGGCAAAATGACTCAACTACCGCAGAACGGAGGGAGTACACCAACTATCCCAAATGAGCATATTTGGTCCGTAACATTTCATACTCCCTCCGTCCCACTTTAGGAGTCCCGGTTTACTACTTTCGGGTATCCCACTTTAGGAGCCCCGGTTGGAATCTTCCATAATTGGTAATAGGCCCCACATTCCACTCACCTTTTTCCACTCACATTTTATTATAAAACTAATATATAAAAGTAGGACCCACATTTCACTATCTTTTTTCACTAACTTTCCTTTGTATTTCTTAAAATTCGTGCCGAACTCAACCGGGACTCCTAAAGTGAGACGGAGGGAGTAATATATTTTGAGGTCCATCAACTATAAGTCAATATCAATTCAACTACTTTTTGGCTATTTCCAATATTTTCATAACCAAAGTATCCTTAAGCAGTGGCGTATCCAGAACTTTTAATTCGAGGATACGGAAAACAATTATGAAAGTTCAAAAGTCCAAACAATCCTTTTTGTTCTCTTAAAAGTGTCGTATATAGACATAAATTATATAACTAGGAAATAAATTATATTTGGCATAAAATATTTGAGTAAAATTTTTAATTATTTTTTAATAGATTAACAGATCGATCTTAGAATTGAAACTTGTTGATATATATAATTATGCAAAATGTCAATTATTTTTAAAAAGTTTAGATATTTTACTAGTGATAAATGTTTTATATAGATGTGAGTATAATTGCTTCAAAATAGATAAAATAGATTTAAAGTAATTCTTTTATTATTTGAGAATTTGATCAAGAAGTATATAAATTTATTTTTTCAACTGTTTTAACAAATAAAAAAGATAATAACACCTATTCTTCTAATTGTTTGAACAAAAGTAAATAAAAAAAGTAATTCAATTTTTCTAATAAAAAAGATAGAAAAAGAAGTAAAGGCTATAGAACTTTCAATTCTTTGAATAAATAAAACATGAAATAAGTAAACAAATTGTATTAACAAAACTAAAATAAAAAACAACTGAAATAAGTAGTACGATACGTAGGGCAATTTTCAATCTATTTATCCTCTCATTTTCATTAAAATATGTAATTTGAAATAGTTGATGTAAAAAAAAGACATTCCCTCTAATTATAATTTTAAAATAAAAATATCTTAATGATATTAAAATTCTATTACTATTAATTATTTACGTTTAGTTTTTCTTGTTTGTAATATTTTAAATCATTGTTCTATATTTAAAATTAATAGTGAAATAGCTTAGGTATAAATATATGTAAACATTATACTTATACAATATCTGTATATAAAATTAGTTCAATTTATTAGATGGTATATTAATTTTTCAATCTTAAAGCTCTACATAGAAGAATATGTTGTTTTTAAGTGCAATACAAAATCGACAATTAAAAATAAATTAAAATTCATTAACATACACTGAATCTTAAATAATTCAAAGAGCTAAGTTTTATTTTATATACACTTATGTAGAAATTGTAGTCTAAAAAAATTAGTTGAAATTATCAATAATCAATTTAATAAAAGTGACAATGGCATTCTTAGTTGAATACATATGATTAATTTAAATCTATGGTTGTTTAATTAAATAAAAAATTAATAGTTGCTATCCATTGTTTAATATCGCAGTGTCGCGTCTTAACATTATCATTAGGTCATTTACAATAACATCATGAAAATTGTTCATAGTTCTCATATCTATTCCTTTGACTATTTGTGAATCATATTTTTTCTACTTTATTACGTTTTTATTTCAATGCAGTATATATTATATATTATGATTTAACTTAAATTTTCAGTTTAATAAAATCACGAGATTCATTAAAATAAAATATTTATCTTAATTATATCTAAATAATTGAGAATGTAACCATATAAGAGTATTAACTAGCACTAGAAAGTTACTCCCTCCGTCCCGCTTTAGCAGTCTCATTGACTTTTCTGCCCTCTTTTTGTAAAAATGATAAAAAAAAATAGTTAAAGTGGAGAAATGGTAAAATAAGAGAGACAATAATGTAGATAAGACTATTCTCTATATTATTCTCTCTCTTAATTTACCATTTCTCCTCTTTAACTATTTTTTTTTATCATTTTTACAAAAAGATGGCAGAAAAATCAATGGGACTGCTAAAGCGGAACGAAGGGAGTATATCATAATATCCAAATAAGGTATGATATATAATAATAATAATAATAATAATAATAATAATAATAATAATAATAATAATAATAATAATAATAATAATAATAGTAGTAGTAGTAGTAGTAGTAGTATAAAAAACTATTAAACTTAATCCCAAATAAATTAGAAGAAAGAAGAAAGTGGATGAATAAAGAAAGAAACATACTTTAATGAAAATGAGAGGATAAATAGATTGAATTGTCCTTCATGGCCTTAAGGATACTTTGGTCATAAAAATATTGGAAATAGCCAAAAAGTAGTTGAATTGATATTAGCTTAACCTCAAAAGATATTATGAAATGTTACAGACTAAATTTTCTCATTTGGGATAGTTGATGTACTAAAAAAGATGTTCCCTCAAAAATAAAATGTTATTACTACTATCATATACTACTCCGTCCCACAAGAATATGCACTTTTAGTTATGCATAAATTTTAATGCACAATTGGTAAAGTAAAAAAGAGATTAAAAGAAAAATTAATTAAAGTATTTTTAGTGGAGAATGAGTCTCACCTCAATAGAGAGTAAACAATTTCCAAAAGTAGAAAGTGCGTATTCTTATGAGATTATTGATTGGAAGACAATTTTCTATTTATACATAAATGTTTCATGTTTCAGTCTTTAGTTGTTTTTTGAGAGAGACGAATACAATCATCGATTTATTTTATTTTGAGTTTTTATATTTTGAATATTTTGTTTGTTTATAAACTTCTAGGGCAATATATAAAATCTGACTCAAATTTTTTAAATATATTTTTTAATATTTATAACTTTTCATTCTAATTTATTTTAAAATAATATATATCAAATTAAACTATTGTTATGATATTTTATTTTATGTGTATGTTTATTTACTCTTTAAAATAAAAGAAATTAAGAGAAGGGAGGCCTGCTTATTCGGCCAGTTCCGGTTCTAACCGGACCGGTTGACCGGTTAACCGGTTTTAAATTTTCATAAATTCAAGAACCGGAACCGGAACCGATCGGTTCCGGTTTGGAACCGGCCGGTTAAGAATCGGTCGATTCCGGTTCCGAACCGGAACTGATGTGTAATTTTAATCCGAATTTATGTATAATTTTAAATAGTTCAATACTAAAAAAAATAATAATCCAACATCTAGAACTATAACAAATAATACCTAAAAATTAAAATAAATGCACAAAATACAAACCAACAATACAATAATATTCATATATGGATAAGAGTGATGCCAAGTGTAGTAGGTCGGGTCGGACTAGTTTATGTTAGCAATTTTTTACTAATACAAAAATAAGAGTTCTAAACTTTAGCAATTTTTTTTTAAAAAATGAGTTTAAAATTGAATTTCATTTTCCCTTTTTTGGCTAAACATAGTATTCATTGGAATTTCCAATACTAATTGATATTGTTGTGACTATTTGGTTTATACCGGAACACTTAATAAATTATTCACAAATATGTTAAAATCGTATGTTAAATGAATTGTTACATAAATTTGTAATAAATATATCATATGAAATGATATTGTATTTGTATAAGTTCTTTTGAAAATTAAAAACAAACTTATGATGTTCTACTCATTGTAGTTAGTTCATAAAAAATGGATTAGGGAAATAATTGTAGATTCAAAGTATCACAGATTAAACATTTAAATCTAAAATCACTCAATGTTTCAAATTATTTTACTTTAATTCAAAATTAATTCAATAAATTAGATTTTTTTAGTATATGAAATTATAAAAAAATAAAATTGAATTATAATCCGGTTCCCGGTTAGGAACCGGTCGGTTCCGGTTCCGAACCGGAACCGGTGTTCTTTAAAAAGTTGGAACCGGTACCGGAACCGGAACCGAAAAATTCGATTCTGGTTCCTCAATTAATCGGTCGGTTCCGGTTCTGGTTTCGGTTAACCGAGAACCGGAGAACCGTTTAAGCACCACTAGAAGGGAGATAGAGAAATAAATGAGGGAGAAATTAAAATAATGAGAGATAAAAATCGGGAGAAAACAGGGAGAAGAATGAGAGAGGGTAATAAAATATAGAGACTAAAATATCTTTTTAAACAAAAATTGATAAAAGGGCAAAATAGTTTGAAAATTATGTAAAGTACTAAATCATTGTCCTTAGACACCTGGAGATATTTTTCTAACACATACCAGAAACGTGTAACCTGCAACCCCATTATCAGTCCCTAAAAATTTGATACATATTACTATTTCGGTCCGTCCCTGAAAATTTGATACACTTCATTTTTATCATTTTTGGTAGTGGACCTCATATTCCACTAACTCATTCCTACTCACATTTTATTATAAAACTAATGCTTTAAAAGTAGGACCCACATCCTACTAACTTTTTCAACTCACTTTTCATTACATTTTTTAAAATCCGTGTCGGGTCAAAGTGTAGCAAATTCTGTGTGATTCATGAAAAATCCGCTATCATGAATTTTTTATTTTTTTTAAATTCCTAACTTGATATTTAAAATATACAAGTACTATCAAAATAAATTTCTACACCCGACCAATCAATATTTTGAATTTTTTTTTTCTGGTGGTAGAATAAAATTCCTATCAATGATAATAGCATAGGCGAAGCTAGAATTTTTGTGTTTGGGGAACCCAAATTACTATTAACAGTTGGAGTATTTTTTATATCGTTGTCGTTAAAAACAATTACGACATTAGCAGTCAGTGGCGGATCCAGGACTTATAAACGAAGGGGGCAAACGGAGGGGGCGGACATGGTAAATTTACGTCCGGATAAGAGGAAATTAGTCGCACGGAGGGGGCGACCGCCCCCTTTGGCCCCCGATCCGCCACTGTTAGCAGTAGGGGTGAGAGAGATGTACGATGAGAAAGAAATAGTTAGAGGGTGATCAATGTTAACTAGAGATACATACGATGGCTATTGTTAAAAGCAACGTCGATGTCAAAAGAACCGATGTATTTATATGATATGATTGCAAAAATCATTATTAAATGATTTAAAATAATTTTTTATATAAATTTATAATAAAATTAGGGAAACAAGAAAAGTAAACAAGTGGAGAGCGAACGAAAACAATAAACTTATAATATGATGTAATTTTACATGGATTCCTAGATTGCAAAGATTATTATTTAATGATCTTAAATTAATTTTTTATATATATATTTAACGTAACACTTAAGATAATAGCAAAAGTAAATAAGTGGAGGATAATAAAAATAAATAATTGGGGAATATACAAAAAATAGGAAACGACAAACACAAGAAATGGAAAAAAAAAGAGAATATATTAATAAAGGGGAGAAATCTGGTCCCCAACTAACCAAGTCGCAAGGTAGCTAATACTTATAAAAGGACAAATTAGTAAGGAAGGAAAGTCTAATTAGGAGTCAATAATTTGATATATTCATGTTCAAAGATAGATAATCTCAAATTGACAAATTTTTATGTTTTCTTATTTTCTGCTGTGTTTCCTTTTTGCATTTAGGGTTAATTTTCTTAGGGGGTAAATAGTTTATGTAGCATAACCACTTTTTTGAAGATTTGAACTTTATTTTCCTTGGAGTTTTATCATACTTGTCAGGCGGATTTTGAATTATGTGTTTTGGAGGTTTAATTTGTAGAAATTATTTCTCATAACATTTTTGTATATGTTTATAAAAATTTGTCACTTTTTATTTTTGATAATATGATTCACCATTTTTTTTCTTACATTTTTTTCTTTCTATTTATTGATCTTCAAATCAACATAGTATAGTTATTTAATTTTTTATATTAAAATTTGTATCATTCAATATCAAAAGGTTTAGTGAATATTAAGATAATATATTGAATTGTCAAATCAACCCAAAATAACAAGGTATTAATATATTGAATTGTCAAAACAAAGGTATTAATAGTATAGTATGTGTGTGGGTCATATAATATCTACAATTGGTTGGCTACAAAACGCGTTGCAAAAGGCAGGGGGTCGTCTGGGTTGACTCCAACTGACCATTTTCCACTTTCAAAATTTATGCTTTCGAATGAAAAACGTAGAAGTAGTAGGTTTGTTGTTGTAAGTTAGAGAGAGTTTGCAATTCCAAGTTTATTGAGCATAAACTACTAATTCAGTGATGAATTCATCCCATCAGATCCAACTTGTGTTCTTCCTCTTAATTTTGGCGGCTCCACTCTCATGTTCTGTCTTAATTTCAGGTTTATTGGAAACAGAAAAACAAAAGAGCAAAAATTAGAATATAGTATATCTGAAATTAGTTTTTGGTGTGTTGATGTGCAGATGCTGTTGTTGGGCACCAAGTTGGGAATGGAAGGAGTCTCCTTCAGATTTCGAAACGTAAGTTTTAGTAGTATATAAACCTTTATACATCATACCAATTAGTGCTAATTAAGGTGTATCTTTATTTTAGCTCAACTAAAGTTAAATAAATAGTTTCAATTTATTTTATTCCCAAATGTCGCAAATGCATTTTTCATGGTTCCCAGCAACACATATTAGTAAACTTGCTAGTATAGTAAAGGGCCGTTCGGTGCATCATTACTTGTAATTAAACTTGTAATTAAAGATCATGACTAATCTTATCTCTTGTTCAGTTACATTTTTCTCAAAAGCTTGGCTTGTGAAAACATATCATTGTCCGCCTCCATAATATTAAGATTAGATTGTATCTCATTACTATTATTCATTTCATTCTCATTACTATGACTAATGTAATCATAGACAAATTTTATTATAGCTTATCTTTATTGTACCAGTAACCTAACTATAAGTAATCTTATCTAGCCAATCGAATATATTTTCTGGAATGAAGAAGTTAATTACATGTTATCTAACTGAACAGCTTGCCCTGTGGACATTGAACACCTAAACTATACTATCCTAACGAGCAAATGCAAAGGACCAGATTACCCTCCGGACCAATGTTGTTCTGCTTATAAAGAGTTGGCATGCCCTATTGTGGATCAGCTCAATGATGGAAGCAACGATTGTGCTGAAAAGCTCTTCAGCTACATCCCCACGGTGGGCCAATATCCGGCTTTCTTGTTCAGCAGTATATGCCGCGATGGCAAAGATGGACTCTACTGCTCCCTGCCACCACCCTCACCCACGTCTAACGTTGCCACTCTTGTCGCATTAGGACACCCAATCTTGGTTGGGCTGTTATTTTTCGCACTCGCGTTTGTGCTATGAAAACTCAACCTTTGATCATGTTTGTGTTGCAGCTTGATTTGTTTTTCTTTTATAAATTAGAATTTTCTAAATTTATTAAGTTGTTTTGGTATTTATTTGTTTTCCTAATCAATTTAAATAAGTATATGAGAAATTGTTGATCAGTATTTGTTATTAATTGGCTTCAATATTCTTTTCTGCTATTGATTGGGTTCATTTTTACTTTTTCTCTTTTTAAGTTATATTTTTCATGTTTAGGATATTTTGCTTTATAAATGCCCATTGTTGAACTAAAAAGATAATACTCCATTTATTCCGGATAAAATGGCATATTTATAGTCAGCATAAAATGTTAGGAGTTTTGGTTGATGTGTTTAATTGGAGGGAGAAAAGATAAATGTAAGTATTAAATAGAGAGAGGAAGAGATTTGAATATTTTAATCTGAGAAAAAGTGCTTGAGTGTATAAATTAGAGAAAGAAAGTTAGGGTTTAGGGACAAACTGAAGTTACTTTGTTGTTTTCAAAATTAGAAATAATATCATCTTAGTTGGGACAAACTAAAAACAAAGTATGTCATCTTAGTTGGGTTGAAGTGAGTAATATTATGAGTTTTATCTCTCTTGACTCTTGAGTTTTGAATTCATTGAGGCTTTTATTCACTTATCAAACTAAATTTAACATACTCACTTGTAGTGTCATCCATTATATTACAACTTATCAAACGGTCCATCAATCCCATTTGTAACGTCATTTATCCACCCGCGTTCATAGCTGCTTATTCATCGTTCATCAAACAAGCGACGATGATCATATCAATTTATATGAAGAATAAAGTTCATGTTTGGTCCTAAACATATGACCATTTTACGAATTTGGTCCAAAACATTTAATTTTTGATTAGTGAATCCCGAACAAACAAAAATAGTCCGGAAATGGTCCTCTTTGGACGGCGCTGTCCCAAAACTAACGGTCAATGCTAATTAACTAATCCTTGACCTAATTATAATACTAATTCATAATTAATTAAAGACTAATTTTGGTCCTAAAATATGATCATTTTACAAATTTGGTCCAGAAAATTTTTAAAAACAAGAAATTAGGGTTCAACCTCCACCTTCTTCTTTGTCTGGCTATCTCCGATAATATACTCAAGTTTTTCAACAATTCGACGGTAGATTGTACGATAAGCTCTCCAACGACGGAATCAAGCAGGTGCTCAAGTCCTTCGACCACCGTGTCTCCCACTACATGTCCCTTGACGCACCGATTTAGTCCAATTCGGTCGACGTCTCCTCCTTCCTCCACGTCGTTGACCAATTAATGGTTTCATTTGTTTAGCCTAGTTAAAAAATCATATTCCTCCCTTCCTGTGGTTCGATCTCAAAGTACTACCTCTACAGCTATAATCTTGCAATAAAGTTGTAATATTATCGAAATATAATTAGAATAATGTGATTTTCCACACTTTTGAAAGTACCTAAAATTACAGATCATGAGTCTCTATTTATAGAATGTTCATTCTTATATTTTAATGACACAAAAATTGTGACGCAATTACTAGAGTTTGAATTTTTTTTTTAAACAATCATAATTTATGACACAAAAGAAAGCGTCCATAAGTTAATGGAAAATTATCTTCTTCTTTTTTTTACTTTTTAGTACACTTTTATTTGTGTCCTCTAATATTAGTTGGGACTTAGGACACCAACAATAAGGACACTTTACGAAGTGTCGGTGGCATAATTATACACACAAATTAGCATCCTTACTACTTCCTCCGTCCCCCGTTAATTGTCTACTTTGGTTTCGGCACGAGTTTTAAGAATTGTCAAGGAAATTGGGTTAAAAAGTTAGAGGAATATGGGTCCCACTTTTCTTAATTGGTTTGATAAAAAAATGTGAGTGGAATAAGTTAGTGGAATGTTGAACCTACTTACCATTTATGGTAAAAGTGAAAATGGACAATTAATGAGCGACGGACGAAAATGGCAAAAGTGGACAATTAATGAGGGACAGAGGGAATATAATTAAAATTGTTCGTTATTTTTTGTTGTTGTGACTCTCATAATGACATAAATCCCAATTACAAAAGGAATGTTAATACACATCCGTATTACTCAAAATGTCCACCTTTCTTTTTTAATTTGTCCCACTTAAAATGTCCACTTTTCATATTTAGAAACAAATAAATCTCTTTCCTCTCCTCAATAAAACACCCAACTACCTTTCCTCTCTCTACTATATTACACTAAATATTTTTTCTAAAATTCCGTGCCACCCAAGATTGTGGACATCTTGGGTGGAACGGGGTAATATAACAGAAAGAAAACCTACACGGGACAGGGACTCTAATCTATATATAATTACTAAAATGGGACGAGGATGTCTGCTATGCAGTGGCGTATCCAGGATTTTCAATTTGTAGTGCAAAAAATAATTACGACTTAAAATTTCAAAATGTTTCTAACTTTTTTTTGGTTTCGTTGTTATGTTTTTTCAATTATTTTATTTTTATAAATAAAATCTTTATCCGTATTTTCTTTATCAAAAAACTTCATTTTAAATAAAAATAAATTATTTTAAAGTATCACGTAAACTATACATTTGAAATGCAAGTATCCATATTTTGTTAATTAGCAATATATAATATAGATATGAATATATAATGAGGAGGGTAGTTTTAAAAATATAGAGTTTTTTTTAACTACAAAAATATATACAAGTATCTGTTAAAAAATAGTTAATGAAATTTAAATATGAAAGAATACAAATTAAATTATAAAAGAGCAAGTTAAAGGTTAAACTAATAAATATATTTGTTAAAAACAAAATAATTAATAAAACTTAAATATGAATTGAGAATAAAATAAAATTGAATTAGAAGTGATATAGATTAAAACAAAATCAATTTGGAGAAGAGAAAGTTGAAGTAAAATTTAAGAATATGACATGTGCTTAGGAAGTTCCAGACTCGGGCTTCTAGCTTGGAAAAAGATCCAACTTACTGCTGGGCCATCTATGAAAATAGGACCAAATAAAGTATTGATGCACAAAATTTTGGCGGCACGGGCACAATTGTACCCCTTGTTCCAATGTGTATACGTAGTAGTGCTACGTAGTGGACGTGCATGTGTCATCTGTTTTGGCAAACGCCTAGTATTTAAAAAATCGATTGAATTAACAATTTTTAAGTTGATCTCATCATCAACATGACGGAGCTGCTTTTCTAGTAGTATACGTACTTTTTTATTTGATCAGGCCAAGTCATTGGTGGTCAGATTGTAACTTATTTTACCTGTTTGACTTTCCTAAATTATAATCCTATTGAGGGAAAAAACTATCAACTATGCCGTTGACATAATAATTTGACCGAAACAAACGAGAATGACAATTAAAAATAACAAATACCTTACCAAATGAGCATTATGATAATGGAGTAGGAAAATACTCTTTCTGCGAAAAGTATGTCACCGTTCTTTTTTTATACGACAATTTGAAAATAAAAGTGTGTCATCTTAATCATGATGGATATATTAATATGAGAAAGGTTTACGTTCTAGGTTTCATAGCTACACAATTAATTTTGATTCCAATAGTCCTAACAAAACTGAACTTCTATAATAAAACGTAAACTCTTTGGAGTGTAATTACAAACATTAATCTAAAGAACAAAGCCATATCAATTTCATAATTTTTAATATTTCTAATCAAACTAGCTTGATATACAACAAAAGATATTCTTGTAAAATATATAAATTTTATTCCATATTGGGGTTTGGGAGTAATCTTAGCTTGATCTGGTCATCGCTTTTTTACAAATAAAATGAAGAGCAACAAGTAGCACGAGGACTCAGTCTAGCCATTCTCCACTTCTATTGATGTTCTAATCACAATATCTTAATTATACTTTGCTCAAATATAAATTGAGAGAAACAAGTTGAAATCAAAAGCAAAGCATAGTTAGGAATCCAATCCTTACTTCCTTTTCGGATTCGAGGCATATATTTCAGTTCACTAAGGTACGATGAATCACAATCCATTTCTTCATCTTGTCCTCTTCCTCTTCATCATTTTCGCGGCTCAACTCCCGGCTGTAGTCAGCCACCAAGCTGGGAATGGAAGGACTCTTCTTCAAATAAAGAAACGTAAGTGATCATGAACACTGTTAAATTGAGTTGAGTTTATTAGTTAAAGAGTTAACATATATGGTAAATTTGGTTGTAACAGCTTGCCCTGTAAACATTGAGAACCTAAACTACACTATCATAACGAGCCAGTGTAAGGGACCAAATTACCCTCCCGAACCATGTTGTTCGGGTCTGAAAGAATTGGCATGCCCTATTGCAAGTGATCTCAATGATCCAACCAATGACTGTGCTGAGCAGCTGTTCAGCTATATTCCAACGATCGGGAAGTATCCGACTGGCTTGTTCAGCAGCGTATGCAAGGGTAGCGAACGAGGACTTGAGTGCCAATCACCAACACCACCAACACCAACCCTTACAACTACAACTATAGCTAACGCTGCCCCTCCAATCAGGATTTTCCCTCCAATCTTCATCGGGCTGCTGCTTTTCCCTCTTCACTTTTTCGTGCAAAAATTTGGGCTTTAATTTAATAATAATGCTTATAGCAGATTCTGTCATTCTGATTTGGTCAAATATAATTTTGCTTGCCATGAAACTACTTGTACTATTAAATTATCATTGAGATGTCATCCAAAAATGAATAAATGTGTTATTTAAATTTACCAAACGCTTGCATCTGATTTTGCTGGATTAATATTTCAACTTGCGATAAAGCTTATTTTCTACTAAATGAAAACTAGTATCTACTCCAATATAGAGTAATTTACAGTTGAAGTGCATCGCCCCATTTAATTTATCTATAATAGAAAAAACTGTAACAAGTGACAACATAAATCCATAACCACAAACAATTTTTAACCTACATAAACAAAAAACTATAATCAAAACAAGTTACAACTCAATTTTCAGCCAATGCAAAAGCCATGAGTAGCATGAATAATCCCTCAAAAAATGAAAAATGACTGATAACTTAAGGGCTTAAACACTTTGTAATCATCAAATGGATAAGTAAAAAGCTACTAATAATTTATAGATATATATATATATCAAATTATCATACAAAATATATTAATCAATTGTAGAAAAACCTCTTTAGACCTTCCATAACTAGGAGATATAGTAAAGTGATTAGAGTTTAAAGTGTCAGCATATGCTGTTGTTTTCTACTACTATTATTACTACTCGGTGTAACTTCAACCCATAGCATACTTTTGAGTCCAGGATCGTGCAGTGATCTCGTACTTGCTCCGGTTAGTCTTGTATTGTTTAGCAATCTCAGCCTCAAGGGGATCGTCCGGGTTTGGATCAGTTAGCAAGGAACAGATAGAAAGCAGCACCTACACCATAAAAAATGTGTAAAAAGTTACAACACCGTTAAAAAGTTACAAGTCGAACTAAACAATACCTTTGAAATTGTGAGGGCAGGGCTCCATTGCGCCTTGAGAATATCCAGACAAATGCTACCTTGACTGTTGATATTTGGATGGTAAACTTTAGTTTTGAAAGCTACCTGTTCACAGAATACGAGTGAAAAATCAGAATTACGAAGCATTCTTTGTGAATATGATGCTACAAGTATGTGCAGTTTCACGGACAGAAAATGTCAAAATAGTGTCAACAGATGTACACAAGTACCTTTGGTGGTTTGAATGCATAATCGGGCGGGAAATGAATAGTTGCAAGAAAAACTCCTCCAGCATAAGGACTGTCTGGAGGGCCCATAATAGTGGCTTGCCATTCGAACATGTTATCATTAACAGGCCCTGTATAAAAAGTTGGGACAGCACGAAAGGTTGAGATGAAAATAAAAGAATAATTAGGAAATGAATAAAAGATGAAGACGAACCAGCACTACAAGCTGCAGGAGGGTCTTTCTTCAACTCCGCCAGTTCTTTCATGATTCTCTTGGAAGCCATAATTGTGAGAAACAAATATGAGAAGGAGATATACATTTTCACTTGGATTCTGCCATATATAGAGCGTAAAATATATTACTATTGATTTCGAATATTAGCTATTTAATTTTTGCAATTAATAGTGATAGCGTAAAATATATTACTATTAATAAGATGAATCTTTCTCTCTTTTATTTTTGTCACCGCGACATATAGTTCTACCTCTTCCCCGACTATTTCATGTTAATGTATACCATGGATTTCATTTTTCTAATTTAAGTTGTTCAAATCTTGTTTCGGCTGCTTTTATGTTGCAACAAAAACAAAATTATATACTACTCCCTCCATTTTTTTTTAATATAAATTATTTTCATCTTTTACCATTTTCTAAAAATAAACATTTTATTTTAGAAAACTTCTTTCTCTCAAAGATAGACATTTTTCACTAAACACATTTTTTATATTTTATCTCTCTTTCTTACTTTTCTTAAAATCTGTGTCATTTCAAAAGTTCCTATTTTATAAAATGAATGAAGTATTATATAAATACTTGGATATCTAAATCTCAACATTAAACATATTAATTATATCATGTTGTGCTATAATTTGGTCCAATAAAAATACTCTAATGTATTCAATAGATTTATCAAAATCGAAAAATACTCATATCCATAAGTCAGGTTTATTCAATTAATCTCATTTATCAAATTGTGTTATTAATTCATAATTACAATTTATAATTTTATTAAGATAAAATAAAAGGAAGAAATACGAAAATACAGATTATGGATTTCTAATGGAACGGTGATTCCAAACCAAAAGTTATACTCCCTCCGTATCTAAAAATTTCTCCTCACTTTAATCATTTTTGGTAGTGAAATTCACATGCCGCTAATTTTTTCAACTCACTTTCTATTATATTTTTTAAAACTCGTGTTGATCAAATTGTAATAAATAATTAAGAACGGAGGAAGTACTACCAAGCAAGAGAATGAAACGAGAGTAAAATAGTGAAATGCTGTTTCATTCTCAATTCATTCCATCCGTATCAAGAAAGGCCTTAAATTGAATTCCAATAGTCACTAGTCTAAAATAAATAAAACAAAATGAATATTAATTGGCATCAAAGGAGAAGTCCTGGTACCAGTAACCCGCAAACTCAACCTGAAATAACAGAAATTACAAATGTAGTAATACAACAATGAAAAACACGAAAAGGGTTGTACTACAACATATATAAACAGGGAGCAATGACGAAACATCGTCCATCATAAATTTACAAATGGAAAAAATATGAGGGGAACAAAAAATACTCAAAAAAAACCACTACTAGTCGACGTAACAACAGAATTTTGGGCACAAGCCGCAGACAGCCTCAAACGATTCAGTAATTTACCTCAGCCAAATGGTGAAGGAACAGGTCCAGCAATGGCATCTGACCTTTTAATGCTGCCCATGCCACAGATAATGCAGCCAGGTGTCGACAAAGCAGAGAACTTAGCACCACAGAGATCGCAGACATCATAACCAATGGTAGATAGACGGCTAAGTGTAGCAGCACAGAACTGTGAGGGGTCTTCCAGGGGATCTATGGACTTGTTGGACAAGCCCCTCTGAAGACACATGTCAATCAGGCTTCTCAATTCATCTTGCTTACCAGCGGGTGCTTTAGACAAGAGTAACTCGAGCATCTGCTTTGCATATGCGTAGTTCTGCACATCCATGTTTCTTTTTATGGCAGTCCGAATACAATTTATCCTGTGCTTCGCAAGAAGTGGCAACGAACCCAAATGGCGAGACAGCCTGGCCATCTCATCTTTTGCACTAATTGCACTGGGGCCTTGGACTCGTTGCAGTCGGTTTATTTCCTGCGATGGAGCGAAAACAACAAAGTACATGAACATATGAATATGCCATTTGTTTGTTAGGGATGCAGTACATACAGAATTTTAGAGGGATTCACGAGACTGAAAGTTCATCAAAAAGAGGAAAATCAGCACTAGAATCAAAGATTAAAAGTCAAAATTACATACTAGCATATGATTAGTTGTGACAGGAAAAGCAAGTTTTGACAACTAATTCATAGGCTGATATCATATCAGCCAAATCAAGTGACTTTAAGAATATCCTTCAAGCTAAATTTATTAGTTAGAAATGCCAGATTCATTAGGAGCATAAAGGAAGATAAAAACATGTCCAATAAGGACATATTAGTTTGCTCAGGCAAATGGATGTTCCACCATACTTCTAGGAACAACAATGTAAAATCAATAGGCAACTGGATGTTCCAACAGTGTTTATTAGAAAGAAATATTAGCAGACAAAGAAATCTGATAGCAAACAGAAACCAGGGTACCTGGAGAAGGGTTACTGCAATCTTATATTGTGCACAAATTGTAGCTTGCGCTTTTATGTCAGCTCCACGAGATTGGTCCTTTGCCAAAGCTAAGAAAGCCTCATCAAAACAGGACAACGCATCTGAAAGTTGATTTTGCTCCAGGTGAGCAAGTCCAGTCTTAAAACAAACTGCAGCTGCGGCACCACGAGGAACCTAGAGCAAAATGAAAACAAATGTCATGTTACTCTTACTCGATCACCACCATTCCCCAACTCCAGTGCCACCCTCCTCCCAACAAAAAAAAATCACGACAAAAAAATAACAATAAAGAAAAGAACTGACAAAAATAAACACAAACAATAAGTTTGTTAAACACCATATAAGGGAAGGACGAGCATCCGCAAAAAATAAAAGGACAGCTAAGAGTATATAGCTCTATTCCTACAGTACTACCAGTATCTTAGGTATCACTCACCACATTTCAGCATCACCATGCACAATTATATTTTAATCTGAGTGGCACTCTGAAAGCTAAGAGTTTGACCACACAATCACCTAAACCCAGGGTCCCAGACGCAAAAGCCCCCTAAATTTAGCGGGATATGACTTGTCAAACATTTCAAACATTGCACCCTCGTATGCAGCCCAGTTCCAAAATAGTTTCATTTATGCAAGACTGACAATATGTTGACTGCATAAAATGTAATATCAACAAATTTATACTTAATTACTTATCACAGCAAGCATAAGTATATGCAAAGACTACACAACTACGCAAATGTAGGTATTATGACCCATTAAACTATACAAAGACCTTCCATATTAAGTAGTTCAATTAGTTGGATGATTAACACCAGAAAGAAAAGGAGAGAACAATACAAATTCTCCAACAAAGGTAATTACATTATACATATTGTTCTCAATCCTAAATGGTTCAAGCCCAGGTTGGGCATCATTCCTGCCAACACAATTTCATAAGTAACTTGTAAGCGAAGCATCAGCTTTATAAGCACAAGGTGCAATCTACCAGTATCTACACATATATGAGAGCCTCTAAGATTTTGTTAGCCAAAAAAAGGAGGCCATGAATAAGATAGGTGATCTAGTGCAGATAACAATTCATTGCAGATTTGAACTACAATTACTTTACACACAAATCTCCACAAGACTCAGAGGTATTCCATATTTCCATGATATACAGCATCATCAAAGTTGGCTACATTGTGTTATAAAGTCATACGAGCCAAAGGGAAAAGAAAACTACCTGCCCAGGACGTACAGCTTTTGGAGGAGAAGCTGCGCGTGAAGCTTTTGCTGATGCTTCTGATCCTGGAGCTTCAAGTGAGCTGAGATCGAGAGGCTGACTAGACCCTGGAAGTTGTCCCGTCTGGAACTGTTGTTGAGGTGGAGCAGCTTGAGGAGCCACCTGGGGAGGTATGCCGCCATCTGGAAGCCCAATGGGCTGATATTGAATGGGTTGTTGAGTAGCTTGAGGGGGTACCCCACCATCTGGTAGACCAATCTCAACTGCAGGTGCACTACCCTGGTTAGCTGGGACCTTGTTGTTTGCAATACCTTGTCCTTGAGGATTTTGATCTAGTCTTGAAAGGATAGTCCCAGCAGGAGGGAGTGATGCTGCAACCTGAAGGGATGATATTGTATTCTGGAAAAAGTCCTCTGGTATTGGCCTAGCATTACTTCCAAAACCTGGACCAAAGGAGGTAGGCTGTGATGAAGTTGGCCCCTGAACCAATGTGCTGGTTCCAAAAAGATCTCCAGGGAGAGAAGCTTGACTTGTGAGGGTTCCCGTGGTAGCTGGGGTGGGCTGAGGTACAAGTGCACCCAAATCTGGCGATGAACCAGTTAATGACTTGGTCAAACCAATTGGCAGGCGTAACTGCTTAGTTGCTTCTTTAATTTTGTTCACATCTACTGTTGCAGATGCAACTGGTTTGTCTCGGATCCTAATTTGCAACTTCTTGGTTTTTGAAGTTCCCTCCTCGTCACTGCTGCTACCATCAGCTGCAGTACCATATAGTGATTTCTTAAATTCTTCTTCAGCCTTTGCCTGAGCATCCATAGCACTGGAACCAGTAAACTGTTGTGAGAGAGTTTCTAGACCCATGAGAGAACCAGCCTTGGATTCACCGTCCAAGGGCACTTTGGGTTTGTCTGATACTGAGGCGGCAAGAGCTGCCTGGAGACCATTAGCCTTGATACCACTATCAGCTTTAATTGCTTTCACCAAACTGTCTTCTCTCACCTCAACAACATTACCTCTTCCCTTGACCAAACCAAGATAAACACCAATATGATCTGTGACAATGGATGGGATGGTTCCATCGTCAGTTTTCATGTAAGGCATCACCTCAGCAGCTAGTGCCCACTGAGGTATGTCCTTCAAGTTAGTAGGTGTCTTGATTTCCCAGTTCCCACCGCCCCATTCACGTCCTTTAGGAACCATACTTTCAGCAGCAAAGTTTGCAAAGATTCCTTGTGTCCACCCAGTTGAGCGGACTCTCAAGATCCTATCACAGTATCTCCTCAACTCTGAATCAGCACCATCTTCCTCCAGCTTCTGGGCAAGATGCCGCATTGCACTAGGGTTAAGGTGGCATATAAATAGATCAAGCATGCTTTCAAAGTCTGAGATAACTTCAAAAGTCTCCTTTGCACTATCAAACTGTCCGTATCTGTAATATCACTTGTTATTAGCATGTTGAAACCAGTAAAGCTAGACAGCAAGGGCAATGAATGAAAAAAAAATGTAAGCAAGAAGAGACTATCACATACAAAGAACCAGTCACATGAAAGTTGAGTCAACATTTAGAAGCAACATAATAGCTTTTTATAATCATAACCATAATATGGAGAATAAGACTCCCAAATAAATTAAACTATGATACTAAATATGGTGGCATTTGTTAGTGATGTTCTTTTTTTCCCCTTTTTGGGAATCTATTCTTTTTAATGACTGAGTTTTCTAGTAAGCATTATAGTTTTTGTCTTAATACCATGGAAATTTTTATTAGTAGTCCACATCATTCTTGTGTGACTTTTATTTCCAGGAAAAGAAAACACTTAACACATCTCTTCACCATTCTTCACTAATAGCAGCCACTAAAATCCATAAAAATAAGAAAATTGCTACAAATAAATTTATGTGGCAACTTTACAGAGTGGCAAAAAAAATGATGTGTGCATGGGCCATGGAATAATTTAAAACAAAGTGCTTGCGTAAGTTTACTTCCACAGACCAAATCACTTAACAGATCGCCTAAGCATTCTACTAATACCACCCACTAAAAAATAATACTCCCTCCGTCACCTTAAAATAGGAACTTTTGAAACAGCACGGGTTTTAAATTTTAATACAAAATTGGTAAAGTAAGAGCGATAGAAAGAAAAGTGTGTTAGTGGAAAATGGGTACCACCCCATTAGAAAGAAAGAAATTTCCTATAATAGAAAGTTTCTGTTTTTAGGAGACGGACCAAAAAGGAAAGAATTTCTATTTTTAGGGGATGGAGGAGTAGCCGAGTAGTAAAAAACAGAATAGACATTTTTTATATAATAACTCAAAAGGGGTAAACATTTACACAATAATAGGGTGCAAAAATTGGTAAGGCTGGCATTACAAAGCAATAATTCTTGGTATTCAGCTTTGCCAAGATACGAAGATACGGTCACCCTTGTGTAGCAACAAAGAAACTAACAAGAAAAATACCTTAATACAAAAAATTTCTTGCTATAAGAATACCAAAAATGTCAATTTCAACAAAAACTCATTACTGATCACATTGAAACAAAATCAAAGATGGCTTTAGCCTATACATCATCTTAACAATTTAAAGAGTATCGAAGATGAGACACATGAGTTTAGAAATTAACCATCTAACTAACTTACGAAAACAGCCCTGGAATATAATAAGCTAGACAAGAATTGTTATGATTACACACCTGATACATGCATATCCCAACTGCCGGAACCGATGGAACAAATGTGAGGTTGGGGGGCATCTAGGATAATCTCTTGATCGCAGAAACTCATCTTTCAAGGCAGATAAAGCAGTAGAAAAACGAAGTGCTTTGATTGCATATATTCCCCTCAATACCTGAGGCAGGAAAGCAAAAAAGTTGTTAAGGGGGTGTTTGCAAATTCCTTACGAGAAAAGTTTTTTAAGTATAATCAAGCACCTGTGTGAATTGCAGGCCTGATTGAGATAGTGATACAGCAAGATCACCACAAACTGGAGAGCCTCTAGCAAGAATATCAAGTGATCTTGGAGTAATACGCAAGCTATCAAACCTTCAGTCAGGCATAAAAAAGAAGCATGTCAACAGTCACGTAAATGCTAATATTATACACTTGTAAAGAAGACAAAACAAGAACATGATAACTAGACCATCATTCCTAATCATGTATAAGAAAAAGGTATATTGTGGATCACCAAACTACTTATGTAAAATCAAGAAGTAACCTTGATGTTATTTGATATAGTACTTCTGACAAATCGATTTTCTGCTCAAAACATTGTTGCATTGTTGCATATCCAATGAGAAGAGGTTCAAGTAGCCCCGCAAGGCAATGTTTGATCTCAAATTTCTTCTTTTGACTAACATTGATATCACTAGAGATTGCAAGCAGCAGGCGGTCATTTAAAGCTCCAAGCAGCACTGTGTGCAGGCAATAAATTGAAAAGTTTGTTAAGCTTTGAACATGGGAAATCTTAACAGAATATAATACCATTCCATGGTCCTCTACTGAGCAAAAAAAGTTAAGTTACTGTACCTGCATTAGGCATGCTAATTGAAAGGATTGTTCTAACTTTTCCATCCCAACCCAGCACATTAATGGAAGTAGAAGTAGAAAAGAGAAGTGCTGGTCCAAGCCACAACAGGGATCTAAAGTAACCAAGAGTTAAGGGCCCTCAAAAATCCAATGACGTGAAAATAGAACAATAGTCATTATTCAAGGAGCTGTTAAAGAGTTGGTTACATCCTACTCAACCCCAAGGGGGAAGTGAGTGAGGAAACAAACAGATGCATGCATACGTGCATGTGTGTGTATTTTTCACATACATATTTAGACAGAGAGAGGTCGGAGTGCCCAAAGGATATTGGAGGAAGTCCTTTATCAAATTTTGTGGAAGAACTGGCCAATACATCTAAATCAGCTGTAACAATGAGCACACGTTGTGTGGTCAATATACCAGCAACAAAGCCCCTAAGTGTTTCTTGCCATTGTACCTAAAAACAAAAATTGAAAAATACATTAATGGCCCTACAAAATTTCACAAGTGAATCATCAATATTAAATTTAAGAAAATAAATGAATAAATATTCAGATCTTTGGAATGCAAAAGGTTCAGGACTCCAGAATTAGGATACATCAGAAAACCTCTCTTACTAGCATTGAAATCAGAACTTAATTAGGTGCAGTAATCTCAGTATTGTAGTCTGTGGAAAATGTGAAATGAAAAACAAGAAAGAAAAGGTTGCACTGCCACATTATCATGTCAAGTTTCTTTCAGGTCACACTCACACCTGAATGTAGGATTTGGTAGGAGAGAGGATTTACAAAAAGATGTTGAATCGAAACTCACATTCATTAGATGTCAAATTCAGTAAATAGCCTCAAAACTAGTTAAGAATGGGAATGAAAAATTTTCAAATCGATTCTACAGAGAATTAATCCAAACAACAGATATAAACTTGTCAATTATGAATATTCATGTCCATTTCCTTCAAAGTAATTGGAGGCTCATCTAAAGTTAACAATAAAAGATTCATCCATGCATTATCCTGCACTAATCAACAGTTATGATGCCTGCTCAAGCATCCATGCATATTCTCCGCTCACATGTTTCTGAAGCAGTGAAAAAATACTATATTGAAGGAACACTATGACACAAGTCTTCTTACAACATGCAGGCTATTAAAAGGTTAAGAGAAAACTTAATGTTAAGATTCATCCTTGGTAACAGGAGATAGAAAACCTGGATAATTACCTGAAGTACCACCTCATTTACTTTCAATTTAATCGATTTCCGCCCTTCAGCTTTTGTTGAGATGTAATGTCCATCTGTGCTAGGAAGACGGTATCCTACAATGAGTTTTGCCAAAGCAATCTGATCTCCATGAGAAGCAATTAACAAAGTTGACTCTGCAAAAGAATTCTGGATCAATAGCCACTTTCCTCAGGCATATATGAAATGAAAGTAAAGTCCTTTTTAAGCACCTAGAGGAGTAGAAAAGATGCGATCAACTTCACTTTCAAACATAAACTGCATGGGACCCTTGATAGAAGAGGTTTCAGTTTCCTCTGACTGGTTTTCATAAGCAGTTAAATTTTTCTCAACGGATTCTTGAGAGCCAGCCCCTGGCAATATATACAAGGAAAGTGTAGTCTTATCCTCGTCCAGAATTGCAAATTGATTTTCATTAGAACCAACGAAGGCTGCATCTGCACCTGAAAACTTTGCAAAAGATGGATTAAAGTAATCACTCATTGCACAGTTCAAAATACAAAAACAATGTAGAAATGCTGTACAGACCTTTTACTGTGGTAACTTTACTATTTGCAAACTGAGGATCTGTGTTCTCCCAGTACAACACTACCTCATTCGTAGCACCACTTAGCTCATATACTACAAGAAATATGTGCTGCTTTTTACTATAAATAATGTATTTTGGATTAATTTCTACATTTCCAGGTATCTGCAAACAAAAGATGAGTTTCATATCATACTCTAGTAGTAACACTAACACAATTATTACTAGTCAAGAGAACGAACTAACAGAACTTACCGAAGTATAAAGTTTCTTATAGATACTTTCACTTCCAGAAGTAAGATTATACGCCATGAGATTTGTCCCTTCAATATAAAAAGCCCTGACAGGATAGTGCAGAACCCGGTTCTCTTTACTGAAGAAATTTAATTCCAGGTGAAATGGCTGCCAAATTGAGTTAATCAGTGTCTCTCCAATGTCCCTGTCTATGCATGTCATTTAGCATCAAGATCAGTGCAGTTACCTGACAAATAGGAAAGTCTCGCAAATGATTTTTTGTGTCCATAATGGTAACGAGAGGTAATCGGGATATTGGAGCACTCTTTGCATGGCCTTCCATGAAATGCTGCCATGACCACGAAGAGATGATAATTCAAGCACATTTACAGAAAAGGGGTGGAATCAATTTAAAGTTTGTCGCAGCTCATAATTGATTGGTAACAGACCAATGTTTAAGGAATGCTCTAGACTCTAGTACAATACAGTGTTGATGATGATAAATGCTTATTGCATCCTTGTAATTGCAATAGTTATAATAGCTCTCCATATTTGCGAAAAAAGGAGAGACATCAATTAAACTCTAATAAGCTTGTATAAGTTACTAGCCATTGAACTTTGAAGCTATCCCAAGTTGCTAAAAGATCTAAGCAAATCAATATTAATCACAATTTAACAAATATGGGTTGTTTGTCTGACTCGTAAGCCAAGTAAAAAAAGAATCCAGCAATATTTTCAGAAGTTAACTCCTCCAATGTAGATTCCGCAACAGCTTTAGTTCTGAAGAGGATATAAGAGATAAGTAGTATAGTACGAATTCATTGCCTATCACATACACTGGTGAAAATGGAAATTAGCTTAAAACTGAACACTGATATTTATGTATTTCTCCCCAATTATCAGCTTTTAACAAAAGTTCGTCATTTCTATATTTTCAACATACATCAGACGTCCAAGAATCCAGAGCACATGTTTCTTCATTGTGCTTTTTCGTTCAATTAGTAGAAGAGTGTTTTTATTAGAGGGACGGCAGAACACAAAATGGAAATATAATAATACGATAGCTCTCCTCAAACGAGGCCAGTGACGAATCGTCCAGAAAACAATATAATTCAAAATACTCCTTACAATAACGTAACACCCCTATATACTAGTACTGCCCTTATTTGACCTAAAGCCCATGCACAAACAAGCTGACCGAACCAGAATTAATGACGAGCAATACTAATAATAAAGGAAATAATTAACACTGGGCCGCTGCTCTCTGGCAGCGAGCAGACACCTGCCATGGTGCACTCTATCAGTTTTAAGGAATTTGGCCTTCTAAGAGTTTTGTCAAAATACTAGCCATGATATGTTCTATTCAAACCTCTTAACCTTCAGTTGTAAAAGGAAACGTGTCTTACGAGAAGTGATTTTCTATAGTGCTTAGAGTTGGTTGCAGGGGGGTTAAACGACAAATATTATAAAGCACTCCTAATTCATTATACCTTTAAAGAAGTGAAATAGTGCTGTTTAGCTGGTTAACTTTTCTTAACAGTCCCTATCCTTTATCATCAGCAATTATATAGCTACAGAAACTATGCATGTCAAACCAGGGCCCTTGTGGTCAAACTCTTAGCACTTCATAACAATAAGCTCTAGATATCCATTAAATGAATATATTAAATAGAATAAGTTAGTGAAATACGAGCTTACACTGTAAAGAAAAGCCTTCCTCGCCACGTCAGAAATTGTAAGCTGGCTTTGACTGAAATGAAATGAGAATGTCAAGGATGCCCAAAAATGATAAAACTAAACAAACAACTTGTCTCAGGATTCCAGAACATAATGTATTCATCAATTGAACATTATTCTTAAACCAAATTGTTAGCCTCCATCCAACATTCAGGCATGTTTAGACTTCTAAAGACTAAAGAGTCAATATAAATAGTTGAGTTGAGCATTTATATGTCAATGACTCAACATACAACCTTCCACTCTAAAAGGTTTGCTCCATACTATGACAGGGCAAGAAAGAATTCCATTTGCTTGCTACCAAAGATTAAATTAGGGTGGGTCATCATATGGGATAATAATGATGAAATTATATCTCATCAAGCAACTTCCGTTACTCACCCTTTCATATGATGCTCTTGAAGTTGAGCTTGCAGTTGATGATCAGCTAATATACCAGAAGAACCAAGGGATGCTAGTTTTTCCTTTAAGACAGATGCTGCTCAACATATCATAGTTAGCAACTATAAGCTAATAATATCATAAGCACGTATGACAGAAAGCAACAAAATACAATGAAAATTTCAAAATACGAGTATATCTTATCATTCAGCTGCATATTCATTGGAAATATCAAATTTCATAAATTGAATCAGCACATAATCAGCAGAAGATTGGCAATATTATTCCTCTTTTAAACTAAAACAAGCTACAAAATCAGTCCAATCCAAATCAGACTCAAAAACCAACATTACAAGATTAAGAACTTCAAGTGTTCCCTAACTCCCAATAGACTGGCCAGCAGACAGGATAGGGATCTAGCACATACAAGCTGACTGCCAATACAAATATTATCAAAAGGAAAATGAGTTTTGTTTTCCAGGAAAACCCGCACCTGAAAGAATTTCAAAACAGGGAATTGAACTGCAAAAAATTAGAACATAAAGCCACAACAAATTTCCAATGGCAATCACCAAAATACAAACACAAGAGGCATCTGACACAAAGCAAGTATGAGATAAATTATCAAGCAAGGATAACAATACATGGGAAAAACACCTGAAGATCCCCTTGCGCTTTGCAAAACAGCAAACAGTTGTTTCCGACCTTCTCTAGTATAAGCAGCTCGATTCTTGCGGTTATCTCCCCCAGCCATTCCCTATATAAGAATCACATAAACTATTTGTTTATATCTAAACCATCTGATTACGCATCATGCAACCCCCATCTGATAAGTACGGAGATGCTTACAGCAAAAAGTAATGTTGCTAGATTCAATTTTGGGTGAACTTCTAAAGCCCTTATTCGAGGGAGAGGATAAACAGCTTCTCCTCCTTGCTGAGATAGAACACGAGGGATGTCGATGGATTCAACAGCTGTATGATAAAAGATTTAAAAATTATAATGAGAATTAAACCATGCCAGGATTCACTATGGAGAGGAAAATAAGTTAACTTCAAGATGCATCTCACTCAGCAATTTTGCCCGCATCCCTAATGTCCAAAAATAGACATGGAAAATGATAACCAAACAGACAAATAATGTTCAACTGTTCAAGTGTACAGTTTCATATTAGCCATCAACATACCAAGTACAGACTCAAGAGGTTGGATATTAAACTATCTAGAATCCTAGATATAAGCATTTTGGGTATTAATATCTATATTTCTGAGCGGGTGTTAACAAAGTAAGCTATAAGAGAGTAAGAGAAACTTCCTCATTGAAAAACAAAACTGAAAATATTTAAAAAGGTGAAAGAATAGAGAGCTGTTCCAGGAAACATAGGGAAAAGGTGAGTCTTCCAAAGAGGGGCAAAGTAGCTCAAGTATTTTGGAGAGAGAAGTAGCTTTCAAAAGATATGTCTATATTATCTAGAGCATAAAAGGATGGTATCTCGAAATAGGCCATTAATAACAATGTGGAACATCATGGGAAACAATGTTACTCTTAAAAGGAAAATCTGAGAGATCAACTAACCAGCAGGCTCAAAGAAATTTGCTTGCATTGGTGGTCTGTTGGGATTCACAACTACGCGTGTTTTCCAGACTTGAACACTTCCGTCTTTTGATAACGTGACAAGCAACCGCAACATTGGGAGCCAGGAAAGTGATGTGATTGGTTGTGAACCTGCCTGTGTACTAGCATTGCAAATGACAAAAAATTGCCATGATTCAAGGACAAGGATCACCATTACAGCCCAAATATATAGTTATAATAACAAGAATGTTACTAAAATAGTGATTTACGATACAGAAAGATGCCAACACAGAAACTAGAATCAAGAACTAAAGAATCCCAATGAGACATCAGATATATACTGGTAGTTAACAAAAATGCAAAGCGTAATTTTTAAGTATATACTGGTTTCATTATGACATAAATGTATATGCAATACAAGAATATTGGCATAGATGGTGTCTATAGATAACTCACATTCCGATCATTATAGGTCTTTCGGTGGAAACATCCCATGCCAAAATTGTACCTCGTCTGTCACCAACAAATATCCATTCCAGTTTTGGATGAAATGCAAATGCTCCAGCACCCTGTAGCTTGATGGTGTTATCAACTGCAAAGGGACCAACTAATTAATAATCAATCATTCCATCTTAATGAGGAAACGAACGTTCCAGTGAAGCTATGAAATGTTTCAGCCTTCCAGCAGAAAAGGAGAGTATAAAGGCACATAGGTGCTGATCAAATCTTACGTTGTAGAGTATACAGAACAGCGTATGACTGGATATTGTAAGCTCGAACTAAACCGTCTTGATAAGCCACATACTAGCAACAGAGCAAAAGCATAAAATCATCAGCATCTATGAAGGATAGGTATAACCTGACACAGACAAGTGGAATCGCAACAGAATTTGGGAGCTTAAGAACATTCCAGTTAAAATTCTTACCAAAACTGGAAGACGGGGATGGCAAGCAAGATTGACAATAGGTTTCTTCAGGTCGGTCTTTATTTTGGTGGGTGCTTTCCCACCTACCACAGTTCCAACAACTTGACACAAGAAATTATCATAAATTAGCATCATGCAAGCAAAACCAACCAAAAAGATCCACCAATATTATCTATGAGTCTGTGACCATAAGGAATCCAAGGCTGTTACACAGTAATGATAAACTGTCTGGAATAGAAAATTCAATATTACAAGAACCAAAGTAAAAAAAAAAAAAAGTCAGGTTGTTGTAGCACTAAAACTAATATTTGTGTTTTCTTTTTTTGAGAATTGAATTAATGTCAAACGTGCTGGTACTCTGCAGTAGAGAAGAAGTAAAACACTAAAAGTTGTTCCTTCCAATGCAAGTTCGTTGAGAAATGAACAAAAAACCATTGATGTGTCAACATGTTAAAAACATGCTGGTATTGTGCAGTAGATAAGAACTGAAGGTTGGTCCTTCCAATGCAAGCAGGTAGTAAAGTGAACAAGAAATCATTACTTTCTTCATATAAGCTTCTACATTGTCATTACACGAAGTGCACAAAGCCAACTGTATGATAGAATTATCTTTACTGAGTCTCCTTGGAGATCTCCTTAATATTGCAATGCTGGGATCCAGCAGTAAACCTAATTAGGAGAGCCATGTTGTCCTCTGTGACACCTCATAAATTCAGAATAAAGATCCATTTTTCCATAATCAGTCGGATATCCTTTCATGATGCAAATTGCAAAAATATCAAAAGAATTGAGGAAACCTGCTATTTCCAGCAGATGAGGAAAATAATTGGTTTGTTGCACTAGCCATAGACAGTAAATGATAGAATAACAATAATAATTAGTCACAGTCATTATCATATCTAGTGGGTGGGACTGTCCAACACCATGGTAAGCGTATCTATTTGTATCGATAATAATGACTTTTCCATTACTAAACACAATGAAAAGTATAGCTTCATAACCACCCTAATATCATTAACTATATACACTCCATCACCATTTAAACATGCACGACTACAAACTAAATTATCCAAGAAGACAATAAGTTCAGACTCGTTCCCTTCTCCAGTTTTCATTCCATTCTTCCCTCCTTCCCCTTTGGCAGCCCTTAACACCAAGATCCCCACCCCGCTCCTAGCAGCCTTCAGTCTACATATTGGTATTTCAGGAAAGCAAAAAAACACAAATAAATAAATAAAAAGAGCACAAAAGGGCTCAACCTGTCACACTCATCTTCTTATGGAAACCGAAAAACACTACAGGCTGAAGAGGAGTCAATGCGAGATGGACTTCAGTGTCAATTGATATCTGTTCAGTCCTCTTTTCAGGTGAATGCAAAACACAGGTTTGCTCAGTGTCAAAGTCACAGGAACGGATTGTACAATCCTGCATGGAAAGTAGATCACATT
Source organism: Salvia hispanica (assembly GCF_023119035.1). Classification (NCBI taxonomy): domain Eukaryota; kingdom Viridiplantae; phylum Streptophyta; class Magnoliopsida; order Lamiales; family Lamiaceae; genus Salvia; species Salvia hispanica. The sequence continues at coordinate 22,131,406 of NC_062967.1, read as the reverse complement.
CACAAATGAGGAGATAATATATGAGGTCACCTTGATATCAAGTTAGTTGAGTAAAGGTGAGCATGAGACTGGATGTGGAAATGTATATGACATCAAATTTTGGATCATTTCGACACAAGTCTGCATCATTGAGATTTTTCTGATCGTACCCGTTACAATAAGATATGAACCAAACAAGTTAACTTGAATTGTATAAATAACAAACGGCCTTTTGATGTCCCAAAGTTCCAATCCGTTTTAGTGCACACTGGACTATTTAACCTATACTATTTTATCAATCTAGGTTAATCCTCATTAGTAAAAGCCTCCTACCTGGAGAAAAGGAAGACTATATGTTTCCAGTCTAGTATTTCCATATGTGGAGGGGGAAGGTATGCTCAGCGACACAGTCTCAAATATTTCCACTAAATAATACATATTCCATCCCACTTCACACATTCCCCTATAACCATATCATCCACCAGTCCCTTCCTCCAAACAAATTTAGTGCACCTCCGATTACATTTCAGGGTATCGAAGCAATCTAAATTGTGTAAGGTGCTACCTAGTGTTGATCCCAAAGCTCTTACTGTTCCTATTATAGCATTTTACCATAATCACAAATAATCTCATTCTCCACATCATCGATGAAAAAGGAATTCAGAATACTGACCTCAAGCACCGCAACGAGCGAATGGCCAGCCGTGGGGCTATAAGCCATGCGAACAACCGGTGAACCTATGTCCACAGACGCGATCTTAGCCCCGGTATAAGCATCGAACTCTGCACACGCATAAACACAACTTCAATTACAAAATACCTTGTAAAAGGAAGATTAAAAAGTCAGCGCAAGCATACCTATGATATGAGTGCCGATGGCGGCGGAGACGACCGCCTGAGTCGGGTGGAATGCAGCGGCATGGGGCTGTAAGGGTTTGGAGCTCCGACCGGTGTGCCGTAGATCCAGATGGTGCACAGTGGCCCACTCCATCGGAGAACAATTCCAGCTACCCTACACCCGCTCTAAGTCGATGCAATTACAGTAAACAATCCGATTGAAACATGCGAGTTCAATTGCAGTTGAAGGAGATGCAAAGTTCAGATCGGCAGAAAATGGGTGAAGAAAAGTTGAAGATCTCCGATAAGAATAGAGAACTTTGCGATTTGAGGGGTTAATAGTCGGAATCGGATCCACCTAGCTCGGTGTCTGCTCCTTCATCAACATTTCTCTCTTAAGATTTCTTAATTCTTTAATCCCAAATTTAATTGGCATTTCGATTAGAGATTAGACATTGTCCTACATTTTCGCTTTGGATTTCAGTTAAATAATTAATTTTTTAAAGTTAATTTCTAGCTCAAATGAGTGACTCATTTTCAAAATGTATTTTGAAAAAATGATACAGATCCAGAAAAGTAAAAAGAGAATAATGGAAATGAAGCCTTTTTTTTAAATTATTCTCTTTTACTTTATTTTTTTTATTTAACTATTCATTATTATTTTCTCAATATAATGGTTAAAAAGAAATCAATCATTTGAATTGAGATGGAAATAGTACTAGTTAAATTGTCTTTCGACTGAGCTGTAATTCATTTTAATTTTTTAGAGACTTGAGTTTTTAATTTACATTTATGAAATTTATTATATCTCTAAGTATCTAAAATACCCCCAATTAATATTTATAATTATTATACACCAGTGTAATCTATACATATATAAAAGACGAGTTTTGGCCATCTTTTTGAATATTTATAAATTTTGGGTAAGATTTTAAATATGTATTAGTTATAGATCTTTTTGATATTTGTAGATAATTGTGTATATAATTGATAATAAATATTTTCAGTTATAAGTAACTATTATTGGATTAAAAACTTGAGCCCATTAACACGCTTTTAACACATTTAAATGGTGTTGGCCGGGGGAAAAAATTTTGGTTGGGTTATAAACTTTATAGTAAAATTTTGCCGTTACTTTAAAATTAATAATACCATAAGAGTTACACTATTTAAATAAAGTAACGGCCAATCATTCTTATGGACTAATTGAAACTAAGGTTGTGCTTATATCAATTGGTGGACTGTTTGAAATTAAGGTTGTGAATTACCATTACCATATTTATTACGTTTATCCAAATCCTATACCAACGTCTTATAGATTTTGGTCATTTTCTTTTTGATGGAATATCTTTTTTGATCAAATTTTGGTTCTTTAATCATTACTTAAATGTGGAAATGAATCAAGAAAATTTGTGTCTAATTGCATATATAAAAGAGGAATTTTGGGAGAACTAACGCTCATTGAAACTATTTTAATGCATAAAATGAAAAGTTTTTTTGAGTTTTCATCATAATTAAGAATTGAATCATGTATATGTGAATGATGAAAAATCATTAATTTGCATAATTACGATATATAACCGTTGCTAATTAATAGTAGTAAAATTTTAGTGACACACAATAACGCCTATTACTCCACTCTCCTTATACTGTATAAATAAATCTCTCCTTATACTGTATAAATAAATCTCTTTCCACTGTGTCAAACAACCGTATCATTTCTTTTCTTTTCAAAAAATACAAAGGCTTTCGTAAAGAAGCTTCTTGCAGTCTCGCGGTCTTGGCAAGAAAAATGAAGTGAGGTTCGAGCTTAGCAGCACAACTCACACCAGCACTTGCTGGTTTGAGTAATCGGAACTTCAATCTTGCACGGGAAGAAGTGGTTATGTTCTTCCTCCGTCCGTGCAAGATCATGCATGTAGCCAACTACTAAAGCGCTGTAAGAGTGATCAAGCATCAATTGACGGTGACATTCTACATCACTACCCAAGAAGGCGACCTTCTCCGCGGCTACTGTGATGCTGCCACCACTGTTGACGGTGGCGCCACTATTAAATCTTTTATGTAATTTTTGAAATGTTGGATCCAAGTCCCAAATGTTTGAAGAAGAAGAACCAACTGTATAAATAAGTTATCAAAACCAACTTATGAGCAATTACTCTTTTATTTAATTGGTTATTGTGATAGGTTTTATATCATGTAATTTAATATTGACACACTACACTTTGTAGACTGCAGTGGTTTCATGTTTATTACTCCATGTTTTAAGTAATTTTGATTTGTCTTTATTATATAGTACTATATTTTTTGTTTATAATTTTCATATACTAATATTATTTTTAATATCTTCAAATCAAAATATTTCAAAATATTTCAAAATATCTTAGTTCGTGCATCGCACGGGTGTGATACTAGTTATTTATAATACACCAGTGTAAATGTTGTATAGTACTGAATAATGAATAGATAAATAAACGTGTGTATTATGCACTCGAATTTACATACGGAAATGTTCATCTATTACCATAAACAAGTCATTTATGGGTGTTTAAGAGATTAACAAATACTCCTACTATACACTTTGGGTTCGGGCACGGGTTTAATGTAAAATTGGTAAAGTAAGAGAGAGGTAGAGAAAAAAAAAATTAAAGTATTGTTAGTGGAGAATAGGTCACATCTCATTAGAGAGAAAAAACTTTCTAAAATTATAAAGTGCATATTCTTGTGAGACAAACTAAAAAAGAAAAAATGTATATTCTTATGGGACGAAGGAAGTATATTAATAATTTTTATAGAATATTTGTCCTTGGATTAGTACTAAAATTTATGTTCAATTTAGGTTTTAAATAATACTCCATCCGTTCCACTTTAAGAGTCCCGGTTGAGTTCGGCACGGGTTTTAAGAAATGTAAAGGAAAGTTGGTGAAAAAAATAGTGGAACGTGGATCCTAATTTTTTATATTAGTTTTACAATAAAATGTGGGTGGAAAAAGGTTAATGAAATGTGAGACCTAATATCATTTATGGATAGTTCCAACTGGGGCTCCTAAAGTGGGATGGAGGGAATAACTTTAAAAATCGAAATGTCAATTTTAGTCATAAATATATGACCAAAATATGAAGTTGGTCCAACACATTCACTTTTTGAAAATCGGGTCCATAACAAATAAAATCGTTGTCGATCCAGTCGTTTTCTGAAGGCCAATCGTGGATTAGCAAATTTTTTACCAATTAGGCTTAATCTGATATTATTAGTCACCTAATTATTTTCTAATTAGCCTACCAATTTAATTATTTTCCAATTATTTTTCCAGTCCTAACAAGATCAAAATAGGCACAACTTTCAGTTGTAAAATGTTCTAGACCTATTTGATCTTGTTTAGGGATAAGATGGAGTAGTTTGACATTTATAATGTTGTATGTTTTCTATTTATTCATATTACTCACATCAATAACATCTATTCACGTTTTTTTATGTGTGTTATCCAATGTATGATGATGCTTTATTCAATGACAACCATCATAGCATGCATCTTGCATTGCATTTTTATAATATATGGTAAAAGATTTATACGATATACTTAAAAAATTTCATGAAACTGGGTGGTAAAAGATTTATATGATAAAATTAGTGGAATGTAGAGTCTATTACCATAAATAATAAAAAAAACAAAATGAGACAATTTATTGATGAACGGAAGGAGTATATATACATTTGTCCAGTGTACTCTTTTATAGTAATATTAGTACTATAATGTTAGCATATAAAATCCCTATCACTAAAAGTACGATTAAAACATTGAAATGTAATCCTAATATAAAGATGACCATTCTCTTTAAAGTAAAAAAAATAGCTAGAAGTGAAACCTAATATTTAATAAAAAATACCTATGACAAAAACCAAATTACTCCTAAAAGTACGATTAAACATTGAAATGTAATCCTAATATAAAGATGACCATTCTCTTTAAAGTAAAAAAAATAGCTAGAAGTGAAACCTAATATTTAATAAAAAATACCTATGACAAAAACCAAATTACTCTCTTCGTCCGCAATTATGAATCTCGGTTCAACACTTTGGTCTGTCTATGATTAGGAGTCTCAGTTCAGATTTATTATAGTAAGTAAATAATTCCATTAACTCATTTTTTATGTATAGATTTAAATTTAAATATATGAGTATGAGATCTTTATTTCAATATCTTTTTCTATCTACTTTCCGTTATATGAGCAATTTTTATAACTTGTAGTACGACATTCATTCGGAACTTTTAATCGCGAACGAAGGAAGTATCGTAAATGCAAAGTGCATTGAAATGGAAAATGTCCCGCCCTATGCAGTGATTGCCCAGAGGCTACACTTGCAAAATTTTCTAGAGTGTCTTCTCAAAATTTCATAACCCTGCGATAATCCATCACTCCAATATCTATGCCAAGAGCATCCGCAGCGGTGGACGTCCCGACGGACGTCAGACCTGCGTGCCAGACGTCCGCCATTAGGCGAGCGACCGACGAACGCGGACGTCGCTTGCGGACACCGGAGTTCCACGGATTTCCAACGACGTCCATCGGGACGTCCGCTATTGCGGGTTCCCGATGGATGTCCCGGCGGACGTCCCGATTTTTATTTTTATTTTTTTAAAAAAAACTATACATATACGGCTCGTTGAACTTCATTTCATTTGCACCACTTGTTTTAATGAGTTTCTCTCTCTCCACATTTCTTTTAGTATATATCCAAAATGGCCAGTAGTAGTGGTAGTGGTGCGGGTGGTAGTGGTGGGGGTGATGATGACATACACTGGCGAATTAAAGAACAGATGCGGGCCGTTACGTCCAGGGAGATAAATCGCGTGATACAAGCGGCCTTGCAGCAGCAGCCGGCAGTACCTCGACCCATCCATCATCGAGCTATAATCCCCCAGGACCACATCGTTGCACGTCATCGGTTGTATGAGGACTACTTCACACCGGAGCCGAGGTTTGGGGAGAACATGTACCGGCGACATTTTAGGATGCATCGTCCGCTATTTCTGCGTACCGTGGATGCTTTAGAGCGTCGATATGAGTATTTTAGGATGAGGGAGGATGCGGTAGGTAAACCCGACCACACGTCCTCTCCTCTCTCTTTGTCGTTTCTTTGCGACCCAATATCTCCATGCTGAATATGATCTTTTAAGTAATTTTTGCTAAACAAGGAAATATCAATCTCCACTAGATTCATGGCTAAGTTGAGTAATATATGTATCAAATATAACACTACTAGAAAATTGGTATTTTATGTCACTTAAAACAGCCATTACAAAACTATTGTTGTTACACTTAATCTTTTATGGCACTTGATGCAAGTGCATTATTGGTAGACGTATTAACAGGTTATGTGTAAAGATAGATAGTGTATTACTGCACTTCAAAAGTGCCATGAAACATGACGTGTGATGTCACTTTAAAATGCCACATTATTATTTCTTAAACTACACTAACTTTTGGACGAAAATTTACAAAATACCCCATTAATTTTGATTATTACAATTTACTCTACATTTTTTTATATTTTACTTTTCCACCTACATATTTCTATAATTTATATTTAGATTCTTTGAATACTTATAATTTACATTTTGACTTTCAATGCACAAAATTCATTAAATTACTATTAATCATACGACAAAATTTAATACTCATTCAAATAAAATAGCAAAAATATTAATATCCAAAGTATCAAATGATACTAAAAAAAATATAATATGTTTAAACAAAAACTAAACATAAGTATGATTGTCTTTTACTTAAAACTAAACAAATATTACTAGCACTAAACATTATATAATGTTAATCACTGTGTTTCCTCCTCCGATCTTCGATCTTCTCTTTTCAACGAAGGCCACCCCCCGTCGCTAGTGGAGACCCCCCTTCTTCAGCGAGAACTCCAAGCTCCTCCCACCGTCGACATCTCAGTTGGAAAACATCCAACTCAAAAGAAAAATAAGGAACTGAAAAACAGAACGGAAGGTCGCGACTGACCTTGTCTACATCAGGATGTGAAACCAAAGGAGCATAGCCTGTCAAAAAGTTGAGAACACCAGATAGAAGACCCACATCTCGACACACTTCAGCCAACTCCAAACATGTGCTGAAGTTACCAAGTAGGGGAAAACAAACATCATACAAATATAAAAACAGTAGCTGAAGGAATGAATATTGAAAAAAAAAAACTTACATGGATGCTAATTTTGATGGTTTAAGTACTGCTGTACAGCCAACTGCCAGAGCAGGGCAACTTTCTATGTTGCCATTAACATAGGGTAATTTCTATAAATGAGAAAATACCAATTTAGGACAATCACTAATGATATCCAAGTTACAATAGAGAATAATTCATAATAATAATTCAACAAGAAGATGTCAAATAATTTAGTAATCTACCAACAAAAACAAATTGTAGCTTTCAGAAATTTCTCTTGGGTGAAAAAAATGTGGTGGTGCAAATAAAATGAAGTTCCGGACAAGGAATATATGAACTCGTTTAAAGATCCCTAATTGCAAAATGTAGAAGAGCTATAGACAAGAGGATCAAAGCATCTCAGCTCAATTAGCAAAAATTATGACTGCTGCTGAATTAACTAGCAAACAAACTTACAAACATATAAAAATATAGCTTTCAGAATTCAAAACCAAAACATGAAAAACTACCAAGCAAGATAATCCAGAGTATGATAAACCACTACCTATAAAAAAATCTAGCTTTTCCGATCCCAAAAGAGAATGTGAATTAATTAGCAAACAAACATAAGAAAATTTAGTACCATAAGCATTATTTGTTGCAGCAGAAAGTAATCCATCATAGCATGCTCTCATGTGTTTCATATCCTGCAAACGAAAACAAAGCAAATACAACCTACTTAGCTCCAAACACATACATGATTCCACAGTAACGGTGAGAAACAACTCCAAATTTGAAAAAATCAAAAAACAATAGCACCAAGAACTTTTAAAGCACGACTGCACAAACACAAACATTTCTTCACAACTGTTGCTTCACTCATAAAATCAAGGAACACATGTGAGATTTCAAACTAATTTTACTTAAATTCGAATTGGGGGAGAAATTGAACACAAACCCTAAATTCAATTTGAATCCGAAATTTGATGAATAAGAGGTGTGGAAGGTTACTTACATAGAGGATAGACAAGAATATTCGAGAGATGTCGGAGTCCAGTGACGGCGGCGGCAAAATCGACCGGATAGCAGTTGCAGATGAACGTATGTGTGGGTATGGAGGGGGATAGAGGTGTTGAAAAATAGGAGAGAAAGAAGGGCTTCCACGTTGTTCGGTGGAGGGCAGCGGTCGCAGGAGGCGCGGTGACGTCGGCGGAGGGTTGTGGGTGTGCGTGTGTCGCGGTGTGTGTACGTGTGAAGTGCGGTGTGTGTGTATGTACGTTTCTAATTTCTTTTTATTTGTTAAGGATTGTTTGCATTTTAAAATTGTCATAAATAGAAGTGTCATGAAATGAGTTTTTATATCGCATTTATTTTGAGGTACAGTAACAATATATGATATACGTGTAGTGAAAAGCTCGTGTATAGATAGTACATCTATGCTGGCACCTTCTATAAAGTGTGACTAAAAAAGTGTAGTGAGAAGCCAATTTTCTAGTAGTGTAATGGCAGCTAAGTTCATACCATTGCTTGAGCAATGGATCTCTTGCCAGAAATCGTTTTCACCTTTCCGGAGGCTTTTGAACGTTTTGAGGTTCAATATCAACACTGATGATGAAATCGTGCTACGGGTGCAACAACTGAATGGAGACGACAAGCTGACATGCCTAAAGGAGATCACAATGGTAGGAAGAAATCTTATTCAAAGTCGCCTCACCGGCGACTTATGCCAGGACGCAAATTGCGGTGGTCTTGCCGTGTTCCTGAGCAGAGTCTTGGACAACATCCCAGAGAGAGCCCGATCAGTAGGGGTGGCGAAACGGGTAGCGGGTAACGGATAATTCTTATCCCGACCCGATACCCATCGGGTATCGGGTACCCGCCGCCTGATGATTGCGGGAAACGGGGCGGGGTCGGGTTGTGTATTTTAGAATTTTGCGGGTATCGGGTATACCCGATACCTGAGCGGGTATACCCGATAAACCCGAGAATACCCGACTTTTTCACAATTAAGGTTTTCAAATTTTTAATTTTTATTAATTAGTTTTAAATATTTAATATCCAATAAACTATATTCTCTAAATTCCAATCTCCTCTGACCTCTTTTCCAATTTCACTTCTAATTTTATTTCGTCTACTCACTGCACATTTCACCCACCACCTTCATTGCTCCACACATATTAATGTAACGGCACACCCGTATATAATACTATATTTATATGTATTAATGTAACAATACTTGATGTTGATGATGAATAAGAGTACACACACATATACAGGTAGGTACACACACACATATAGGTACACACATATATATTATATACGCATCATAATGACACACATATATTTAAAAAATGCAGTTTCGGGTATAGTCTCGGGATCGGGTACCCGCAGTGTCGGGTACGGGATACCCGATGAAATGTGGGACGGGTATCGGGACTTATATTCTGGCTGAAATCGGGTGCGGGTACCCGTTTCGCCACCCCTACCGAGCAGGCTCTCTAGACTTGGGCCTGCTCTCTACTCAGTGGACTTCTGCTTATAATAACGTCTCGGCGATGGAGAAAGAGATGAAGAGTCGGGTATGTTGGCTTTTCTTTTGGAGGATAGTGTCTCATTGTACCTATGTGATATTACTTGGAATAGTGTTCTGGTTTTTATTTGTCTTAAAGCTCAAGCCCTCTAAAGGTAGGGTTGGATAAATATACCGAAAAAATGGTATATCGATCGTATCGTATTGAAAAATATAAAAAAATATTGAATTTTTGGCATACCAAAATTTTTGGTACGATACAATACCGTATCGTAAGTTTTCGATACGATAACGATATAAATTTTCTTATATCGCGGTATGCCTTTATATATCGAATATATGATATATATCGATATTATCGGTATACCGAAATATATCGAAAATCAATACGTATTGAATTATCGATACATACCGTTTATACTGATTATAATAATAATATACTTTTTTTAAGATTAAAAGTTCAAAATCATAAATTGATATCCATTTAATTTAATTATATATTAAAAAAAATATTTATTGGAAACCCTAAAATCATAAATAGATATCCATTTAATTTAGATATACCGTTCCAAAAGGTATACCGAAGTTCGGTACGATATACCGAAACTTTCGATACGTTAATGATATGGAATTCTTTTATATCGATATTTTCGATACAATAACGATACAAAATTTTCGGTACAATATACCGTATCGACCCAGCCCTATCTAAAGGCAAAGGTAAGCCCTCTAAAGGCGAGTGTAAGCCCTCTTAAAACGAGGGTGGATTGCAAGAAGATCTAATTTCTTTTGGGGAGAACGTTGCTCCCACACTGTATTCTGGTTTCCTGCATTGTGTAGAGAGATGCGTTGGGAAAAAAGACCATGTCATGAACGATATGTTGGGAACCTGTGGATGGATATACAAGGCCGCGCGAGTTACGGCCTCCATTGTTGATGAATGAGGTCCTACTCCTCCACCTCCTCCTGCTGATGCTCATGCTACTGCCAATGATCCTGCTAATGCTTCTGCTACTGCTACTCCTAATGCTCCACCTGATCCTGCCAGTGATCCTGCTACTGCTACTCCTAATGCTCTCCGCAACCCACGTCCAAATGCGATTGCTCGCTCCCCGCCGTTGCACCACCCTTCCGCCAGCTCAACTCTGCCCCAGGCTGCGACCTGCACTTCTCGCAGAGCCCCTTCCGGGGTCGCCGCCCCCCTTCTTGGTATCGTAATTTGTGATTAAGTACTAGTATAATTTACTATTAGCCTTTTTTCGAACTCTTTAGGGTGTGTTTAATTTTGTGTCTATGCTATGAACTAATGACCCATCGTGCAAAAAAAAAAAAAAAAACCCGGCCACACGCCCATACAGAAGTGCACTGCCGCAATCAGGCAGTTGGCATACGGAGGTGCGGCCGACATGTTCGATGAGTACCTCCATATCGGCGAGACGACTGCCCTCGACTGTCTTCAAAATTTTTGTGAGGGCGTTAGGGAGATATTTTGGGATAGGTGTAACACCCCGACTTTTCCAATTATCCTTTAGTGGTGTTATATATGAATATATGAATAGGACTATATATATATATATATATATATATATATATAGTCCTATTAACCACAACTCCACTCTTAAAGACCGAACTAGAGACCGAATCTTGACCACATAATCTTGAATTTGATGGAATAGATTAGATAATCAAAGGTTAATTTTCGCACTTCATTATATACTCAATTTACTACAACTCGGGGGCATTTTTGTAATTTCATAATTAGGGTAAAATTTCAAAAATTTACTACATTTCCTCTCACGCGTTTTTCGCCGCGATTTTTTCTCTCCTCTCAAAACTTCTCTCAGAAGATAGTTCATCTTCATCTTCCATCGATCATCGATCATCGCCGGCAATATACGATTTCATCGCCGGCAATATACTCGGAAAACTTCACCGAAAACTGCTACCGGCAATAAGTTCAACATTTAATCGGTAGATTAAGTTGCAAAATGGTCGATACTCGGAAAACTTCTACCGAAACTTCTGGACGCCACATTTCCGATGAAGGTAATACACTTTGAAGCTTTGAAAACTTCTTACACTTAATTTAATTCATCTAATTCCTAACCTAGATTCTTATTTTCGTCAAAATAGCATTGAAATATAGACGCAAGCAGCCGGCAAAATCAGAGACAATCAAAAAGTCAAGTCGGAAGCCGGATGAAGTTGCTGCGAAAAAAATTACAGATCCAGAAGGTAAAACCTAGAATTAAATCGGTAAAATGAAAAATAAATTATAACAATGAGGTAACACATGATCTGTTGGATGCTTGTTGATAGAGGATCTGTTCATTAGTATTCGAACATGAAGTTTCATCAGAGAATGTAGGATTAAACTTAACTGTTGTAGGTAAATCTTCTTTGAATGAGTTTAGGATTTTAGAATAAAAATTAACTGCTGCATTGTTTGATGTTTTTGAAATAAGAATTGGTTGTAACTGAGATTGAGCTTGTTGTTATTTGATTTTGTTGCTTATCATTGTTCTTGATCATGAACCAGTTGGGGGTTTGGAGTGAATTGCTTGAATCTAAGTTATATAATGAAGTTAATTGTGTATTTAATGAATAACATAGTATTCTTTGTGAACTATCTGTAATTGGGAAGATATGTTAACATTGATTATGTATTCATTATATAGGAGGTAAAACTTGCTTGTAATGAAGTGATAGACATTAAATATGAATTATCTATTTACTGTGTTGAATGGGTTTAGGGTATTAGGATTAAACTCAGCTACTTTGTTGTTTGCACATTTAAATGACCTATATGTTCTATTAGTTGAAGTAGTAAATTGGTAAGGTGAAGTAATAAATTGATATAATGAAGTAATCTATCTACTAAATGAAGTTATCATGTAAAAGGCTTAGAAATAATTCTGTGCCAGAAAGTAAAAAGTGAAATCTAAGCTATATAATGAAGTTAATTGTGTATTTAATGAAGTAACATAGTGTTCATTGAGAACTATCTGTAATTGTTGATGATATGTATATTTATTCTGTAATATTGTGTATAGGTGAAAGTTCCTTACAAAAGAAGAAGAATGCGAGTATTTCTTTGCAAATCCTCTCAAACTACTTAGGCAATTACTTCATTCATACACTTTATTACTTCATTTATGTTCCATTTTACTTCATTCATACACTTTATTACTTCATTCATACAAACTGTGCTATATGCAGATGACAAGAAAATGAAAGCTCTAGAAAAGAGTATTACACCAACAGAAAAACTACAAGGTTTAATTCATAAACTCACATTATATTTTGATTTAATACAACATGTCATTTTATCCATTGACTAAAATAGTCCTCTCTTTTTTTTTCCAGAAATGTTGAAAATGAAAAATGTAGCTGTTGGTGATAATACTTCAAAACAGCATGCTAATGAAGAATCTGAAGTCAATGATGAATTGCGTACAAAGAAAAAACATGACAAGTATCCAGCAGATCGCGAAGGAGATAAAAACAGAGGTATATCAAATTAATGTTGGATTTTTGTTTCATATTTAATATCTCATTTGATGTTTTATTTAAATTCCTATAATAGAATTGTGTAATACCATATTGAAGTACTATAGTGCTCTTTTTTTTTTACAGAAATGTTGAGGATGAAGAAATTTTCTGGTGGTAATAGCTCTTCAAAGCAGCCTGCTACTCAAAATCTAGATAAAACAAATCAAGCATCAGGTTTGCAGCATATGTAAACAAGTTTTAATTATTCAATAAAAAATAATAATATAGGTGACTAACATAGATAAACTGACATGTTTTAATGAAGTTAATGATGAATTGAGAACAAAGAAAAGACATGACAAGCAGCCTGTAGAAGAAGCTCAAAACAGAGGTACTACCCTTGTGTGTGTTTCACTTCCTTGTATCTGGAATTTCTTTACTCGACATTGATTATATTGTAGTGCAGAAAGAGCATTTAAAAATGTGCATTATTGGCATCTCTTTTGACATCATTATTGGATAGTAATGAACTATATTCAATAAATATGAACTAACTTAAGTATGTTATGAAGTATTTTTGACATGTTATTGAATTAGCTTAATGATACAACAAATTTTAGTGTTAAACCTTAAGCGGTAGTAATGAACTATATTTAATAAATAATGAACCAAATGACAGTCAGTAATGAAGTAAATATCACATTTTATTGAAATATAATATTAACTTACTTCATTAAGTCATGCGATTGCTTCATTACATTAGTTTATTACTTCATTTAGTCATGCTATTACTTCATTCAGTAATGCAATTTAGTGTCAAATATGATGTTAACTTTTAAACATTTTATATCATTATCATTATTAATTATAAACATATGTTAGGTATGAAGAGGATAAGAGGAACTGAGCAAGAACATACTTCACCTACTGGGGAAGATGTAAACAGAAAGATAGTAAAGAAAGCGTCAAAGAATGTTGATAAAGTTGCTTCAAAGAAGGGCACAGGAGTTTCTGACAGAGTTCTGTGTCTTAAAAGAGGTCCGACAAAGTTTGTTGAAGCAATAAAATCTCTGAATGAGGAACAACAAAAGGCAGTAGAAGATATGGGTTTCGGGAGTCTTCTTCATTTCAATTTGACCTTTATTCCAGCAAAGCTTGCATATGAGATACTAGATAATTTTGATATAGATACATGCGGAGTAAAGTTCAGACGAGGAATACTACATATCGGCGATGATGATGTCCATGCCACGCTTGGTTTACCAAATGGTCATTTGAAATTTGAAAGGAATGGACATCAAAAGTTGGACAAATTCATCAAAGAGATTGCTGAATCTTGTAACCGAGCTAGAAAAAATATGGGTCCTGATATGTTTATGGAAAAAATGTTAAGTGATGTTGAAGGTGGGGACTAATGCTAAGTTTCATTTTGTAGCCATGTTATGTTGATAGGATTGTTCTTCAATCACGGCTCGTCACAAGAACATTCCCAACAATCAAGGGCTGGACAAGCAAACTGCTAAACAAAAGACAGAAAATGGAGCTTGAGCCTGGGCCATTTGGAAGAGGCATTAAGGAGGGTATTTTCAATCCTCAAAGAAGCTGTGACATCCTTATCCCGAAACATGCATCATTTTGTATATTGACATATTTTGTAATTGCATATTTATATTATTATTTGCATAATAAATATTACTATATCTATATATATTAAGTACTATTAAATAGTTAATTTAAGTGTACGTGTGTGCATGGAAAATAACGTACCAATATGTACATATGACACATGATTATATTAAAATACATATTATAATGTAATATGTGTGCATACGTATGAAATAGATAAAATATTAAATTATATATAATAAGTGGTTCCACTTTCGGATTATATTTAAAAACTTTTGTATGACTAATGTTTTAGTTAGTTGAAGTGGTCTCTTTACAAGCCACGTTTTTGTCTAGGAAATGATTGATTTAGTTGATATACATAGATTTAAGTCGGTTCATCTTATAATTAAGCTTATAAATTAGAACGAGTTGTATAGTATAGAACAGAGTCTAAAAAAAAAAAAGAGAAAATTGGGAAGTCAGAGGAGATTGAAGAAAAGAAAAGGACGAAAGGACGAGTTCAAAGGATTAAAAAAAAAGAGTGGATCAAGAACTATAAATCAGGAGTCGGATGTAGAGGTTCAATAAGCTTACCTATCGTATCCAGGTGTGTATAAATCACACTTTTAATTTTACATATTTTATGTGATTGATTGCTATGTGTTAAATGGAAGTGAATATTTGAATTATATGATATGAGACTAAATGGTTATGTGTTATTTGATATTGATGGTGAAATGTGATGTGGATATGTGATTTGTGCAATGAATATGTTTATCTATAGTATTGGAATTAATTGATGGAATATATGGTTATGTAATTGGTGCAATGGATATGTTTGATGTATCATATTGGAATCATTTGAATCATGGGATTAAAGAGGATATGTGACAGTCTTGCTCTGGATCTGATATACAATGGCAAAAGACCTACGGGTCATATACAATGATAATAGACCTACGGGTCAATACAAAGAGCAAAGAGGGACCTTCGTGGAAAGGTCAAATCAAAGAGGGGCCTTCGTGGAAAGGTCAAAATATGCAAAGAGGGGCCTTCGTGGAAAGGTCAAATCAAAGAGGGACCTTCGTGGAAAGGTCAAATAAATATAAGGGACCTACGGGTCGTATACAATGGAAATCTCGGGCAGATACCAGGCTTGATGTGTCACAGAATAATAAAAAGAATGGAGAGACATATGCATATGAATGTTAAATTGTTTATGATATTTATTACTTCCGGTGATATATGTTGGTAAATGAATGTATTTGATATTTGTATGTGGAATTAAAGGTAAGGTTTATAT
>NC_062967.1:22021977-22115394 GCF_023119035.1 Salvia hispanica | reverse complement strand
CCAACACATTGCTCATTAAAAAAGAATTGGAACCTTAAATTGTGGAACCCCCCAATTGGCTCTAATAATCGAATCCGGTGCGAATCCCCCCTAGATTAAAGATCATCCAAATCGATCCAGTTGAAGAGATCCGGTTAAAAGTAGACCCTAATCCGTCTTCAACCTGGAATTTGTTGATGTGGACCCGAATCGGTCGATATTCTCCATGAAAGTAAATATTCCCAAATTGGGGGAAAAACACCCCATGGTAAATAAAAGGGGGTTCGAAATTTTAAAGGAAGAACGCATCGTTCGTGGAAGAAAGATTGGAAGAAGATTGTGGAAGAACTTGATTGAAGAATTGAACGCGAGGGCCAATTAAAAGATCGTGGACCGAAATCGGAATTGAACAGTTGAAAGAAATTAAAGGGAAAAGGCAAATTGCGATTAAACGGGAATTAAAGGGAAAAGAGAATTGATTCGTGGGCGATGTGAAAGGAAACCCGGACGGTTTTTTATATTTGGATAGAAATTTTGAAATTTTCCCTAAAATACCCCGAGAATTTTTTAATTTTGAAAAAAATTAAAAATAAATTGTAAATTAATCATAGTTTACAAGATTAAGAAAATGGAAGGCCCTAATTTAGTCTCTAGTTCGGCCCTTAAGAATGGTTCGACATTGATCACAACTCTCTCTCTCTCTCTCTATATATATATATATATATATATATATAAAAAGATCAAACATTTAGCAGAATATTATCTAAAATCCCAAGTTGCTTTTGCATATTAATTTCTTGTTTCCTCAACCAAATCAATTAAAAGATATGAATGAAAAAAAAGGGATTTCACTTTTGAAGTAATTGGGTAAAACCATTTAAAACAAAGAAAATGGGGTTTTCAAATTCAAAGAACCCTCCCATTAAAATTTTAAATAAAAAGGGAAAAAAAAATATAAATTTTGGGGCCCTTTTTTAAAATTTTTTTTTTTCCCCCCTTTTTTTTTTTAAACCAAATTGGGGGAAACCATCTGTATGCCCTTTTATTTGTATTTAACAGCCCAATAAACTTTTAAATATGCAACCCCCAAATCAACGTGTCTTGAGAATCTCCAAAAAACCCCACCCCTTTTTAAAAATTTCCCAAAAAGCTTATATGTATCACCCCAACAATGGGATCATATATGTTTTTATATGCTGGGTTTTTTCTCCGGTTTTATCACATCCAAATTTGAGAGGAGAACAAAAAAAGTTGATAGAAAAAATAAAAGGGGGCAGTGAGCTCCAAAAAAGGGCTATTTCCGCAAAGGTTGAAGTCGGGAAAAAGAAAATCCAAGTTAAAAGGGAAAATTTAAATTTAAAAGGGGGGGCTTTCGTTTTTTATTGAAATTCCCCTGGGCTTTGTACCCAACGAATTTTGAGATCTCTTTTAAATGATTTATTATTTTAAATTTTGGATGTTTTGTCTTGCCAAATTTTGCTTTTTTGCAATACCTATTTGTTTGTCTAGTAAAGGGGGCCCAAAGCCGATGAAGAATTTGTCTTAACTTTCTAAATATGTCATGTCTTCGCACATGACATATTTCCTTTTATCCCGAATGCTTCCGCTGATTTATTACTTCTTTTGAGTTTATACTTTTTCGGGATGATACTACGATTCTGTTAAGTTATTCCAATTATATTGAGTTATGTTCAATTGCTTGATGTTCCCTTTTTCTTCCCCGCTTCTTTAAATCCTCCCCTTGTCACGGTAAGCCGACCTTGCTATCCTTAGCTAAGTGCGGTCGTGACAATAGGTATCTTCGGAAGCCTACTCCCGAAGATTGCCAGGCTCTGTTGGATATGCACGGGAGTCAGCACAGGTTTTTGAGGATGTTGGGCAGCATCGATTGTATGCATTGGGATTGGAAGAACTGCCTCGCCGCCTGGAAAGGGGTATACACTACCGGTTCCAGGGGCAAGAATCCCACGATGATCCTTAAGGTGATAGCTGACTACCGGCTGTGGTTTTGGCATGCGTATTTTGGAGGCCGGGTCGAACAACGACATCAACGTCCTCCAGTCGTCACCCCTTTTCAACGAGTGGTGCATGGGCTTTGGTCCGGCCGTCGGTTTCGTCGCCAACGGCAACCAGCACAATATAAGTTATTATTTGGCGGATGGGATATACTTTATGTGGCCCGTCTTTGTGAAGACGGTCAGATGCGCAACAAAAGAAAAAAAGGTCTATTTTGCGAGTTGTCGTGAGGCATCGCGCAAGGATGTGGAGCGGGCATTTGGTGTGCTCCAGGTTCAATGGACGGTAGTGAAAGGTCCATCACGGCTGTGGTATATTGACAACATCGCTTATGTCATGTACGCATGTATTATTATGCACAACATGATTGTCGAAGATGAAGGTCCAGCACAGTCTGATTGGGTCAATGATGATGTTGATGCTGCCGGTCCAAGCCACGGCGTGGCCACTGCCAATGTACGTAAGGGGACACCCCATGAAGAAGCCGATCGGGTCCATGCATATCCAAAAATTATTTCAATATTCACCTCTATTTTTTTTTTCAATCTTACCTAAATATTTATTTAAATTACACATTAACCCTGCGACACTTTATCAATAATTTTTCAAACATAATTAAATAATTTAATACAATTGTTCATGTTACGAGGTGTATAAATTAATTTATTTTCCAATAATATTAAATATCATATTGTATATAATATCATAAATTATACAGAATAAATAATTAAGTATTAATTTATATAGTTTAAAATGAACATTAATTAATTTTTTACTAAATAATTGATAAAAACCGGCTACTCCTAAAACAAGGAGTACTAATAAACACATAACATAAACTTTCACCATTTTAAAACCATCTATATCCTATCTACAAATACATGGAGTGTATGAATTTTAATTTTTAATTATGACCGAGCCCATTAAATGCTACTAGTACTAATTTAAACCGAAATACTATAATTTTCTCTCTCTACAGAAAATTTCGCCGCTCCTTCTTCCCCCCCTCTCTTTTTCGTTTCTCTCTGCATCTCAGAAAAATTTCTTAGCCAACTTCTTCAATCGTCAAGCATCTCCGTAAATCAGGTAATTCCTAGCTTCTATTCCAGAATACATAATTATGAGGAATCCAATTGCAATTTTCAGAACCTTCATAAAGTGAAATGCAGTAGCTACAGTGCTACTGCGTCTTTGGTGTATGGTTGGAGGTGAATTCTACTCCAAATATGGGTTTTGCAGGATGGTTGGGGAGTCCTAATTAAGTTCTCAAAATTTCACAACATTTAGGATTAAGAGTTGTAGGATTTGGCGGGACAAAATTGCATAGCTGATGGATGAGACCATACCGTTCAACACACTCCACAGTAGAGAGTACCAAGGCCATAAGAAAAAGGTTCAGCCCTCTATAGACCCTAGCAAACCGCTCTCTTAATTTCCTTATCTAGGGATTTCAGTTGATCTATTTCCGCATCGCTCTTATTACTTACAGGTGCATTCGGTGGCATGGAATTGCGCAGGCACGAAACTGGCCTCTGGTTCTGTCGATCAGACAGCCCGAGTTTGGCACATTGAACCTCACGGCCATGTAAAGATCCAATCATGCTTCATTTTGGTTTGCATTAAGCTCTAATTTCTATTGTTTGTTTCCGGTAGTGTTGTTGTTTAAGCTCACAACAAATATTGCTGCATATTGGGAACTCTTCTGCTACAAAGTAAGCAAGTGATTAGTGTGCATAGACATTTAGATGAAACTAGTTAAAAATGTGCTAAATTTGCTGCATGTGCTGTATTATTCCCTTGTATTTTTGTCTCCAGTGTGGTACTAAATACTAAAGCAACCTTTCGGGCCAGCCTCCTTAGGATTAACTATATTAATTTTATTATCATGAAGCTTAGGGTTAAGTTTCTGTATCAATTGGAGAATTGGAATTGAGCAGAGAATATAGGGGAAGGATTCTTCAACTGACTTTTTCTTGAATCCCAAAATTGACCAAAATGGAGGATTCAAAATCCATTATATAATGAACTTGTGTATATATTGTTTTCACAATCTATAGCTCCAAATCTGGAAGCTGTTATACAAGAAGATTGAAGACTTGACTCACATCGTCTGGCTCTTTATTTTATTCAGTTTATTTGCTGAGTGTTACAAAATGAGAATTTAGACTACAATAACTACCGTGCTTTTGTCTGAACTTTATATTATTTTATCTAATTTGGGAAGGGTAATGTATTTTGGGGACTGTTCTCTCTGATATGTGGTTCCTCTGGTTTGGAAGTATTTGAAGAACTTGCAAGGATTCTGTGGAACATTTAGAGAAGGTATAGCATAGGTTTGAGCTTAGAGTAGGTTGTTATGCACCAACCAATATTACTATAAAACCAATCTGTTAGAAATTGGAATTGTACTTTCTAGATTGGATAACCTCTATACTTGAGTAAGAGCTTAATCCTTGTACTGTATTTTCTCCACTCATAAAGATTAGCTTGTTTTTCTTTTCGTTTAGAAAGTTATGATTCTTGACTTTAGAGCTGGCATATTAAGTTTGTTCATTTTTTTCTTGTGGAGCATATTGGTAGAACCACATTATATGGTAAAACAGCTGATGCATGTAAGGCGCAGCTGGGGTGGAAGTGAAACTTAGTAGTTAGTATAGGAGTTTCCTCCCCGTGTTTTCATCAGTTTGTGTGAAATGCATGGTGCATTTGCTCAAGAAGTTCCCTTCTTGTTCATTATCTTGATATTGGAGGTTGATAGGCCTTTGGCTTCTGAAAGTGAATGCCATAACATCTAAATGTTAGTTTTATCATTTCCCATCTCACAAGTTTTGGGGCTTCCTTCTGTGATCATCATGACTATGCTTGCTCAGTTGCTCTTATTTTTTAGGTTTTGATCGATATTAATCTGAGAATGCAGGGTAAGGTTAAAGATATTGAGCTGAAGGGGCATTCTGATAGTGTAGATCAGCTATGCTGGGATCCGAAGCATGCAGATTTGATTGCAACAGCATCCGGTGACAAGACTGTTCGCTTATGGGATGCTCGTAGTAAGTTATGCTGCCCTAACTTAAACAATTATGGGAATCAGAAACTTTCGTTTTGTGTCTATATTGAAGGCCTGATATTTTTATTCTGATTTAAAGTTAAGCCATTAGATTTCTTTTGTGTTTATCTTGGAGAATCTTAAATTTCAAGTTCAGTAAATAATCAACTTCAAATGGTTACATTATCAAATTTATTTGTCTGTCTGTGCCTGCTTTCCACCTATTGTTGGATTTAAGATTTTCAAGTATTAACGGTAATTATTAAATATTCTCCTTCATAATGAAAATATACATGCCTACAAGGAACTACATGAAGTTGGATATCATGCAGTGGATATTGAATAAATTACCATTATTCAGCAATGGATTGTTAATACTTATTCTTAAATCCAACAATGGGTGGAAAGCATGCCTACAAGGAACTTCATGGAGTTGGATATCATGCGACTTGCCTGGCTCACTATTTCATCTGCCTCTCCTCCATAAATGCTTGGTTGGTGTTAAAAAATTCTTTATATTGTTTTTCCTGTGACTTGCAGGTGGAAAATGTTCACAGCAAGCAGAACTCAGTGGGGAAAACATTAATATTACTTATAAGCCTGATGGAACCCACATCGCTGTTGGTAATCGGGTACAATATTTCTAACCCAGGTGTTGTTGAATGATAACACGTGTTACTGTCAGCATCCAATGGTCTCACTTGTTTTTTTCTACGTACTTCAGGACGACGAGTTAACAATATTAGATGTACGCAAGTTTAAGCCCATACATAAGCGCAAGTTCAACTATGAGGTATATTTTCAATTGACTCATTCTTGTATGTTATCCCTTAATAAGTTTCCAGAAATGTCCAATTGTTAAACATTTACGAGGTGCTTAATATGATAAAACGGAATGAAGGGGGAACAAACTGAGGTAGGAAAGGAAACAAATGACAGACCTTTGGTGATTCCTATGCTTGGTATGCACAATTTATGCAAAAGTAATTAATCTTGGTTCCTCGATTGATTCCATTCATAAGATACTAAATCTTGTAATTTGTAAGTGCACCAACAAAGAAAGAAGCCAGGTTTAAAGGTACAAATTGTTAATACCATGGGTTGAGGAAGGAATGACTATTCCTAATAAGGTAAGCATGGCGATTCATAGAAAAAATTTAACCAAGCTATAAATGGAATGGAGGTAGAAATGGCCAATTGATACTCTCCTCTATTACTTCATACCAAACACCTCCTTAGTCTTCATATAGTTATAGTTATTCTCTTCATAACTAGATGAACTTTGACCTTTTTTTTCGAGTGTTCCCTTTTTATTTTCAATTGTTGTTGATTCTTGGTTGCAAAAATACATGTTCCATTTCTTCCTTGATCCCTTTCTCTTACAAGGATTAAGTCTTTTTAACTTGAGTCTTTCAGTGGTTTGTCAAATTAATTTGGACTGATCTCAACTGTTATCGGTGTTCTGATTGAAGCAGCATATCTTGCTACACTTACTTCCATGCTCTGCCTGTTTAAGTGTTTAGTATCAGAATGGTGCAAGACACTGAAATAGAGAGATTTTAATACCAACATTCACCTTTTGTTACGTATCAGGTGAATGAGATAGCATGGAACATGACGGGTGATATGTTCTTTTTAACTACTGGGAATGGTGAGAACAGGAAATGGTCATGTTTTTTGTTGTCTTGTCTTGACGTTGCTGTTTGATGCCTGACTATGTAGTCCCCCCTCTCCTTTTCTGGTACTGCTCCATTGTAGGTACTGTTGAAGTGCTTGCCTATCCATCACTCCGAGCAGTTGGTACCCTCATGGCTCATACAGCAGGTTGCTATTGTATTGCGATTGACCCTGCGGGAAGGTGCATCTCAGATCAACATCTGATTCCTTTTTACTCTGTGCATATTAAAATAGAATGGTCATTTTATGTATCCAGGGCGTGCAACTATGAAAACCTAATCTAATATGAGGGGGTTGACCTCTGAGTAAAAAATGATTGCTAAATTTCAATACAATCTTTCTGGAACTCTTTTTTATCCTTGTGTAGGTATTTTGCTGTGGGAAGTGCCGACTCATTAGTCAGCCTCTGGGATATAAAGGAGATGCTTTGTGTCCGTACATTCACAAAACTCGAGTAAATTGTTTTCTCCTTCTATCTTCTGAACCTTCCCCATGGCTTCTCCACTGAGAGAGAGACAAAATATTATTTATAATAGGATCCTAAATTTGTGCGAATTTCATCAAGTTGAGAAAACTTGACCAATTCTTTATCTTGCTAGGTGGCCTGTTCGGACTATTAGTTTCAATCACACTGGAGAATACATTGCTTCTGCCAGTGAGGACTTGTTCATTGATATTGTGAGTGTGCCTGAACTTGTATGCTCCAGCTTCAGTATAGCACTTTGATACCGATCAGTTTCCTGCAATATATCTTTTACTTGTTTATTGTTTTAGGAATATAGTCATCGGTTTGTTAGAGATAAGTTCATCTCTTAGGACATGTGTTTGTTAGAGAAATTATTATCAATGTCAACACGTATAAGTGGACGTATCAATACACAACAATTCAACTGTCAACACTATATGTTATGAATATAGATGAGAATGAATGACATCGTGCAGTAGAAAAATAGATATAGATTATATGGAATATTCAAGTAAAATAAAGATATTCAATAGCTACATATAATGTGTAGATTATTTAGGATTGTATTATGAAAAGATTGAGAGATTTTAGGTACTTAATACCATATATAGGGGTGGTAGTCGTACCCTTTTCTAATAAAATAAATGAAAATGAAATTCCACATGACATTATGTTAAGCCAAAATCATCAGACAACAAATCTAGTGGTTGATACTTGATCTTTGTTAGTATTTAATTTCTAGTTATTATTTGAATACATCCATATATATATATATATATATGCATGATATCATCAAACAGAGTGGTGTTAGATTATATGTAATGGGCTTGGGTTATTATGTACTAACAGTCTAACATTTAGATATTATACATCATGTAACATAAGACCTTACAAAGCAAAAATGACCCCATTATTATTGAGATAATGCTGCAGTAGTCTGGAATTTCGCTTTGTCAGCTATTATGCTAAAGTTTCCACAGTCCAATGTTCACACAGGCCGACCAGTCCACCAAATTCCATGCCGAGCAGCTATGAACAGTGTGGAGTGGAATCCCAAGTACAACTTACTTGCATATGCTGGAGACGACAAGAACAAATACCAGACTGATGAAGGTACTATTCTTTTCAAGGATAGGTAAATGTGAATGAAGTTCCCTTTCTATGAAAAATCACCTTGCTGTTGTAATGACCAGGTGTTTTCCGAATATTTGGGTTTGAGAGCGCCTAGCTTAACCTTGCCCGGCTGCTGCTGAGAGCTGCAAGAGCTCAACGCCGTGTAACTCAATTTGGCAAGACATCATCTCATTTCTGGAAACAATGAACACACTCTATACTTCTTAATTCCTTTGCTTGATTGAATTTTTGTTATATCAGGACGTAGACTATTTTACTTCTGCTTTTAAACAGTAATGTAATCTAACAAATAGATACTGTCAATAGTTATTTAGGAGCAGGGCACACGAATATCGTTACACTAACCCAATTTTAGAAATGCCAAAACTATTGTTCCCATGATAGACTAAATAAAATTATGTTGTAGAGAGAAATTTCGAAGCATAACAAGAGTAGTAAATATGTACATGCATGCCATGATCATGTCATCGCAAAAATGACAGTTTATCATACTTCTATCCTACCAAACTCTTATTTAGCATGTCACTTGGTTGGTCTGTCATCGCAAAAATGAGAGTTTAGCATTCCTCGTAATGTAGTGGTATTGCCTTTATAATTGAGTTATTTTTCTTTTTTGTTTTTTAAAATACAATCCTTTAAATTAGCTTACTTCAGTTTCTTCTATACTTCATATTTATTTTATTTACTCTCCTAATTTATTCTTTTCTTTATATACTTTATTTTTCCTCTACTTAAGTTATGTTATTTTCTTAAAATTAGTAATGAAAAGAAACACATTAATTATCTTGGGATGGATGAAACATTTTCTTTGTTTAATTGATTAACGATGATGATTAATAAAAAGACAAAACTATAATTATGTGTACTCTGTACTAATACTATAAGGCCATCCAATACGTATCATACATTGACTATTGGTTATGTTAGTTTTTCATACTTTACTACACATATAAATAACAATTAAGCCACAAAACTTATACCTATGTGATTCGATGATACTCCTGAAAATTAGTACTCCACTGCTTTTCTGAATATTAAAAATGGTCTCTCTATTCACTCATGAAAATAAGAAAATAAAAGACTATCTCCAAAAATAAAAATTATAGCAAGTATGGAGTATTTATTACGGTTTTTATTTTTTCACAAACTATTTTTTTGAATAAAGGATGCGAAGTACTATAGTAAGTGGAGTATAAAGGATTAACCCAAAAGGAATACAATTCAACTACCTTAGAAGGAATCTAGTACTATAATTTATTGGTTAGTGCGTATCACAAAGATTTTAGTATTTCAAAATATATTTATTCTAAATTCATTGTATATAGAGCTTAGCATAACTTGATATGCATTGCAAAACACTACATGCATTTTTAATATTGGAAAAAGACAAATTTCTTATTTCATACATAAGCTATCACTTAAAATAACGACTTTATGCATCTTGTTTGTTTGAATAATGTGACAATATAATATACACTACTATTTATATTAAGAAAGCTATACAAATTTTATGAGTTTAGACTTAATTTTAATTAATTTCATTTATTTCTATATTTTATTTTACAAACTTAGCAGTATTATTTAATTAATTGCAGACTAACTTAAATATATTAAATAAATACTTTAATTGTGTAAATATAGGATGAAAATTGAAAAGATTATATTTGTGTTATGATTTAACTTGTAAATTAATTCAGAGAAGATGGATTACAAAAATAAATAAAATTACAAGATTTTGATCCAAATAGAAGCCACCATTTACAATTTCAATTTTGATTGAAATAGAAGGCAAAATATAAATTTAATTAGGCTCCGGTCTAAAATGCTCTTTGAGAAGAGAGTAGTATAGACTATAGAGAGATTCCCAACTTGGGCCATGATTACCGAGCCACTCACCATAGCAAAGCACATCACAGTTGGCTTGGTGCCCAGCAGCAACTGAAGCACAGGATTTAATTACACCCTCATCTTCGCCCACAAAATTTCCTTTAAACCCTAAATCTCTGCCTCCCTTCTATTAACTCATTGCCGCATCGATTCACCGGAGAATTCTCGATTCATCCAGATATATTGAGCATTTATTGGTTGGAATTCGGATTGCAGTATGTCGGATAAGCATGTGATTAAGCGCGCCAAGTATAAATCTTCCACCAAGGACCCCGGCGTTCCTGGCGTCCTCAAACTGGTTGTTAATTTATGCCCTACCACTTTGCATTATGTTATGTGTGTTTCTTTCTCTATTACTGGATAAACTTATTTGCTGTATTGTTTTTGTGATTGTTCTGTTACTGTTTAAGTGGAATCAAATTGGTAGGAGTATTATTCCTGAAGGATTTGCGCGGTGCTGAAGGAATCTTCGATTAACTCATTATTTGGTGGTTTTCTGTTTCTCAGAGCATAGAAAGATTCATCTTCATGCCAAATGATCAAAATTCGGGAGTCAAGCTAAATGTGGAGTTTAAAATAGTTAAAGGTGCTCCTATCTACTTTTTCAACCTCGAAAGGATTAAGAAATTGATTTTTATTTCACCAAATTTGTAACTGTAATTAATATTGACTCAGTTTGCTTATAATCATCCCATGTTAGTCACACTTGTGTATCCAAAAACATTGCATTAAGGATCTGAAGTCCATGAACATAAATCCTTGCTGGTTGTTTGGATGGGGATAATCATCAACCAAAACCAATCTAAAAGATTTTACATTTTGTCTACGTATTAAATGCAGTGTCGCAGACAACATATTTGTACTTATCCTTGTTAATTTCAGGTCACAAATTCACCAAGGAGGGTTCCAAACAGGCCCTGCTTAATCTTACACAGGAACAGGTCCGTGGTCTTAATAGTTTGCAACTCTCACAACTTCAGTTTTTCTTGAGGTGTTGTATGTTGTCTTATTCCCCAATGCAAGTAACTTATATATATGTGTTATTCCAGGGGGGGAATTACATTTTCGAATTTGATACTTTTGCCGAGCGTGATGTTTGCCGGGAATTTGTTGGTGAGTCACAATTACAAATTGTTATGCTCCATATATCAATACACATACATCATTACATCTTGAGGTTGTCTGGTAGAATCGTAATGGGCTGGATTTACCATCTTATGCAACAGCCATGTTGTTTTCTTTTGTTTCCCCTAATTATGTTCCACATTCCACTAGTTTTGGTTAGAAAAGAGAAAATATGTTTTTCTTTTTGCCATTTTGGCTGACAGGCCCTCCACATACCTAATAAGAAAAGCTTTCTCGTTGTGTTGTTGTGTTAACATGCCGTATAAAGTTGCTATGATCTATGAGGAATGTCTTTGGTTATAGCTGGAATCTGAATTCTGAAATAAAAAATGTGAAATAATTTGAAAAGGAGATGTTCACATGTTTGATTAATATAGAAAGACTAAAGTTCAAAATTGGTCCCGTACATTTGCCCAAAAAACTTTTTGGTTCTACACAACCAATTTTTGCTTTAGTCTAATAGAAATGTGAACTTATGTTAAAACGCTAGTATGCGTGAAACAGCTAATAATGTGATTGACAGTTAGAGTTGTTACTCTCAAAATTCATACAAGTTACTATACCTAACAGTGAAGTTATACGATATATGTACAGCCAGGGCTATTGCATTCTATACTGAAGGTGGGAAAGCAGGACCGGAAAGAGCTACTCCTCCAGTAACCAACGAGCAACTTAGTAGCATAGAAACAGAGCGCAGAATCAAGCTACTGCAGGAAAATAGGTAAACTGTTTGCTACTCCATTTCTAAGTAAAATCTCCCATCCACGTATTAAATTCTTTGTTATTACAGAATTATCTATGATTTGAAAAGGAAAAAAGCATTCGTTTTCCTAAATTGTATATATGAATTGGGTTTCTTCCCATGCATTAACCACGAAGGTGAAAATTAATGCAAATTCTAGTAGGGATAGTGAGCCTACTGGTAGAAACTAGAAAACCCAAGATTCTTCTCCTAAATAATCGGATAATGCTCACTCCAAGGTTTGGAAGTCCATTATTTTGAGTGACTGATATATTATACTCCCCCCGTCCCAACTAAGTGAGGCATTTCTATTTTGGCACAAGAATTTAGGTAGTGGTGTGTGATGATTTTAGTTGTAATATTAAAGTAGGAGAAAGAATCAAGTACTCCTCTGTCCTAAGGTAGTTGGGGCATTTCTTTTGGGCATGGGATTTTAGATATTGACGTGTTAAAAAAAGTAAGAGAGCGAATAAAGTAAGACAGAGGAAGAGAGAGTAAAGCATGAGAGAGGATAAAGTTTTTGCCAAAAATGAAAATGATTCAACTACCTTGGGACAACCCAAAAAGGACTGCGACTCAACTACCTTGGGATGGAGGGATCAGGAAACAGAAAGAGAGAGTAGACTAGAATAAAGTAACTGAGAAAGTAGGAGAGATAAGAGGATAAAGTAAGAAATAGAATGAAGTTAATTATTGCTAAAAAAGGAAATGCCTCATGTGACATCCCAAAAAGGAATACGCCTCACTTAGGCTGGGACGGAGGGAGTATTTGTCTTTATCTTATGCCCCACACATGTTACTGGATAAGATGAAATGATCTTCTGTGAGCCTGTGATGTTAGATGCAAGCCTAACTAAGAATATAAAATTGTCTCCTACTTGTACTTGTCTTAGATATCAGATTATCTTTGACTTAGAGATTTAAGTGTCATCTCATCTAGTACTCAAGAGCCCATTGAACCCAATAAGTAACTTAAATAGACATCAGCGTTATCATAGTGCATCCTGGGTTTCTTTAACAGGCTGCAAATTTTTTGGTTACTTTTTATTGAGCAGTACATTCCTAGAATCATTTGGTTCTGAGTAGGTCGTCCTCGTAGTTTTAGTTGCTTCTATTATATTAAAGCTATTTAACTGTACATTTACGAAGTGCTCTAAGATGCACTGATAAAAATATCACTGTGGTGTGGTGCTATATTTAATGATTGGACATGTAATTGCTACAAAGCTACTCTTCCAAGCCTCCAGCACTGCATTTTATTTGTCTCCACTCCAGCCATTATGTTTGTCTCTTTCTCAGTATGCTCGCATTATGTGTATTGATGGTTGATTTTTTTGTAAATGGAACACAGAAAGATATACCCAATCACATTTGCTCGTGAATTAACTTTTGTCAAACTTTCTTGTCATTGTCTAGATTTTAACGTCAGTATGCAGATAGGAAGAATCTACATTTGAAAGTTTAGTAAAATGCAACTAATAGTTCTTCCTTTATTTACATAGTATCTTTGTTATTCTAGCATGAATCCAAGCTCCAGTTTGAGCCTGAGCCTAAATCGCTCTCTGAGTGAAATTTCAGTATGTTATTTTTAATTTTGCTTATAGTTAATGTACTAAATAGGTGTAATTGGCAGTGAGTTACAGACACTGCACAAGCAATTTGTATTTGGAGGTATACTGACAGATGATGAATTTTGGGCAACAAGGAAGGTTAGTTATTGGAATTTTATGTTAATGCCAGACTATTTTGTACTCCAAACATTCCTAATACTATATGTTACCTACGAAGTATTGGGCGAATTTGAAATGCGTGTGCGATATGAATATTATACGGGGGTGTAGACACGCCGATTTTCAAAAAATGAAGTACATTTTTGATTATTTAATATTTATTAATATATACTCCATTTTATATAGATAAAAATCTACAATTTATTAAGTAAATATGCAAATACCTCATAATCCATGATAAAACTACATAGCAATATTAGTACTCCATAGAGCAATGTTTTAATCCATTAATAAACATAAAACACACCAACTAAAGTCTAAAACATGTACCAGTTCAGTCCTGCACTCCCAAGAAACCCAATGGAGAAACTGAACCAATAGAACTTGTGGACAGTGCGCTTCCAGTAAACAGTCATGCAGAGATGAAAGCAAATGGGGGCAGCCCTGTGGACTAAGGCCATAATTTCAGATGAAACAAAGGCAAGAGAAAAATAGAACACAGAAGCAGTAGCTGCCGGCGGCGGCGATCCTGGTGATGGAGGTCGGACACCAACAGAGTGGGTTGTGTGTGAATGGAAAGGGGAGGCAGAGGAGGCTGCTCTTTTTCTCTACAATTAGGGATTGGAATAGTTTTTTTGGTCAAACTTAAAATGACCACATATTGAAACATTTTTTGTTCTAAACACATAAGTAATAAAAATAGGAAAAAAAATATCCCTGGGGAGATCTCCGAAACGAGTACATTAACCAGGGAGGCGTCCCCGTGCTTAATAGTATGTTATATTAATTTTTAAAGCATTAAATTGTAAACTGTTCATTTTCTCAATGCACCTTTGATGAAAAAGCCATGCACATTATATGTGTTTTGGCCGAATACGAGTAATATGTAATAGCTATATTTCATTAATGAAGTGCAGAAATTGCTAGACCAGAATGATAGCAGAAGGCCAAAGCAGCGCCTAGCATTAAAGAATGAAATGTGGAGCTTAAAACCATTATCCGATGGCCAGGTAAAAATAATCATCCTTTGAGAGATCCAGTTTGAAAGTACAAATGTATATGTATGGTTGAGCATGCAGCTTTATGCTTGTCTTGGTGTGAGCACTGACTCTTAATTGCTACATTCTTGTTATGTTGTAGCAGAAATAAATTTTCTTAGTCCAAAATGTTGCTATCTTGATTTGGTTGTATTAGAGAGAGATTGTTGTTTGGTATGACTTCTGTTATAGTGGATAGTTATGAGCTTTTCTGAAGTCCATTAAAATTCTAGTCAAATGGAGTTGCTTTTGGGCCTCTTATGGTACACCTTCCTACTTGATAACTCATTTGTTTGTCATTCATTCTGATTGGAAAAAAGAGAATTCCCTATATCACATGTCTAGTATGGTAGTTTTTGCAAGCTAATGGTTGATGTGCTGGCCCTAGAGGCTAGAGCATATGCTCTATTGATTTTTATATTTATGCTTTTACAAATATAATACACTTTTTAATCAATACTCCCTAAGTCCTGGTTGAAGTGTCTCCCATTTCTTTTCGAGTTGTCCCATTCCATTTTAGGAAACATAAGGGCTTTTCATTGAGTAATTAATTGTGTAATTGGATTTGGACTTTTCTTTCTTTCTCTCTAAAAAGTAAAAAGGTAGACAAGACATAACTTATTATGAATATCAATTATTCTTTATTTTAACTTTTTTTTTGTAGATATGATGATTATTTAAATTTAAAAGACAATAGCTGATGCTCTCCTAAACAAACAGATGACTTACAGCATGGTTCTGGAAGTACAAGTGTAAAAGAGTAGCTGACCCTAACAAAGAAGAAAAAAAGAAATAACGATGTGTATGCACTGCCGTCAATTAAAGAAAGCTAAAAAGAAAATAAAATTATAGAGTAGGATGACATTTTTCCTTTTGGAGGAGGGAAGTGGAATCTTGAGTTTATTGGATTTTTGAGTGTGCATATTTCATGTATATGTCTTCAGAAAAATCATAGACACTTGAATTCCATGTTGAGCTCCCTTTCCTGTGGTGGTTCGCTAATATGTTTTTAAAATGATGATAAACAATGACTTTTTGGTAGTTTTGGGGGTAACAATGCCTGGTTCATCCTAACACAGATCCTGCTCTCTTTATAGCTGTACAGAATTATTAAATGTAAGGGGGGAGGAGGAGGGGGGGGTGGATCTATAATTAAGTTGATGTTCTTTGTACCTCGAATTGGGAATCGTCATATAGCTTGATTCCATTGCATAAGCTGAAACCTGCCTTATTATAAATTTTGACACGGTCCCTATGGTCTATGGTTATTTATTGTATTAACATTGGGCCTCCCATTCCCGTCACTTTTGTTGTATTTCAGTCAAACAGAGTGACATTTAACTTGACGCCAGAACTCATTCATCAGGTATACTTTCTTCTCCCTCACATTTGTTTTCTCTCATCAGTGTGTTTCTTTTCTGTAGACCTGTGTAAGAGCCACGATAGCTTTTGTTATTAGATATATAAGTCAATTTGACTACCAATTTAAGCACTGCTACGTTACCTGTTTTATATTCATGGAGGTAAACGATATCTTAGACAGTTGAGCATTACATATGACGAAGCAACTAGGACTTGTTCGTTTTTATATCCAAAAGCATCTCCTCAGTTTTGTGCCTTTCGGCCCACTAGTTTTTCTTTTCAACACCTATATCATCAATCCTCAATCCTGTATCATCACTTCAATTGATCCACCACTTACATATCATTTCTTTGTTCCTAACCACTAATTCAAAGTGGGCCCCAAATAAAATATATAAAAAACAACCAAATGCATTCTCATTTCCACACCTTGAAGTTCCAGACTACCGATTGTTTATCAAATTATTTTTTCATTTGTATAGAAGAATCAATAAATCTTCATAACCTCAATGGAAATGTACTTTGTACTCTGATAGCACAACCTAGCAAACCCATAAACTTCTGAATTTATCTTTCCCCATAAACCCTCAATTGTTTTTCCAATTCTCTACATGCCAGCAATATCATCAAGTGACACGCTCTAACCCATTGTATGCATTTTATTTTACATATTTAGTCCGTAAGTAAGCACTAAGCACTCTCTTTCTATAGCTAGGTGCTAGGCCTCCCCAAGCCTATTCTTTCTTGAGATTTTTGTTTGTTATTTTTTTTGATTACTTAGACCATTATAGGGTAAGTTTGAAACTTTTAGAGAAGTATGTGAGACTAGTTGTCTATTCATGCATGGCTAGAGTGTATAAATTGAGAAATTCTCGTTGTCTAATATGCAAGTCTTTGTCTTATGAATGCTTATAGAATGTTTCATTCACAAATCTTGCTAAGTGGGTCCCTGAAACCCCTTTTACATATTGTTTTAAACTTTTACACAGATATTTGCTGAAAAACCAGCTGTTCGCCAAGCATACTTGAAGTTTGTTCCGCACAAGGTAGGAAGAATGCCAAAAAATTCTATTCCTTTTTCAAAAGTTTATGACTGGTTAATATTTTCTTAAACTCCTACACTGTAAATCTGCAATATAATGTTTATTTTGGAGTCTTAGACGACGGAACCCAATGATGAATTTAACCGCCAGGATATCATAGGAATAATATTTAAATAAATCATGCAATTTTAATGTAATTGTCTATCTAGAACTCATATAGGACAGAAGCGAATATTAAATTAAAAGACCCCTACCTAGTATGCCCATAGAGTTTGATTAGTTTACCTATTGTGCAAAATCTTCGATTTGATTTTTGTTGTAGAATGTCGCTCCAACAATAATTCAACATTGAACAATCTAGCTTATTCTATCATATAACTCAAATAACCTAGCTTATTCTATCATAAATGAATACCACTACCCAACACACCAAGGTTTATGGTTGCGAAAAATCTGCACTTTCTAGTAGTACATTAAAGCAGTGCATAAAATCAACCACATATACTTAATGTTTCCACGTAAGTTGAGAACAACAATCTCTGAGACCTCATTCTTCACTAACACCGCAATAGAACTTATCTCACTATGAATTCCATTTCAATGCAATAGCTGCACTAATATCACCTGTTAGCTAAGATAAACGAAATATCAGACTGATACCTCAACCTTACACAGTAGGCTATCCATATCTATTTGGGTTGTGAACTTTCTTATTCTACAAGGATCTGACTTAATGATCTTATGTTAGTTTGGATCCACCACACGTCCTACAATGTAGAAGATGGACTTTTTTGCAACTAATATAATCAACAGAATATAAAAGGCCAGCCAATTAAATAACTTCATTCTCATAAATAAAGGAATAAACTAAACAACTCTAAAACATGCTTTTAGATACCAACCCTAGCACTGGACTCATCATGTTAATTGGGAATCTCATTATTTAATACTCCCTCTGTTTCCTAAAAATAGAAATTCTTTCCTTTTTAGTCTGTTTCCTAAAAATAGAAACTCTCCATTTTAGGAAATGGACCCCACAATCCACTAACACTAATTCCACTACTTTTTCTCTTTCTCTCTCTTACTTTACCCATTTTTTCTTTTCCTCTCTCTCACTTTACCAATTTTGCATTAAAACCTGTGCCATTTCCAAAGTTCGTAATTTTAGTAAACCCGGGGGAGTATCCTAGAATAAAATATAGTGGGTCTTTCTAAGAACTTGTTTTTATATGTTTTCCTTCATAGTTCATACCAGCCTGTTTCCTAGTGTTAAATTATAATTCTAGTCTGGAGGATTGGGCTTGCCTGCCAAGGATGAGTTCAGAAATTATATCTTCAAATGTTTAACCTTCTGTCCAATAAATAAGTTGTAATCGGAGTAGGCAGTTGCTGCCACTTAAAATCCTGATAATCTAGCCACTTCAGTATTCAGTAATAATGTAATATGCTTGTACATAATTCTGCCACAATGACATAACTGGTAAGTACTAAGGATGTATTCTTGTATTCTCAGTTGAGCAAAACCGAGTTCTGGACCAAATATTCAAGAGCACAATTTCTTCACAGTACGAGAAATGTAGTTGCAGCTGCAGCAGAGGGTGATGAAGATGAGGAGCTTGCTGTTTTCTTGAAGAGAGATGATATGCTGGCAAATGAAGCTCGGAGAAAGGTAAGTTCACCTGAAGTTTGTTTTTTCACCTTCAGTTGGCATTTTTTTTAGCTGGAAATGCCTTTTTCTTCTGAGATTTCTTTTTCATCTGATTGCACTTATTTTTTTACCAGATTAGGCGTGTTGATCCAACTGTGGACATTGAAGCTGATGAGGGTGATGATTACACACATCTCCCGGTAAATTGATCAACAATTATATTTTTCAGGCACTTTACTGGACTATGGTTCTATATGGGTTTTTATCTGTCTGCTCATATCTTGGTGTATAGTTTTTCCTGATATTGAGTCCAAGAACAAATGTTGTTGAACAACTTAAATGCCCATTTTTGTTGACAGTGTTCTGTGGTATATAACTACTTGATATGCATGCTATCTCATTTTATATAGCATATGCTATGTTTTTAATTGTAGGATCATGGGTTAGTTCGCGATGAGACCAAAGATGTATTGGACCCTCGGTATGAGCCATACCGGCGATCTTTCTCGCAAGATTTGAATCAGCATTCTGCAGTTGTTCTTCAAGGAAGAGTTGTGGGTAAGTCATCCTAACAGGTTAACTCTTGCTGATTTCATTTGGCTCTGTCTTTGTTTTGTCTGCATTCATATCATCCAAAGTTATGATTTGCACAAATCTGTCTTATCTTAGCAAATGAGTACACTTAATGAATGTCTTTGTTTCAGTTTCGAGATAATTATATGATAGCTTTACTTTTTCTTTCTGTGACATTAACATGAGAATAGATGCTGAGCTGACTGATCCAAGAGATGTTGCTGAAGCCCTTACCAGGAAAAAGCAGGGTAGGTACTCTTTCAACTTTGTTGGCCATTCTTATGGATACAAGCACTGCTCAGTTTCATGATCTTATAATGAGTTGGCATATTAATATTGAGTATATATTTGCAGCTGAACTGTCTGAGGACAAATTAAATACAAATTTTGAGAAAGAACTATCCAACAGGATTTCTCGAAGTGCAGAGCTTGAAGATCTTCAGGGCCCTCGAGATCCTGCTGTTGCACCCCTCAGTATCAAGGTTTGGCTGTCATTTAAGTAATAAACTGCATTAGTCCCCAAGAGCATTAAGTTTTGAATGCTATTACTCTTTTGACAGGATCCGAGGGACTACTTTGATTCTCAGCAGGCCAATGCACTAAAAGCGTTGGGAGATACAGGTTCAGCTGCAAAACCCTTGATATCCAGTGCGAGTGCACGGCAAGCTTATGACTCATTAAGGAATGTCATAATTGATATTAATGAAATGGGGTTAACTGAGCCGATAATGAATCAGGAGGTTGCACTAAAGGTATATATCCTCCACGGGTGGCTTTGCATCTCTAATTTCTTGTAATAAGTTGATCGTGGTGCATGAGAGGCTTCATATTATCAGTTCTCGAAACATAAAAGTTAACAAAGTTTTACTGAAAGCAGGTCCTCAGTGGGTTGACCCAGAGTATCTCTAGCACCAAGTTCCATCTTGGAAACAGTTCTAACGACAGTATCCTCGATATGTTACCAAAAGTTACTAAGGAAGAACTCTTGCATGTAAGCTTTGCCCAATAGTTGGCCTTCACTAGTCAGAACTCAGAAACATTATCCAAGTTATGGAATCCATAATGGTATGCAATAAAGTAACTGCTCTTTTGCAGCACTGGACTTCGGTGCAGGAACTCTTGAAACACTTTTGGTCATCATACCCTCTTACAACCAAGTACCTTTATAACAAGGTAAGATGTAGTTTTTTGTCTGGCTCTGGGACATCAATCAAAGGTTATAATTATCTGGTCAGTTAAAGGAATGCCTAGTTCCAGTTATTGATATCCCAGTAATTGATGTTACCATGTTTAGATGCTGTATATTCTCCTGAAGAAACTTTGTATATTTCCCTGAAGTGTTCTAAGGTTGATAAAAATTCTGTTAAGGCCATGTATTTGATACACATCATTAAATTCAAAATTCTCATAAAGTAAGAGGCAGGAAGAAATTAAGAAAACAAAGTACTTCATTATTAACTGCCAATCATCATTGTCCCTTGTAAAAGTGATTATCCCTTACAATCATACTCCACATTACTCAACTGTATAGCTAAGCCTTACTTACCAATATGCAGAAGACAGGGTACTAAAAATGCACAAATAACGTGGCTAATCCCTTGTTTCTAAAGTATTTGGGGTTTCCAACGTTACGTAGCACTTAACCTTTACTACTTTGCTCCACAAAATGTCATCCTTAAGGGCTGGACAAGGGGCTTGCAATTTGTAAAGAATGTTTGTATTTTGAGTAGTTAATGCCGGAGAACTGAGA
Source organism: Salvia hispanica (assembly GCF_023119035.1). Classification (NCBI taxonomy): domain Eukaryota; kingdom Viridiplantae; phylum Streptophyta; class Magnoliopsida; order Lamiales; family Lamiaceae; genus Salvia; species Salvia hispanica. The sequence goes on along the minus strand of NC_062967.1, from coordinate 22,094,182 downwards.
GTACTGTTTTTATTAAATTGTCCATTCTCAGTTAGTACCATTCTTCATGAAATAGAAATTCAATATAATTAATTGATTGTAAGACATTGAATATCAGTAGAATTGTTCCTACAGGAAGTTAGTAGTTGATATGGTGGGGCATAATACATTGAAGCCACTCATACACTTAAACTGTATCCTAACTTGTTGTTCATCACCAGGTCACCAGATTGAAAGACGCAATGTCCCAAGTATATCCAAAGTTGCAGGTACGTTACTTATCGATGCTCTTCAGTTATGGCCTCCTTTGCTTGGACAAATATCTTACCATGTTCCATCATGTTTTAGGAGATCAAGGAATCTGTACAATCTGATTTCAGGCATCAGGTGTCACTTCTTGTTCACCCAATGCTTCAGGTTAGCACTAGCTTGCATGTAGTCGTAGAAACGTTGCATTTTGCATGTTTCAAAATTTAAGATCAGGTAAAATAGAGATAACCTTGTTGTAGGCTCTGGATGCGGCGTTTGCACACTACGATGCAGATGTTCAGAGGAGGTCTGCCAAGAGCGGAGAGAAACGCAATGGGTTTACGTAGAAGTGTGATTTCACCCTTTTCTTCAGTTGCCATTGTTTTGCAAATTTGGTCGTCTTTTTCTTGAAAGAAATGTCATTCATATTTTTCCGTGTTGCCAAGGTTGCTGAATGCGTCATATATTAAAACTATATCAACTGATTTTTCAGTCTTTATAGTACTATATTTATATATGAGTATCAAGTTTTGGTAGAAGATCTAAAGGGTTTGTACCACTGAAAAGACGTACCTTCATGATGGACGTTCTTGTCTTTACCACCATCTGTTGTGAAAAAACATACTAGTACTATAAACTTCTAGTGTGTATCCCAATTTTTCCCGAGTATTCTCGCAAAATCATGTAATCCCATGTGGAATGTTTAGTAGTAGTAACAATTTTAAATGATGCCGATGTGACATGACAAAATTAGTGTTGAAATGATAAGTAAATGCATCAAAATATGATTAATTAGATGGATTTTATACATGCAATTTATTTTTTATTAAATTAGTTTTGGACGAAACGATCTGGTTTTGGTAGAGTTAGACCAAGATTACATTGTTTTGGTATTTCGGCCTGCCAGCGTTGGATTCAATTTGCACTGATTTTTTGGCAAGCAGTTTTCAAGTCAATTCCAAAATTCTTCATGTTTATTCTTTCCATTTTATTATTATTATTGCTCCTGATCCATTAACTATGCACCGGTACCGATTTTAGAGAGTTGAAGCAATGGCTATATTTATCTTCGTCCTATTATTTTTATTGTACTTTAAAAGATGGAGTGGTTGGATGTTTGGCTTTTTTTACTGCTTTTTTCAAATAATCAGTCCTAACTTGAAGTTTCGAATACAGGCAATTTTGAATTGAATGAAGTGAAGATAACATTCATTATGACAATAGCCACTTGAAAAAGTACAAGAATCCTTGAGAAAAGAAAAGCACTTAATAAACTAAAAAAGAATGAAATCCAAAGTACTAATAGGGCGGCGGAGCAAAACCGATGAAGGGACGGCCGCAGGCGGCGGAGGGATCACATACACTTATGGTATCCTTAAACTTGTGAAATCCATGCTTGAAAACTCCAAATCCAAAGAGCAGACCGACGGCGATCACCACCAATATGACGCACATGCACAAACAGCAAATTCTTGTCCCACAACACATCTTGATGCAATGATATATGAATATGGAATCAAGTTTATATACTCCACATAATTAGTGATGAGAGAGATGAAGTGTTGTTGAGTGATTGAGGAGTAAGAGCAACAGCAAGAGAGGAGGAGTGGTTAATTTAGTGATATAAGAGAGATAGAATCTCTCTCTCACGTTCTTCAAAGCGGTTACTCCACGCATTGTTTCTGTTAATCGAGGTTAAGTCGAGGTGACAGTGACATTTCATTTGGTGGATGCTTTTTTGGTACCAAGCTCTCCCACAAATGCTTGTTTCATCTTTAAGCTACCTTCTCCACCTTACACATAATTTCTCTAGCTCGTCTTAGCTTTTTATTTATGTTTTTCAATACTTATATATTGAACAAAAATATACTCCTATGTGATTAATTTGAGGTACAGGGCCATGACTTTCTCTAGAAGAAAATACATAATTTATGTACAAAATGGATTCTTATGACTTCTAACAAAGTATAAATTGTTGTCTATTTTTTATTTACGAATTGGGGAAACATCACATTTTATGGTTTTTAAGTTTAGAATGATTTGATATTTTCAGAATACTTTTTAAGGATATATTTGCTCTTTGTAGATAATAATAATAATGTACTAGTCTTAGTGAAAGGATTCATGAGCATGAATCTGAGTCAAAAAAGTCTTAGGGAAATGAAGTTTTTATATTTCCAAAATTCTTTATTTTAATGACAAGTTGTAGATGTGTGGTGTCAATTCAGAGAAAAAGGCTAAGTGAATGGTTCAACAACTTTTGCTTTCGAATAATCTTCATTTTAATACTCCCTTTCGTTAGTGAATAATAGGTTCAATTTAACTTCACATAAGTTTTAAAAAATTGTATACAAAATGAATGAAAAAAGATAATAGAAGTCTTTTTTTTTTATATTTTATAGTAAAATATAAATAAAATAAAGTTAATTAAATGTAGATTCTGTTACCAAAAATCGCAAACAAAGCAAATGATACATTTATTATGGACGAAAAAAATTAACAAATAGAGCAATTATTGATCAGCGAATGGAGTATCCTTTAAAAGAACACCAAGACCTATATATTCTCATACAAAACTCAGCATATAACTTCTTACGTAAAATAGAAAAGATAAAATAAATTGTGCACTATAAGTTATAACTAATGTTAGGTGAACCCTCTAGCATAAAAAATTAATAAAATAAAATAAAAAGTAAAAATATAACAAATATTACTCCCTCCATCCCACAATAAGAGTCATATATTTCTATTTTGGTCCACCGCACAATAAAATTTTTATTTCACTTTACCATAAATGATAAATATGCCTCGTATTCCACCAACTTATTTCACTAACATTTTATTATGAAACTATATAATTGAAACTCGTATTCTACTAATTTATTTAATTCACTTTTTTTATATTTTTTAAAATTGGTGCCATAATTAAATATGACTTCTACTACGGGACACATAGTAATGTAATAAAAACGTAAAAAGGATCATCTCCATTGGAAGGATCCTCTTCATTGGTTGTATTACTAGCTTTGGATCAAGGGAACAATTTCTGGGCCCTTGGTGCTCATAATTCAAAAGTCCATTTAACAAAAGGCCTGAAAAAAAGGCAACTGTTTTTTTTTTCTTTTTCATTTTATATAAATATCTTGAATTAAAAACACCAAAAGAATGAGGTTAGTGGCAAAGCGCATTCATAAATCTCTAAATTTTTATATTTTTATTTTTAAAGATCCGTGCGAAATATTCTTGTTTTATTTAGACTAAAGTCTAATTTCGGTCCCTTACATTTGCCCTAATTTTTTTTTTAGTCTTATATATTAAGTTTGTGATCTTTTGGTCCAAAACATATTGTTTTAGTATATTTTGGTCTCAAACAAAGTCACAAATCTAAAAAGAATTTTATAGAAAATGTATGAGACCAAAATTGGACTTTAGTCCTAGATTATAATTAAGTTATTAAATTGATCAGCAGCTGCTCTTCAGCTGCGTGAGCTGGTAAAGCGAGGCATTCTGGAGCCTCTCGAGAACGTTGGTGGTGTCAATGTCCTCGAGCAGGCTCTGGTGGCAGGCCTCTTTCAGATCCGATATGTCGTACTTGTCAGCTGCTCGAAGAAGAGGCAGCCTGTGGGTCATGAACTCGTCGTTCCTTATGCTCCCGTAGATGTAGTTGAGGAGGGCCGTGGAGGCCTCGATTGACATGTCTGATATGTCGACGGATGAGAGCTCCTTCTCCCTCAGATCATGTGAGAACATGCTGCGGAACACGGGAGACCTTGAGGCCAGAACTGCGCGATGCGCTGAGATGCTTCCGTCTGAGGCGTTGATCACAATGTCCGTGTGGATGCTCTCGGATAGCATCCGACCTAGCGATGTGAGAGCCGTTCCTGTCAACATAGATGCTCCTTCACCCCAAATGGAGCAAGGCTCACTTCCCTGTTGAATTCAAGAACCAGAGTTCATAACACACCTAGGGGTTGGTTGGTCGGTATAACGTAAACTGTCATACCGTTATCAAAATTCGATAACAGTATGACCAATTTCAATACTGTTATTGTACCATTAACATTTAGTATACCGAAATTTTTGGTACTGTATGCTGATATCATAAATATAGAGACGGAGCCAAAATTTTATAAGGAGAGGGACAAATTTAAATATATTTGGTATCTACAGTGTACTACATATACTATTTTTAAGGTTGATATTGATATAACATACAATAAGATCCAAATATACCAAAATTTTGATATGCTACAGTATATGGAAATTTATACCGTAACAAAATATTTTGATAAGGTATCATATCATACAAAAAATACCCTTATAATCAGTATTTTTTTTTTGGAATATTGACATCTAATATCATAGAACTTTCAAAAAATTGGGTTTTTCCTATGAACTTTGAAATTGGCTGCGTCAAGAAAAACTATCCTCAAAGATTGAAAAATTTAACTCTCGAAGTTGTTGTCGAAAAATTACGAAAAAAAATTTGTATCATGATATTATTTGCCGGAAACTTTTCATTGGTGGAAATAGCAAGCTCGGGGTTAAATTCATGATATTATTTGACAATTTCAAAGTTCATGAAAAAACCCAACTTTTTGAAAGTTTCATGATATTAGATCCTTTTTTTTTTCTTTAAAAAATATTTGTCCTAATAATGAAGAACATCTTACGTGTGGAGATGCGGTTTTGAGGTCGAGAAACTCAACGTCGATGATGAATTTTCCGGTGAAGGGAACCTCAATAGACCAGACGAAGTCATCGTTGGTCTTGAGCTGCTTATCAGTAACCTCTGCAAGTACAAAATAAACCATGAACAAGTGCGAATTGCAGGGGAGTTTGTATTTCGATGGACTTGCCTGGATGAAGCAAACACTTGCGATCTCCAACAGAGGAAATCGCTCTGATTATGAATGATGCAATCGGAGGATTCTCTCTGCTCACATTCGATATCTCCGGATACAACTTCACCATCAAGCTCCGGCTCTTCTCAATCGACATATGCCTTCAATTTTGTGGAATTACCAGAAATTGGATCGGTTTTTGAAAGTATTATTATGAATCGAAACAAAAAAGTTTTTAGGAAAAGTGAGAGTGATACCAATTCCAGATTCCGATCTTGAAGGGATCGGATTTTCGGTAAGTGCAGGAGGCGAGATTTTCGATCCGCCATTGGGCGAGGCGCGACGTCGTTTCAACTCTGTAAGCAGAGTCACTCATCCTAGAGAAAGCGAGTGCGGCTGTGATCTCATGGAAACAATCGAAGATCCCTTCCAGCAACTGATCTCCGTGCTTTCCCAGATTGCCGATTCTCTCCCTTCTTCATATATTTTCTTCTCGAATTCAACACCAAACTCTCTCTCTCTCCACCTCTGTTATTTTGTGAAGTCTCCCGCCAGAGTGATTTTTTTTTAGAGAGAGAGAGATTGAATTTGAGTTGATTTGTTTGCTTAAACAGCACTTCGATGGGTTATTTATTTAATAACGATGAGAGTATACTTTTGTGAAAGGTTTTTCCTTAATTTTACTCTTGGAATGGAATACATTTTTCGTTTCGTTCATCCTTCCAAGCAAAGAATGACTTGTTTCTCTCTCTACATCTCTACTCCTACTTCAATTTTTCATTTAATTATTTTATGCAAAAGTAATTAATAATATTGCAGGGTTAATTAATTTCTTTTCTTCTAGTTGTTTTGATGGCCTTGAAGATCAAGTTATCTCACTTTATGTTTTTTCTTTCCAATCAACTTTCAAGCTATGCCAAGAAAATTTATAAGACCATCCACTATAGATGGACACTTTTTGGTAGACAACTTTTTTTTTTTCCATAGCCATTTTCTATTTGTCCACGGCCACAAAAAAAAGTGTCCGCAGCAATAGTGGACACTTTTTGGTGGACAAATTTCACTTTATTTTTTTGGTTGTGTATTTTAATTAAATTACAATTAAAATGATTGGACTAAAAATAATTAGAGAAAAACGGCTAGTGCAATAAAATTAAAATTGAAAACTAAATTTTCGTCGGATTAAAGTGAGGGGAAAATTACAACGAAAATTTGATCTACGGAAAATCACACATGTTCTTCACGCTACGCCGCCTCCCCTACGTGCCCAGACCTCTTCAATCAAATCGACCTGGAGTTGGTCATGTGCTGTGCTCCTGCGTATATCAGCGAAACGTTGGATCAGATATTCATTACTACGTGGTACACCTATCTGTATCGGCGCGGAGGCAATGCCGTGACTTGTACTTGTACCATCTTCCGGCGCTCAACGTTCTGCAGCAAATCCTTCATCTTCTATTATCATATTGTGCAATATGATACATGCTACCATAATATTCGCGACATCATCTTCGTGCCAAACTCGTGCCGGGCAGCGTAGAATGGCCCATCGCGCTTGGAGCACACCAAAAGCTCGCTCAACATCTTTCCTAGCGGCCTCTTGTTTTCGCGCAAAATATTGTCTCTTCGCTCCAGCCGGTTGGCAAAGTGTCTTGAAGAATACGGGCCAACGAGGGTATATTCCATCTGCCAAATAGTATCCCCTGCGATACTGCGTGCCATTTGCTACAAAACTGATCTCTGGACCCTCTCCCCGGCACTCATCATTGAAGATAGGCGACGACTGCAGAACGTTGATGTCATTGTTCGAACCTGCAACACCGAAATACGCATGCCAGATCCGCAAACGGTAGTCAGCAACGGCTTCGAGGATCATCGACGGATGTTTCTGCTTGAAACCGGTAGTGAACTAGCCTTTCCACGCCACCGGGCAGTTTTTCCACTCCCAATGCATGCAATCAATGCTGCCCATCATCCCGGAGAAACTGTGCACCGCACCGTGCATATCTAGCAGTCTCTGGCACTCATCAGGGGTTGGCTTTCGTAGGAACTCCGGACCAAAGACTTCCTTTATGTCCTTACAAAACTGTCGGAGCACATTTAGACTAGTCGTCTCACCCATCTATAGGTATTCGTCGAACATATCAGCCGGTCCGGCATAGGCAAGCTGTGCATTTCTGCAAAGTAGACAGTCCGATCCGGCCAGTGCAATCACTCCGGAGCGTGAAGCACTCGAACCGGTCCGCCAATGTCGTCGCTATATAGGTAAAGAGCGATCGCGACATTCTGAAACGCCGACGAAAAATCTCAGCCGGGTAACGAGGGTCAGCGCTAAAGTAGTCGGCCATAAGCCGCTCAGCCGCTCCGACATGGTCTCGTGGGATTGTCCGACGATGACGAATCTCACGAGGGATCGCCGCCGCCGCCTCCGTCTACACCTCTTGAATCAAAGAATCCCATGCTTGATTCCACAAATCATCCATAATTGAAAAGTTTTTAGAGATAGAAAATTTGGATAGAAAGTGAAATGAGTGTGAAGATGTGTGTGGAGAGAAGATGAAAATGGGAGGAATATTTATAAAAATATCATTACAAATTCGAAATTTAAAAAAAAAAAAAAAAATTTAAACCGGCGACCGCCGCGCTTCTCTCTCCTCCGGCCCGTCCTCGCCGCAATCGCGGCGAATGCCCGTCTGCCCCAGGGGCGGACGTCTCCTCCGCTATAGCCCGCCGCGGCTAAGCCGCAAACGGGGCGGCCGGCGCGCCGCCCCTATAGTGGATGCCCTAATAAATCAATAGAAAAAATTGTTCCTAATTGCATTAGTTTTCCTTATACGCCAACATTTCATGTTCCATGTAATTAGTTTTCCTTATACGCCTGCATTTCATGTTCCATGTAACTAATTGCTCTCTGGTAATGTATGTATCAAGTATCTATCCTAAAGCAATGACTACAATTCACATTGGCTCTAAACAAATAATTATTTCACAATTTTGGTGTAAAATATTATTCCCTTATTATGTTTGATAGCTTATGATCTTCAACTTTACAAATTGGTTTATTTTAGCCCAAAACATGATAAAGCAGTTAAACCTCACTTTTGACTGAATTAAATAATTAAATTGATCATTAACCTTACAATTTTTTTAAAAAAAAATTGATCATCAACATTAGAATTTTGCTTTATTTCAGTTTTTTGTGTTTTTAAAAGTAAAATGGAATGATTGGTTCCACAATCTAGTCCTAATCAGCCATCTATTTGTCAACTTTTCAAATAATTGAATCCATGAAGCAAGCATAATTTACTCCTTTAATTGTTGCTATTTTTTGGTTGGTAACCCACACACTGGAGCACTTGAGACGTATGCACTATGGAGTGTAAATAGAATAAGACACACCAGAATAATATAAACAGATAATATTTGTATCGAAGACTTGAAGGGCTAGAAAATCAAAATTATAATACAAGTGGTCACAGTGCTAATTAAAAGCTTATGAAATCTGTATTAAGTTCTTTTTATGTCAAGATTTATCAATTGTAGAAAGTGATGTGGGGCTGTGGTTGGAATCTTGATAAGTATTGCTTTTGGATTGGTTGAGTATCTAAGCCATTTAGGCAACTTGACAAGAAAGGTATCTCTTTGGTGGGCCAGCCCAGACAGAATCCTTTTCCACACTCTCCAAATGCTTGAAGCAATCGATTTTAGTATTATTTGATCACTATCATGAGTTTAATATGAAACTAATAAAATAAAATAGATAGTTATTGGAATATGACAGAATTTGGTGATCGCTGGAGAAGACGGAGGGGTCATGCACGACGGCTAGAGCAGATTCTATGGTTTTGCGAAACCCTTGTTGGGTATTTGAGAGAACATCACTTTTGAGAGAGAGTTATGAATGAGATTGTATTACTCTCTCCCATCTCATATTACTCGTACTTTTCATTTTAAATCGTAAATTTAGGATCGATATTTTATTAAAATTAAATTAACATTTTAAATATAATGAGATAACATTTAATAAAAAAATACTTAATTAACTCTTATATATTAATTAAATACCATAATTTTTACTTAATTAATACAATCTCTTATTTATAATAGTAACTAGTTATCTGTGCAGTTTGACTCTCTTTTGCATTCCAGAAACAATAACCAACAAAGAAATTGGAATATGAAATTAATAATTGCGTTCGACTTTTACATTAAATAAAAAATAAAATACAGAAATAATAATGTTTCAACGACTAACATAATCTTGGAAATGATCTCGGTGTTGTGCCATTGTGTTTGTAAGCGCTACCTTGTTGGGATGGGGCGAGGTGAGCTGGGCTCGCTTAGCTCAAGCCTAGTGTCTTCCTCACGTCAATCTGGATTGATGGTCTTTTTGCAAAATGACCCGCCGATCTAATATGGCCACGGGTGTGGCAATTGTCCAGCCGTCACGTAAGGCTGATGATAACGGCTTCAATATGTGTGAGGGATCTCCTGGGACGATCAGGCAGAGTAGCCCCACATGAAACATGTTGTGTATTCTGATCCCCTCAAGTAATTCCAGACTTGGCTGTCTTATTTTCTCGAGAATCCAGAAGGGTTAATAAACCGTCTAGCTAATTTTCCCAATTGAGGCCATGCAGAGGAGTGTTGTGGGTTCCAACTTCATCCACACAAGGTCGGTCACCTACGGCAAACTACATGTCGTGGTAGTGACGGATGGCGGTGTCACACAAGCGTTGTTGTGCTTGACTCAGATTGTGGCGCAACTCAGCTAGGAGACTCGTGTGCTCGATGAAAATCTTGACCATGCACGGTGGCATTGAATCCCATGGTTGTCTCAAGACAAAGCCCGTGAATCACGGCCATATAGTACCCGAAGGGGAGATATGAACATTTGGTCAGATGGATTGTCGTAAAGGAGCGCGAGTAATGTTTTCAAACCTCAGTCTAGCCGTCCGATTGGGGATGATAAGTTGTTGTGAAGTACAATTTAGTACTGATACGCTCCGATTTTGTATTGTTTTAAGGCCATTATTTAGTCTGTTTTGAGTATCAAAGTTGCATTACATGTCCATTATTTGCATATTTTATCTATTTTTGGTATTTTGACGTGTTTTGTGAGAAACGTGCAAAAAGAGCCCAAAAAGGACAGTAAAAATGTCGAAATCTGGAAACTGGAGAAGAAGCGCATTTCAACAGTTCGTTGGACCCTACCCAACGGGCCTTGAAACTTGTCCCGAGAGGTCTGAACATTTCCAGCCGTCCGTTGGGCCTGTTCGCACACAACATCGTCAGTTAAATCCCATTTTGCCGGCGTGTTTTAATGTGTAATTAGGACTTACTGTATACCATTCTCTTCGCTTTCGAACGAGCTTCATGTAGGTACCTAAAGAATCTCAATCGAAGTTCTGTGGAGAAAGTTATGGTCATTCCATGAACATCGCGCAGTGCAGTCAACTTGAAGCCAAATCTTTTTCTTAACTTATGAAAATATTAACTTATGAAGTCAAATCTTTTACCTTCTTCAAACCTTTTTCAAAACTATAAATATCTCATAACCTAACTCATAATATTAATCATTGATTGCCTCCATAATTGGGGAGCCTCCAAGGCTCCTCCTTATGTTCACCAACCCTAATTCCTCTATCCTTTTTTTTCTCTACACATAAGATTCCTTCATCTATACCATTTTAGGAGATTAGAGCAAGGCATGAGAAGACTAAAGATTGCACAATAATTCATCCTTGGGTTTTGTTTGTTTTTTCTTTATGTTTTGTACTTTAATTTGTAGTTTTTGTTATTTGTCTATGAGTAGCTAAACTATAAGAATTTAAGGGATTTGTTAGTAACTTTTATTGGTTTATATAATTCAAGTTTTTGGTATCCGTTTTGTTCATGCTTGCTTTATTCTAAGTAGTGAATAATGCTTCATGTTTGAGTGACACATTCTATGATGATATTTTGGCTTGCAAAGTAATCTAGAGAGGATTTGCATGTTAGAAGGACTTAGCTAACACTACAATTAATTTCCTTAAAACGGTACTTTTAATTGAGAGTGAGGACAACTTGAGAGTCTAATCGAGTTTTTTGGAGTTGCTAATATAAGATTGACAGTGTGTAACCTACTGTATGCCGCATGAGCAATACTTATATGACTCGCTTTAATTAAGCATGAATTGTGATAGGGTATCATAACTGTGTTTTTCTGTAAACCATAATTGTGAAAGCTCTATCCTTGGAATTCATTTTTTTGCCTGATTTACTCTGTTTATTTAATTGCTTTGTTCTATTTGCTTTATTTATTTTCTGTCTAGTTAATTAATTCAACCAAAACTCTTGTGTCTCTAGATAGTATATGACGCTTAGTAAATGATGACAGAAGGTTGCAATTATATTCTCTGTGTTCGATATCCCAGTATTGACCTTTAATTATACTATTTCTGCTTTATATATTTGCAAGTAGTTGTAGTACTAAAAAATAGTGCATCAAGTACTACCACTGAGTCTCAACACATCATTCCAGATAACAATCGAATATATGCGTTTTCCATTCGAACAAATGTCTTCGGAAAACCATGATACTTATGTACCGTATAATTAAATATTATGACGACCTTAGGTGCGTCAAAGTTGGTAGCCAAGGCAGAAAAGTGAGCATACTTATATTTAGTATATTAAATACTACTATTACAAAGTTTAGGGTTGTAATATATGGAAAACTAATTCCTAGTGTTAAACTATCGAACCAACAAATAGTTCATTATTAGATCATTTTAGGAAGAATGAAGTAAAATGACCTGAACTCAGTATAAAATTAACTAAAACAGACTAAAAATAACTAAAAATGTTTAAAAAAACTAAAACAAACTAAAAATAAAAGGTTTGCGGTTCTAACTCTAGAAATTAGTTGAATATTAGTTATAATCCACAAAGTCAATTAAGTGATTTTATATATTTAGTTAAGTGAAATCATGCAATCAGAATAAGAAGGCGATACAATAATCACTCACTCTCTATATAAAACTATAATTGTAATTTATATAGTCGATTATTAGATTTGGCTTTCTCTAGATTATGGAAATCTTTAAATTATTCGAAGACAATGCTATCTACAGACTGGACTGCAGGTGGTTGAACCAAAAGACTTTGGAGCATTGTTAAAATAAATTAGATCGTTTTGCATCGCTAATCCATAAATAGTCATTGCATTGTGAAATTATTAAGGTCAATATAACTGCATGTACTTATAATGTTGCTACACGTGGTTTTGAAGATTCAATTTTAGGTAAGGATATTATCTAACTTAGAACATTTATATTTGTTAATCAATTATATTTTCATTAATTCTGGCATTAATTTGAGGTCGAATTATTCAATGATAGCAACTCAAAAAGACGATTTGATTGAAAGATAAGCATTAGCTTAAGAAAATGAAATGGTACATCGCCATTTACAAGGACGCTTGGCAATTGAAATTTGGATTAATAATTTTAAAAAAATGTGGATTAGAATTTATCATGTAAAGTGAATTAACGTCTTGACTTTGACTTGACAACATATTAAAGCATCCACAATTATATTATTGATAAATGAAGTATTTCACTTCATTTTTCTTATTTATATATGAGTAACTTTTAATTATATGTATTCTGTCTAAATTCATTAATTTGTAGTAGTATATATAATAAAAAAACACGAATTTCATTAAATTTTTAATAAAAAATTAACTTAAACGATTTTCAATTTTTCACTGAAATCATTTAAAATCGGAGGTATATTTCATTTGCTTCCTCATCCTTCCTTGCAAGACATGTCTTTGCATAAGGAACTGTGATACAAATTCCATTCCATTATTCAGTCTTCTTGTTTGTTTTTCTCATTTCCTCCGTCATTTTCTTTATTTCATATGTTGACACTACTTATAGTTAGCATCTTCCCATGCATCTAGTGCTTAGTCATATTTTGTACAATCGAACTAATTTTCTCGACTCCACGCAAACTAATAGGGAATAGAAAAGGGGTGAAGGAATCAATTATCCAATAGAATAAGTTTAATTTTAGTTTGAGAGATAAATGAGATATCTCAATCTGAAATAATTGAGTACAAGTTAATAACCAGCACCATAGTATCAGAAGTGATAAATTATTACATCAATTGTTCTAACAACGAAAGCAAATAAAAAACAGTCACACAACGCCATGTATAGGGACATGCACTGTTGAGAATCCATATTACACATTTCTCAACACCTCCTCAGCCATAATAAGAATAGAGAAGAAAATAAGACAGTGTATGATTCTGCATAAAGTAGTCTTAACTATGGAGTAACTATAAATATATCTACTTTGCAAAGCAAGCTGAGATATAAATTTTGAGAGATTTAGGACATTGGACTTTGGTAAATGAATAAACTATAGTACTTTGAGAAAAACTTAGAAGTAGTTACCATAAATCCTTGATATGCCCTAGATCGCATTATAACATGCCTTGGACCCAATTTGTTGAATGAAGCAAAGTATTTTGTGTTTATATGTGTATGAATGTGATAGATTTTACTAGAGTGGTAAGGGAATGATTAGATAATGAATCATGGACTGTATCATGATGCTATAACTGTAATTTCCTCATAAATCACTAAGATAGTGAACACTTAGCCAAGTGACTTTCTAATGTCAATTATACAAACATATTGACAAGAGAACACCGAGATGACTTTTGATTTTGTAAATACACTAGAGAACTATAAGGCAGATCATTCAATTTTATTTTCTATAGTAAGACAGCCTTTGTGGCGGTTCATTGAAAAGATTATAGTTGGATATATAAGTGGTCGTTTGAGTATAAGTGGGAGATATGTTGGGCCAGTAGGCAACCAGTATACTCAAAAGCATAATTTGAATATAAGTGGGAAATATTTCATGTGATTCTAAAATCATTCAACAAATATATACTTATACATCAATTATAATTAAATATATAAAATCTTATAAATAGTTCAGTCTGTAAATATAATTATTTTTTATTATATAATATTTAATGAAAAAATTAAAGATACATGAGAAATTAAAAAAGTGCATGAATAAATGGAAAACTTTTTTGCACATCTCAACCCAGTCCAGTTCACTTACTAAGTGTGCGTGGAGTCATCTGACTTGGAATTTTTAGAAAGAAATCTAGTCTGCTTTGTGCTGGACAAGGGCCAGGCCCAAACTGTATAGCCCATTCGATAACTCTGAGATATTTTTTCCCAAGTCTTTAATTGGTAGTATCTGGCAGCTTAAACATGTCCCACATTGGATTCGAACAAATCCAGTGTCGATTCGAGATTCGACGACAGCCAGACATTCCATTTATTCATAACACTAATTTAAATAACAATTATCATATCCAACCACATTTTATTACATTTTGTTTCCCCATAAATCCGGGCTTATCACACTGCAATTACTACTGAATTACTTGTTCTACACTTTTCTAAATATTCGATCTAATTTAACTTAAAACATAATACATATTTTACATAATGCAAAAAAAAAAAAGATGAAAAAACTATTTTATATATTAATTTTATAAATTAAATTAGTAAAGACGGATGCATTTAATAGGAATGAGAAAGAGATAATAACAATCCAGTCCAGCTGCAGCCAATGTGTATCCACATACATTTTTCGATTCTCATTGTGTTTAATTTTGGCAAATAAAACAAAGAGTGAGAAAATCGAGTTTTTACTCTATAAAATTGTATATACATCACCTAACTTAGTGACTATTCCCTCTAAACTAGTTTGAAATATCCAAAAAGTTGGAGAAGCTGATATTTTTTCTCCCTGAGAATCTGTATGCTCTACCAAAAGAAATTCTATTTGTCACTATTCATATATGGTTCTTATAGATTTGAAGTGTCAAGCTTCTGAATTTGAATAGAATTGATTTACATCTTTCTGTTTTCAACACGTTTGTTTGGAGATGATTATTAGATAACCTTGATATTGTTTCGTTTCTTGTGCAAGTCATGGGTTCAACAGAGGTTCGAGATTTGATAGAAGCTGTATCAGGCGTTCATTTCTCCGGTTTTCGCTTAGGTGAAACAGGTCAAAGTGTTTCAGAAGTTGAGCAACACATTGCTGCATCTAAAAATGACAAGCAGCCTTTTGTCATAGGTACTCGGAACGTCTTCATCTCCACCTATGATCACCAAATAGAAGTAGCCTATCGTTATATTTGGTCGTGCTGAAAAGATATAGGAGATGAAATAAGTCTATGTAGTTGTGGTTTGCATTCGGGGCTAATTAGAACTAGTAAGTCTTTTTTAATTACTATCTGTCGATCGTTTTAAACTTCAGGAGTTGGTGGAGGTGCATCATCTGGCAAGACTACCGTTTGTGATATGATTATCGAACAGCTTCATGATCAGCGCGTCGTACTTGTTAACCAGGTACATCTATTTCTCTATGAGAGCCTTAACATAATCAACACCATTGCCTTGGTTGCTTTTGAAGTAGAGAATCAAGAGCCTCGCTGATAGACTGCGTTCGCAGGATTCCTTCTATCACAATTTGACACCCGAAGAACTTACAAGAGTCAATGAGTACAATTTTGATCATCCTGGTGAGTAATGCTTTCTTTAAATATCTCATATTTTTCTATTCAAGTTTTATTACTATAACTCATTCAATTTGTGTGTTTGTTCAGATGCATTCGATACAGAGCTGCTATTGTGCGTGTTGAAGAAACTAAAACGCGGTTACGCAGTAGACATTCCAAAATATGATTTCAGGAGTTATAAAAACGATGTTTTCCCTGCCCGAAGAGTACGATCCTTTGTGTTCTGCTTCGTATTTCATAGTGTTTCTTTATTCTAATATGTCCACTTCTATTAGGTGAATCCCTCAGATGTAATAATTTTAGGAGGCATACTCGTCTTTCATGATCCTCGTGTCCGTGATTTGATGAACATGAAGATATTCGTTGATGCAGGTTCTCTTCCTTGTCCTTTGCCAATATTTTCTGCACTTAGGTTGGTTTTGATAACATAAACTCTTCAATGCAGATGCTGATGTTCGTCTCGCGAGGAGAATAAGGCGTGATACAGTAGAAAAGGGTAGAGACGTCGGGATGGTTCTTGATCAGGTAGCATAGCAGGGAACTCATTGCTTATTTCTATGAATTTGTATTTCTACTAACTATCAATGTTTCATGTAAAATTGCAGTATGCAAGATTTGTGAAGCCTGCATTTGAGGATTTTATTCTTCCTACAAAAAAGTTCGCTGACATTATTATTCCTCGCGGAGGAGACAATCCCGTTGCCATCGACCTAATTGTCCAACATCTACGGACTAAACTTGGCCAGCACGATCTTTGCAAAATATACCCCAACTTAGTTGTCATTCAATCAACATTTCAGGTATCATTCCCATCTTGTTCTTTTCTGTACACTAAGCCTATATATAATTCTTCACTTGATATTTATGACTTGCAAGATACGCGGAATGCACACGATCATACGTGATTCTAAAACATCAACGCATGATTTTATCTTCTATTCTGACCGCCTTATCCGCTTGGTATGTGTATCTCTGGTCTGGGATTGCCTACAGCTGTTTTTTGTATTGGTGAGTTGTTCATTACATGGAACATGTTTCGTTAGGTTGTCGAACATGGTCTCGGGCATCTCCCGTTTGCAGAAAAGCAGGTCACTACTCCAACCGGTGAGCCACTCTTTTCCACTATCCACAATCTGCTGCTCTAGGGATTTTTGTAGTTGTCAAAGTTCTGCCTTTGCTTGTTAGCTTGTTATACATATTGATCAAGCATGTCGAAAAATGATATGTAAATTATTGAAACTTCTAAAGTTTGGTAATGCAGGATCAGTGTACATTGGAGTAGACTTCTGCAAAAGATTATGTGGTGTGTCTATTATCAGAAGGTAAAAATATCCCTTCTCGTGTCAATTCTTTGTTGTTTTAGTTTTTGAAACGATTCCGAACTTTTAAGTGGCGAGAGCATGGAGAACGCCTTACGAGCATGCTGCAAAGGAATCAAAATTGGCAAAATCCTTATTCACAAAGGAGGTGACAATGTTCAACAGGTTTGTTTGGCAACACGTCTGCTCCTAAATGCACGTGATCGATGTCATTTGGAATCGTGTTTTTTCTGTTTTTTGGTGCAGCTGATCTATGAGAAACTGCCAACAGACATCTCAGATAGACATGTCTTGTTACTGGATCCCATTTTGGGCACAGGTGGGAGTCTTGTATTCATGAACTTGTAATGGAGAGAGAGGTCGAAAACATTTCTAACGCGTTTGTGATCTTCGATTTCAGGCAATTCAGCCGTTGAAGCTATTTCCCTACTTATAAAGAAGGGTGTCTCGGAGGCCAACATCATATTCCTTAATCTCATTTCAGTAAGCTGGAAATTTCAGCTAAGCAAGTACGTTTGCCTTTATTTATAACGACATTGTGTGCAGGCGCCTCAAGGAGTGCACACGGTGTGCAGATGCTTCCCTAGAGTAAAGATCGTGACGTCTGAGATTGAAATGGGAGTGAACGAGGGTTACCGCGTCATCCCTGGTATGGGCGAGTTTGGTGATCGATATTTTGGCACCGATGAAGATTGGAACCCGAACACTAAGTGAGGAGGAGGAGGAGGAGGAGTCCATTCATTTTTTCAAAGCACAAATATTTTTGTTGTTGAAGTACATTTTTATGATCAAGTGTTGTCTCCATGTGCTGATTTTGTGGAGCGATGATGAGATGATAAAACCATTTTTATGTTTGCTAGTCATAACAAGGGAGATGGCATGTTCAATTTTTATCTTTTCACTATACTTTTTTCTTCGTTAACATTTGTATATTATGCTGCAGCGAAGTCTCGGCGATAATCGTTTATCGCCGAATTATCGCCGGCCATTGTGGCGAAGTCGGCGATAATTCGGCGATAATGTTACCGTTGCTTCGCCGAGTGGCGATTTATCGCCGGATTATCGCCGAGCGATCGCCGGCCACTGTGGGCGACGCTCGGCGATAATCGGCGATTTTTAAAATTTTTTGCCCGATCGAGATGCCCACTCGGAGATAGAAGAAGGTATTTTGCCCGAGCGCAAGAGTCTGCGCGCAAGGATGTGGAGAGGGCATTTGGGGTGCTCCAATCGCGATTTGCACTGGTAAAGGGTCCGACGCGCTTTTTCTACCAGGGGGATATTGCCGATATCATGTATGCGTGCATCATCATGCATAACATGATCATCGAAGATGAACACGAAGGCGTCCTCGACGTCACCAACGACCCAAGTGTTGCATCATCGAGTCACGGTGTCTCAACCGAGTCCGCCCGCCAGGGTGTACCGCACAACGAACATGAACGGTTCCAGGCGTTCATGGACATACACCAGAAGGAGGCCCATCAAGCACTACAACACGATATCATCGAAGAATTGTGGGCAAATAGAAACCGCGCCCACCGCCCTTGAATTTTTTTTTCTTTGAATTTTTTTTTTTGATTTTTTATTTCCATTCGTGTACTTTTTTTTTTTTTTAATTTTCTTCGTTGTAATGTGTACCCGTGTTTAATACAACGAACTTTATTACTATTTATTTGATTTATCTTTATAAATTAAATAAGCTAGCTTTATTATATATAAAAATAAAACAATTAAATTAGTGATGATGTAAAAATGAAATGTTGAGTTAGGGAGAAATAAGGGAGAAATAAGGGAGAAACCATTGTAGGGGTTGGCTAAAAACTGGGGATAAAATTTTTATGTTTGCTAGTCATAACAAGGGAGATGGCATGTTCAATTTTTATCTTTTCACTATACTTTTTTCTTCGTTAACATTTGTATATTATGCTGCAGTCAGTACAACTTAAAAGTAACGTTTTCATATGAACTTTCTTTTTTTGTAATTATTCATCCTCTAATTTTGACTAAGAATAATGTGTGGAACAACATCGGCGTGATTACTTAAATGGCTATCCTTAGATAATTTATTGCAGTTGAATATAAATCTAAGTTGGAATCTATAATGAGACTACGAACACAAGAAAAAACAATTTGATGAACTCTCCCCTCTACTCTACTCTCAGTCTCCAATCGGAAACTATGTCAATCCCCACTAAAATTCCCATTTCTTCCCTCTTTCATCGCTCCGCCGCTCCATTCTTCAACCCCACAAAAATCCCCACTCCACCTCACCGATTCTTCTTCTCCAAGACCATCACCAAAAGAATTTCCTCTAACCAACCCCTCCTCTCCTCCCCTCCTTCCTCTTCCTCCCTGCAACGCGTCGAGGAGCTGCCGCCCAAGCTCCAAGAAATCGTCAAACTGTTCCAGGCCGTTCAGGAACCCAAAGCCAAGTACGAACAGCTGCTATTCTACGGCAGAAATCTCAACACCCTCGATTCCAAGTACAAAACGCCCGAAAACAAGGTCCAAGGCTGCGTGTCTCAGGTTTGGGTCAGAGCCTATTTCGACGAGGATAAAAATGTCATCTTTGAAGCGGATTCCGATTCCATGCTCACGAAAGGGCTCGCAGCTTTGCTCGTCCAAGGCCTCTCGGGCCGGCCCGTCGAGGAGATTGTTAGGGTTTCGCCCGATTTCGCGACCCTTCTGGGGTTGCAGCAGAGCTTAACCCCATCTCGGAATAATGGATTCTTGAACATGTTGAAATTGATGCAGAAGAAGGCCTTGCAATTGTATGTTGAAGCCGAGAGAGGTGCAAGCCCTAGCTCTGGTGTCTCAGGAATTGGGGATTCTACAATTAGCGATGGTGGAGCGGGGGAAAGTGAAATTGGTGGAGATTTGAGGGAGGATTTGGGGGGTAATAGCGAGTTGGGTAGTAGGGGAAGGAGGATTGAGGAGATTTTGAAGAAGGAGCTAAGGCCAACTGCAATACATGTTGAGGATATATCTTATCAGCATGCCGGCCATGCCGGGGTGGCCGGTAGCGATGGAGAGACGCATTTCAATGTGGAGGTGATTTCTGAGGAGTTTGAAGGGAAGAGTTTGGTTAAAAGGCATAGAATGGTTTACAGCTTGTTGCAAGATGAGTTGCAGAGTGGACTACATGCCTTGTCTATCGTTGCCAAGACGCCATCTGAAGCTGCAGCTCAGTAATGAAGATGATCACATATAGTTTGATTATAGTTTTTAATGCCACAAAATAATGGAATTATATGCATAATGCAGAGTTTCATATTGGATGGATATAACTTGTATTGCCTATTCATTGTCACTTATCAGTTATCCAATTCTTGAGTTACTTCAACAGTGTTATTTTCTATTTGTCTCTATTGCTTGACCTTTGTGCTTGTTGCATGATATTCGAGATATTTAGTTTTGCATCTGTTTATTTAAGGGCACATGAGGAATCAAGCTGTACTGAGCAAATGAGCATGATAGATGTCTTTCAGATCCGCAAAGGTCTTCGTCCATGACTTGGTACGCTACATTCTCATAAATTTTAAATCGTCTTTTTGTATATAAACACAAACTTGTTTTTGCTTTCATATTTCTGTCGTTCTGTTCGTTGCTTATTTGTGACGGTGAAGTTGGGAAGCTGAAAATATCCCAAAAGGTAGCATATAATCTTTCCCATGCTCTTTGGTTCAAGGACGGGGTTCCTTGTAGTCATCTCAAGATATGTGAATTTCTGAGACAGCTATTTGTAGATTGACTAACAGTGGTTTTGATAATTCGTGGGATTATAAAAACTTCCATTTGGTGTTTGCATTCTAAGATAGATTAAAATGTTTTACACAGTCCTTAACTAAGAGCATTTTACTTCTGCCAATTTTAGTCTAACATAAATTGTCTAGCCTTGTTATTCTTGTTGGATTTCTGGATTTGGTTTCAAGGGGGAGATGATGAAACAAATGCTTTACTGCCTTACTGGGTCCTTAATATGTTTGTGAGAGCGAGGCACCAGAAATGCTTCTACTCGTTTGTTTGTATTTTTCTTTTGAAGCATAGATTGGTTTAGTTTAAAACAATTCTTTTACATATGTATTTTGGGTAACTCAAAAAAGTTGATGCATTTGTTGGACTAGTACATATTGTTGATGTTGTCAGCAACAGGATCAACAGTTTGTTAAATAATAGCACAGCTTGTACTAGATGGAAGTTTGGGCATAGAAAGCTAATGAGATTTATAGTTACTTTTGGGATTTTTTATGCAATATCAAGTGCTACCACCCAAATCTTACCGTGTAGGACTGCTCGAGATCGTCGTCTTTCTTATCTTTTGCGTTTTTCTTCCTTATATCCCATTGGACGGCTTCTTCTCGACTTCAAGGTCATACCCCCTATCCACGCCTTAGGTCAGAACAGTGGGAGACGGCCCACCCCATGTCGTTTGTAGAATACTAGTTAAAGGTTTGCTTTGTGAGCTTTGGGAGGGCATGCTCTTTGCAACTTGTCCATTTATCGAAGCAAGCCACAAACCTCCTCCCAAGTAATAACGTACTTGAAAGACTTGTTCAACTTTTGATGGATGGTTATTGTATCTCGGAAAATAATTGTCACGCTTGAGTCGTTCCTCCGCTATTTCTCCAACTTGTTATAGATGACGCAAAAATTTTGAATTTCGAAGCATACTATATGTGCACAGTGAGGCGCCTTCCCGACGTACTATATTGTAGTACTAGAAAGCAACTCAGTCCCAAAAATGCTCTGCTTTTTGCTGGTTGCTGAAGACGGGATCTCCACTCGCATCGACATAAGCTTTGAATATTCTCTTCTGTTCCTAGGGATCTACCGTGCTCGTACACCCCTTACGGGATCTCCACTTCGTTGGACAGTGGATACCGTCCAAACATTGGGCAAGGATGTTGTATAGTGCATACACCTTGGGCAGACCATGGAGTAGAAGATCCAAATTATATTTGATTGGTCAATACAGATAGAATGAATAAGTCTAAAATTAGAAAGAAAACAAACGAAAAGCACAATATAGGTTAATAATAAATCAATATGAAAAACATACAATTTAAATTATAAAGTGATATTCACACTTAATATCATCACCTCCTAACCCAAAATTGTGACCAGAAAAGTATCATCTCTTCTTTTAAATAAATGAAAAGAAATTTTCGAACCTGAGACCATGTCTCGGACATTAATCACTCTACCACTAAGCCAACTCACTCACACTGAGAAAGTATCATCTCTTTGTTGTGCAGTGGCGCGTGATGAGTGCGCCATTGGGTGGGCTCGTCATCTCTATCACGCAGCTCCCGTGCAATGCATAAGAATAATGCACCACTCCCACCTCAAACTTCACTCTAAAATTCGCCTTGATATCGTACACAACTCTATTCCTCTGCTCCTGCTTCTGCAGCCGGATCGCAAGATTCGGCTGCAGATACACCAGGCTCGACAGCAGATGAACTTGTATCAGCCGCACTTCCCCCGCCCTCTGCCTGAAAGGCTCCACAACCTTGCTCGCAATCAAACTGCCCGAGAAGTAGAGCTCGATGTTGAGGTACTCGAACTTGACTCCCAGTTTCCGGTTAGGGTTCGTGAAGTTTGCAAGGAATGTGATGTCTCCGTTGAGAAACTGTGGGGAGTCGAAGTAGATCACGCTGAGGGTCGCTGCAGGGATGTCCAAGACCGGGCTCCGCGGCTTGATCCCCACGAAGATGATGAGCGTGGCGATGCCGAAGAAGATGAGGAGGAGGCTGAAGACGAGGCACAGGACTGCCCCAAGCCACACCATCGGATTAGTCCTGCTCCTCGGCCGCAGGCGGATCGGTTGCTTTGGAATATGGTCATGGTTTCTTGCTTGTTTTGGTAAGACAATGTGGTTGGCTGGTGTGTATGGTGGAGGTGGTGGAAGAGGAAGAGGAAGAGGAGGATCCATTTAATGTTTGGAGAAATTTTGTATCTTACTCTGTATATATGTGAATGGATGATTAGATGAAAGTGGGAGAGGATTAAGGAAAAGTGGAGGTGAAGAAAGAAGCTTTTGGGGATTGATAGTGGGGGGCCAAGAGAGTGCTTTAATAAAAGGTAAAGGAGCTGATCCAAAATCCATGAATTTGAATAATGGTCTGCTTTACTAAGCAAGAAGACAGGAAAAGGAAATGTTTATAAGTTAAGAGGTTTGACCTGTCAGAAAGAAATTAGATTAATGTAGATTTATTATGGCTACCTTTTTGTAAATTAGGTTTTATATGCTTACCAACTAAGGAAGTGGTGGGGAATTGGAGTGGTGGCCAATGAAACTTTATTTTGTATACCTTTATCCTCAGGATGTTATCAAATTTGGAGATGATTTCAAACACTTTCAATTTTGAATAGGGTTTGTTTTGGCGGCTTTTGTTGGTCTTGTCACCAAATTTGGTAAATGTACCCTGAAAGCATTTGAAATGGGGAGGTGGCGGTGTGCTCCATTGCAGCTTGGGGGGGTAGCGTGGGCGCTGCTCGCCGCCCATTGCGAGTGCAAGCCGTGCCGCTAGGGTAGGGGTGGGGAATGGGGAGGGGTTGCGAAATTTATTTATTTTACTTCATATTATTTATTTTACTTCATATTCAAAACTCTATAAATACAATGTCATTCAGTGGCATAACGAGCAAAGTGCTTCTATATCTAGGTTACTGTCATCATCAATCCCTCAATTGAAGGTGTGCTTCCACATTTTCCAGAGTTTGCATATCAATATGTTTCTATGCACCAAGAATAAATCCATGTTGCTCTCATGAGTCTCATCGAAAAAATTTAGACACGCACCAACATATTCCAAAAGTAAATTAATTATATTGTAAAATTTTTAATTTGCAGTATTTGTACTTTATGTAAATTGTAGTAATGAAATAATTTCATTATTTATATAATTTTGAATTTAAAAATTTTACAATTATTTGGAGTGAAAACAATACTACCAAAAACTAATTGGAGAATAATGACCCATGGTAGGAGTTGTAATAGAGAGGGCATTCATGGTAGATACTAAAAGACACTTTTCAAATCTAATATTCCGGTGGCACATTCTGGTATGGGTGAGAATAAATACTAATCTCTCCGTCCCTAAATATTGCTCCACTTTGATCCGGCAGTAGTTGATTAATGCATTGTAATGTAAATTGAGTTGAATAAGCTAGTGGAATGTAGTTCTTATTTTTATATATTAGTATTAAAATCAAATGTGACTAGGAATAAAATACAATAAAAAATGTAACTGATCAAATTGTAAAAATGAGATAAATTTTATGGAATAGACGAAAATAGAAAAATGAGACAAACTTTCAGAAACAGAGGGAGTAGTATAAAGACATGCACACTTTCATCAAAATATTGATTTCACATTGTATTATATATTATGCCCATTTTCATTACTCAAAGGCCCATTTTGGAGATCTGTCCCGCACTATTTGGCTAGAAATGGTGTAACTTCAATTCTGCCTGAACTTAAAACTTAAATTTAATGCAATCCTAATTAATTCGTCAGCTAGAATGCAATTAACTAAAACGAATTCAAATCCTATATAGATTGTTCAAAAAATACAAAAACTTGCTAGATTTTATTAGTATCCCACCACTGTTATTTGGCAAATATTATAGCATCAAAAACACGTGCGGAGAATTTTAGAAAAACAGACGTTAAAATAACTTCATTGGAATAATTAAGAAATTAGAATGTCTACAAATCAATTTATATCCGAGAAGTTTCATTAAACAAATATCTTCAAGAGTAAATCAGTATAAAAAAATAAATTTAAATGTAGTATCCAAATTCCTAAATTCAAGAAAAACAACAAATTGTTCCATAAACTGTTGTCAAATGCGGTTATTCGATTAGTCTCCTTGATTTCATCAAGCATTTCAAATTTAACCTCCAAAATGGAAGTTTGCAAATTTAAATTGAATTTAACCAAACAAAAACAATACAATAGGCTAGATATAGTTGTCAATGTCCTTCAAAACCCCAAAAACTAGTAGATTGAATTGAACCAAAAATCCTTGGACCGCCTAGCACTACTACATTTCTACATCCAATTCAAATTCGAAATCACAGTAAAACTAGCAACGAGAAATTGAAAACACATTTGACGCATATACAAAGGGCGCAGCCAAATACGAAACCCTCAGCCTCCGAAACCGTAGAGCGTGCGGCCCTGCCTCTTCAGCGCATAGACGACGTCCATCGCCGTCACCGTCTTCCGGCGGGCGTGCTCCGTGTAGGTCACGGCGTCACGGATGACATTCTCCAGAAATATCTTGAGCACGCCGCGGGTCTCCTCGTAGATGAGGCCGCTGATCCGCTTGACGCCGCCACGGCGAGCGGGCGGCGAATCGCCGGCTTCGTGATGCCCTGGATGTTGTCGCGGAGCACCTTCCTGTGGCGCTTGGCTCCCCCTTTTCCCCAAACCCTTGCCCCCTTTCCTCTTCCCGACATTTTCAAACCCTAGATTGTGAACTGCGATGCGAATCGAAGAAGATATTTTGTGCAGAGAGCGTGTGTAGTGATGAGAGTGAAATGTGACGACGAGTATTTATAGAGTGATTTATTTTGGGGGTTGCCGTTGGATTCGGGGAGTTATCTACGGATGTGGATGGAGATCCGCGCGATTTTGGATGGTCTTGTTTTGTCCGTTGATGATTGGGTCATCGACGGCTAAGATGAAGCTCCATTTTGGAAAGTGGCGCGGTTGTTCAAATTCGACCGCTTATTTTTTCACCTACGGGTCTGGAGACCTATTTGATTTGGAATAGATATGAAAAAACAATACTCCACCACAAAATCATCTTCATATTAGTTTTAATATTATAATTACAATTAATTTTTGATTCTATGAAAATATATAGTACTAGTAATTTGATACAGGCAATAGTTAAAACAGACCTAAACACACTAATAAAGTTATCACTGCATCTAAATAATGGACAAAATCATATGCCAAATTCTTAATTCTCTTCAAGGATCTAAAATTGTCAAGCTCGTAGAACTAACATTTTGATTCTCGAATATCTGCCTCAAATATTAGAGCATCACCGTTGCAAGCGTTCTGATGGAATTACGTCCATTCCTTCACAGAGAACACCGCTCGATCTAGCATAACGACGTGCCAACCCATGTTATTTTTGGATTTTTTTTTAATGAGTTTTTATTAATTAAATGTTTTTATGTTGATTGTATTTTAAATTGTTCTGTTGAAATAGTGGACTCGACAATAAATTGAATAAAAATGAATAAAAGTGATGTGCGTTCATTCCTAAGTTAAGGAATGCATTATAGATCCACAACTGTACATTTAAAAATACCGAAAAGCATTTATATATCAGTCAGATTGTATTGAAAAATATCGAAAAATTATCAAATTTTTGATATATCGTAATTTTCGATACGATACGATATCGTATCGTAAGTTTTCGATACTGATAACGCATATGAATTTCCATATATCGCGATATATCGCTTTATATCGAAAATATCGATCTATCGAAATTTTCGATATATATCGTATTTTATTTTCGATATATATCGATATATATCAAAATTTTCGATATATATCGATATTTAACGATATATCAATTTCTGCAGATATATCAAACTTCGATAACTGATAACGATATTGAAATTCTTTCATATCGATATTTTCGATACGATATATCGTATTGACTCACCCCTATCCACAACAAGGTCTCGCAAAGAGACGGAGCCATCTCATAACTATTCAAAGGCTCAACATCACTTTTAACCATTCTTATTCAATCTCCTAACTAAGAGATCGCACTCAACCTTAACTATTCATTTGTCACTATTTCTATTTTTCAATTTAATAAAAAATTATTAATAAAATTTTTTTAAAAAAAATTAAAATGACATTATAAATTACTTAACTTTTTAAAGAAAATTATAAACACTATTAATAAGACTTCATAATTAGCATTTTTTCCTTTTTCTCTCTTTAAATGAGAAAATTATTTTATCCTAAACATATACAAAATACGAACCGCCCAAAACCTTTATTTTTTAAAAAAAGTCCAAAACAAATAAAAATTTCACAAATAGTCCTTTTTAAGCTCGTAAAACAACGGCCAACGCTAATTGCACTTTGGATGCCCGTTAGTTTTGACTAACCGTAAAAAGGATCACTCGATAAGAATTTCATTATATGGCCCTATTTTAAAAAAAGTGAACATTTTGGACCAAATTCATATTTTGGTCATATAGGTTTTAAGACCAATATCAATCTTTACTCCATTAAAAACGAGTTTTTTTAAAAAATTGAATATAGGGTTGGATTTGGAATTTGGGTAAATCACGTTAGTGAGTGTTACCGAATCAACCCGAAAAACGAACAGCCCAATAAAACCTAACTCCGACCCGACCGTTAAAAAATTGAAAAAACCCGCACACGAACCCGACTTTACCTTAAAACCCAAAAGCCTCACATCCGACACGAATTGTTAATAACATAATATAATGAGTTAACACAATACGAGAAGAACACAAATAAAAACCCAAACTTGAGTATCACACAATTAAAATAAAATGATATTAACTTAAACCCATTAATTTAGAATGTGTGCAAGTGTAACCGGCTATCATGAAAGTGATGATCCCAACCGTGGCGGTCCAGTGATTAAGCCATTAAGGCATTTTGAACCGAGCGAGCTTGAATACGTAACACAACAAGGTGACTCGCGATTTTGAAGGCCTACACTCCACTCGTAAATTTGGATCATTGAATTATACAATAATCGACAAAACTATGTGAAACGACACCCCACCCCCCTCGCCCGTCAACCTCCTTATTCTTATTATTCTCATCCAAATTTGCTGTTTGCGAATCATCAAAATTTTTTTTTTGTTTTCATTTTCGCACCAAATTCAGCTCCGCCTTTCTTCAACGAGGGTACGCTCCCTCCTCTCCTCTCTGTTATCCATTTGCACAGCTTTATTCTTTGCTTGTTATTAGATCGGTTAGCGATATCTGAGATTTTATATAGCTTCACTTAATTGGGAAATAAAATTAAAGGGATCTGGTGTCGGATTGGTTGCGCTTTGACTCCAACATCTGTTTCTTTGAGTTTCTATGGTTGGTGGAAAAGATAAGGCTTTAATTTCAATTATAGAGCTTTAAATTGTTGGTTGAGGTGCATCAGCTATCGGAAGATTGTAATTTGTAGATCAGTCTTGATTCATTATATTTATTGCTGATTTATTGCTCAATTTGCAAAAAGAGTTTAAGAGCTCAGAGGCTTGTTAGAAAATAAATCCATAATGCTGGAGTTTTCCATCTGATTTTTGAAATGCATATCAGGATTTTATGATTTGGGAGATCTTTTAGCACTGGTTTTAGTTTTTGTGCTCATTTTCATTTGTGTTCTCCCTTTGAATTGCCGTCTGTGATCTTGAACTCACATGGAGTGTCGTTTGTGAAGTTTCATTCTCATAGTTTGTGTGCTGGTGTTATGAACTAATGACACAGGCAGGCAGTTATACGAGTTTCAAGTATAAGATTCCAGTAGTTTGTTTTTGTCCAAGTACCTTTAAATGGAGAATGATCCGAAGGTTCCTCTTTCTTTCCTCTTACAGATGTACTCTGTTTTCTTAATTCAACCTATTGCTTAATTTGTTTCTTTTACCATTTTTTTGGGCAGGTATGGAGCGTAATAATGTACATGTTATACCATGTTGAAGTGCTTAGAAGGTTTATGTGCTTCCGTGCTTCAGTGTTGTGAAATCGATAGGCAAACGAGGGGCCTCGAGGATCCTGAAATTTTGCGCGTGAGACAGTGTGTATGACCCTAATCCCTACCCCAAAGCTAAAGTTGAACCAGAGAATAAGAATCACTAAAAGCTGTGCATACTAATAGCATGACAATCTAACTTCAACTTTTAAATGTCAATTTGATTCATAACTTATAACTTATCATGCTACTTTGTTTGTGGAAATTATATCTATACCCACAGTTAGAAAGCTTTTGTGTCTTTTACTTGTCTTGTAAATTGTTCATAATTATGACTGCATTGTATTGTAACTTATCATGCACTTTGTTTGTATTGTAACTTATCATGCACTTTGTTTGTGCAAATGAAGTCTTCAAAAGTAGGAAATGATAATAATGACCTTTCCTTTTAATCTAATAGATTGTCGTATTAATTCCAAGATAATTGCTATAATCTTTTATGTCTTGAGGATGAAAAACTATCTTAGCGCCATGATTTATCCTTTATGCAGTTAGTGTAAGTGAAATTGAAGCACTTTACGAGCTTTACAAGAAGATCAGCAGTGCTGTGATTGATGACGGGCTGATCAACAAGGTTCAATTTACAAGTCCAAAGATGACCTGTATTTGTTCTTTCACATAAAGTATGATGTATCCTTTTGTAGATCACCATCCATAATTCTTTCAATATTATTTGCAGGAAGAATTTCAACTAGCATTATTCAAGACAAACAAAAAGGAGAGTTTGTTTGCAGATCGGGTACTCCAACTACAAACCTATATACATTATAGCAAGTTTTCTAGTATTATGCCTTACGGTAGCCTGTTTATCCCTTTTCTTCCAAAATCTAAAATTTCTAATTTCTTGTCATTTTGATTAACTTTGTAAGCAGGTTTTTGACTTGTTTGATACAAAACATAATGGGATTCTTGACTTTGAGAGTTCGCCTGCGCTATCTGTATTCCATCCTAATGCTCCTATTGATGAAAAGATTGAATGTATGAAAAAAATTGTACGATTATATTTCAAGAACCTTTCTTGCTTTCTGTAGCATTATAACAACTCCATCTGCTCTCCCTGCAGTTTCTTTTAGATTGTATGATCTCAAACAGCAAGGTTTTATTGAAAGACAAGAGGTAATACTAACAATCTGATTTGTATTCTGTTTCTGGGAAATCAACTTTGTCCTACTTGATTCCCATATTAAACAGTGCTGCACCCACTTCACTGCGTTGATTGCTTTCATGTTATACATTGTTGTGACTAGTAAGACTGTCTCCTTTTTTATACTAATACTACCATTTTCTTTAAATGTCGAATGTCTAGCTAGTATGGTTGATATTGAGCTATACCAATTTGCAGGTAAAACAAATGGTGGTTGCTACTCTTGCTGAATCTGGTATGAACCTGTCAGACGAAGTTATTGAGAGCATCATTGACAAGGTAATGTGAATCGTGTCTTGTAATATAGATCTTCTTATATTTTTATTTTTATTCTTATCTTCATTCTATTATTTGGTTGTGTATTAAGAAGTCCATGACTGAAATTACTTATGGCATTGTCAGTACAAGAATAATTGTCTTCATTAAAAACTGATAATCTCTGAGTTATCATGTTGTAACAAATTAATAGTTTAAGATTATTATTGTCAGAAAATAACAATTGCAGATATGTCAAATATAGTACTTATGGCTACTTAACCAATGTCATGTGCTACATAGGAAAGCAAGTACAATCATTATTCACAGAGTTTCTCATTTCCTTTGCCAGACATTTGAGGAAGCTGATACAAAGCATGATGGTAAGATCGATAAAGAAGAGTGGAGAAGTTTAGTCTTGCGGCATCCGTCTCTTTTGAAAAATATGACGCTTCAATATCTCAAGTATGATGCCCTTACTTCAATGATGCTTTGTATGTGGTTTTACCAGCCTACTTTAAGACCAATATTAAAAGAAGCAAAACCAATATTTCAAGCAAGGCTATCATTTTTTGCTCTTCTTTTCCACTCTGCTTTGATGCTGAGATCTTAATGCAGAAAATACTTAAAACAAACAATCAATTACGCTGCTTCAAAAAAAAAATATGTTCATATTAGAAATGTGCACCAAATTTGCATAAATTTGTTTTTGAAGTTGTAAGTTGTGTTGATTACACCTACAAAGTTGGTTATCCTCATTTTCTGATTGAAATCACTTTGCTTGGTTTTGTTATTGAACAGGGACATCACCACCACATTCCCAAGCTTTGTTTTCCATTCAAGAGTTGAGGATACCTGATCCATGAAGTTGGAAGTAACCACCAACCTTGCTGGGCTTGGTGTTTATTTTCTGGAAGACGTTGCAGATTGAATTGTGATGTTTTTATGTTTTCGATATTGATAAGAACCATAACTGGTTGGACGTATATCTGATAAAAATTTTAGTTGGTTGAATGAATGAATTACTGTCCATAGTAAAGCAATCAAAGTTAGATTTAGCATTTCTCGTGCTTTGAATTAAACCAATCAAGTTATGAATAATAAGCCAGAACTCTTATAGCCCTACCTTGTTGGTTGTTTGTCATCAAATTGTCTTATAGCCCTACCTTGTTGGCTAATAATAGCTTCAGGAATGTTTCTTTTAAGAAATTGCCTGGTATAAAAACTTGCTTTCTGCTATTACTAGTAACGATAGTGTTAGTAGATTGATAGGGGTATCAATATATGAGAGAGATTAAATTCGCACGCATTTTAGTTTTTGGAATTTAATTTGCAAGCCTCAAAATATACAATTAAGGCATACAAGTATAATCTCAAAAACTGAATAATGCAGATATTTACCCCGAATTTTGAAATCTCTTTTTAAAGAGTTTCAATCACATGAAGATTTCGCAACTTGGCTGCATTTCAGTATTTTGGCAATTCAATCTCAGAGAAAGCAAAGCAAAAAATTATACGCATGAAATTAATTAAAAACACGAATGTCACCCAGAAGCTCAAAAACACTAATTACTAGACGATAGATCAATTCAGTCTATTAGCCGCATCAAAAAAAAGGTACCGGGTAAACAAAAGCAGTTCTAAAAAAGATACGGGAAAAAACACCAAATCTTTAAATCCATTATACCAGAAAAGTAAAACGATAGCTTCAAAACATACGACCAGGTTGCAAGGTTTAGTCGACCTCCTCCATCTTGCTGCCATCAGCTTCAGCATCAGCTTCCTCCAAAGATGGCATATCAACATCAGCTTCAGTAGCATCATCATCAATGCTCAATCCAAGCTTCAGCATCCTGTGGATCCTGTTGCCGAATGTGTTGGGCTCATCAAGGCTGAAGCCAGAGGTGAGCAGGGCAGTCTCAAAGAGAAGCATAACCAAGTCCTTGACAGACTTGTCATTCTTGTCAGCATCAGCCCTCTTTCTCAGCTCCTCCATGATGGGGTTCTCAGGGTTGATCTCCATCGTCTTCTTGCTAGACATGTATCCAGCCATGCTCGAGTCCCTCAAAGCTTGTGCCTTCATGATCCTCTCCATGTTGGCAGTCCATCCGTATTCTCCAGTGACCAGACAGCAGGGGGAGTCGACAACGCGGTCAGAGACAATAACCTTCTCAACCTTGTCTCCAAGAACATCCTTGATCACCTTGCACAGACCCTCAAACTTCTTCACCAGCTCTTCCTTCTTTGCCTTCTCATCTTCGCTCTCGTCAAGCTTCAGGCCTTCCTTGGTAGCAGAAACCAGCTTCTTACCCTCAAACTCCTTCAACTGGCCAACAGCATACTCATCGATGGCATCCACCATGTACAAGACTTCGTAGCCCTTCTTCTTCAGCCTTTCAAGGAAGGGGGAGTTCTCAACAGCCTTTTTGCTCTCACAGAGTCCACAATACCCTTGACAAAGGACAGATACTCAGGGATCAAGTCCTCACAGTTGTCCATGATGAAAACTCTACGGACATAGAGCTTGATGTTGTTGGGCTTCTTCTTGTTGTCAAAGAGGTCAAAGGTGCCCTCTTGGGAACAAAGAGGACAGCCTTGAATTCAAGCTGCCCCTCAACAGAGAAGTGCTTCACAGCCAAGTGCTCTTCCCAGTCGTTTGTAAGGCTCTTGTAGAAAGCAGAGTACTCCTCCTTAGTAATTTCCTCAGGCTTCCTCATCCAGATAGGTTTCTGTTTGTTCACCAAGTCCCACTCGTGAGAAACCCCCTTTGGGATCTTCTTCTTTTTCTTCTCGGCTTTCCCCTTATCCTCATCAACTTCCTCAACATCTCCTTCCTCGTCCTTCTTCTCTTCCTCGTCCTCATCATCAGAAATTTCCTTCTCGTAGTCTTCTCAACCCAAAGAGAGATTGGGTAGCTGATGAACTCAGAATGTTTCTTGACCCAGGTCCTTCAACCTTCGCTCTTCCAGATACTCAAGCTGGTCCTCTTTCAAATAGAGAGTCATCTTAGTACCCCTGCCTAGGGGCTCACCAGATGTATCTCTAGTGACGGTAAAAGAGCCTCCGGCTTGGGACCCCCAGACATACTGTTCATCATCATTGTGCTTCGTCGTGACAATAACCTTCTCAGAAACCAAGTAAGCCGAGTAGAAACCAACACCAATTGCCCAATCATGCTCACATCAGCACCAGCAGCAAGGGCTTCCATGAACTCCTTGGTTCCAGATCTTGCAATTGTACCAAGATTGTTCACCAAATCTGATCAAAACCAAATCCATAGTAAGTAATCCACATTGGAAAATAACAAATTCAGAATAAACCAACAAGCAAAATTACAAAAACACTCACCAGCCTTGGTCATACCAATACCACTGTCAATAATTGTCAGTGAGTTATTGGTCTTGTCAGGAATGATGTGGATGAAAAACTCTGGCTGGCCATCGAGCTTGCTTTTATCAGTCAAACTCTCAAATCGGATCTTATCCAGAGCCTGTATATCAACCCCCATAGTTAAGCAATCAAATCAAGTACTGCTACAATTCATAATTCGAATACTTAGAATCAACGACAAATTGCAGAACACCATATAAATCTCCATTGCATAAAACATTACAATTAAGATGTTAAACCGTACCAAAGTAAACATATAATAGGGTACTAATGCATGCCTTAAACACAAATTAAAAAATGAGGGAAACGGTAGTGAACACAGTAGGATCTAGAACTAATCACCTAATGCTACTTCACCGATATTTACCAATTATCAGGAGGACATAATTTAAGCTATAATCTACACTGGAGTATAATTAAATACCAATTCAATTGCCAAAATCACGCTCTGGCCTACAAAATTGTCTTACAAATAGACAAAGTTCAAACACATTCAAAAGCGACGCATAGAAAACACTACACCAGAGCATAATTACATATCAATTCAACATCCTCAAATCACGCTCTAGCCTATAAAATTGTTCTACATACAGCGACGGTTCAAATAAATTCAAGAGCAGCGGATCAAAAAGTTATCAGGTAAAAATGTCTACAGATTAACAATAAAACATCAAAACATCAAAACAAAATCATGCTTATATGTCGAGATCTGTAAAACCGAAAAGCATACGAATGAGAGAAGCGGCGACTTACATCTGAGGAGTTACTGATGAGCTCACGAAGAAAGATCTCCTTGTTGCTGTAGAAGGTGTTGATTATCAGACTGAGGAGCTGATTGATCTCAGCCTGGAAGGCAAACGTCTCGGTCTCCGACATCGCTGCAACTCTCTGCGAGAAAAGAAGGGATGCGAGATGAACACGAAGAGAGCTAGGGTTGTAGTGGAAGAATCGTTGTGAAAGAATTGGGGAGAAAGCGAGCAAAGCGGAAGTTATATAGTGAGTATTCTAGGGTTTCTAGATCCTTCTATCGACGCATTTTATAATTTATTTGGAAATAAAATTTGAAATACTTAGCTTGGTTAGCGTGATTTGCACGTGGGTCCCGGTCTACCCCAACGACTTTAATAACAAAAATGAAAAATGAAAAATGAAAAATGAAAAATGAAAAATGAAAAATGAAAATCTTTAATATAGGGGGTTAATCTCTGGCCCGACAATTTGGTAGGATCAAGGTTAAAAGTTTATACTTTCAAAATATTTATAATTCAAATGCCTCTAAATTACAGTATCTTATAATTTGATAGGTTGGCTCGAAATGAGTTCATTGTTGTTATTTAATTTTCTATTTTTTTAGATGACTAAATCGTGCGGATTGGATCGTTATTGGATCAATCGATAATGACTCAACCCAATAAGGCCTAACTTCGAATCGATCTATTAAGAAAACTGTAAATCCGAACACGAACCCGACTGCTACCTTCAAATCCGAACCCGACCCGCATTCTGAACCAGAACTGTTATGTATCGATATAATATGGATTGACACGACACGATAACGACCGAACTGATATTACACGATTAAACCTTAATTTTCAACCTTATTTACACTATTAAATTTCATTTTATACTATTTAAACCTAATTGACAAGAAATTATAAAATTAAAATAATATAATTTTTTAAATAATCTCCCTTCGTCCCACAAAAGATGTCACACTTTCCTTTTTAGTTTGATCTCAAAAGATGTCACATTTCCATTTTCGAAAAAAGTTCTCTCTCCACATGAATATAAAAACAATATTTTCTCTCCATTTAACACAAAATAAAAGCCTCCTAAAATCCGTCCTGTCCCACAAGTGTGACATTTTTTGTGGGACGGAGGATAATATTATTTCTTAATGGGTTATCCATATCCGTCCCGCATCCAACCCAAAATTATCGGGTTCTAATGGGTCAACCCGATAAAGACAGGACACATAAGACTTTATCTCAACCCATAATTTCGTATGGATTCATGTCGTGTAAAAATTGTCTAAGATTTTTGGTAAGTACCACTTGGGTATTCCATGCAGGACAACGACCCAAATATCTATTATATTTAAAATTTTAAAGGTTAGTCGATTATATCTTTTCAAATATATGTGAAAATATATTTTATTTTATTATTTAAAAAATATGATTCATTATTTTATTTTTATTTTATTTTATAGGAGTATTTATTATAAAAATAAATACTCCACATATAAAAATTTAAAAATACTATCTTTGTCATTTGAAAATAAAAATTATTTCCATTTCAGTTCGTCCTTTAAAAATATAAATTTTTTATTTTCGGAATTTTTTTTCCCATCTAATGAGATGGGACGCATTCTCCACTAATAATGCTTTTACATTTTTTCTATGCCTCTTTTACTTTACCAATTCTATATTCAAGTTTGTGTCGTTTAAAAAGTTTTTGTTATAAAAAAAAAAGATGGAGTAGTAGTAATAATATTCCATATTTATTTAAAAAAATTGTATTCTTAACACTTTATGAGTTACATACTCCCCGTTTCACTATAAGTGATTCTGTTCGTTTTTGGTCCGTTATAAATTTATAAGTGACATTTTATTTTATTACAAAAAACAACACTTTATATATCTCTTACTTTATCATCTCTCCTACTTTTTCTCTAATTTCTTTTTACTTCTATTTTATTCTTTTTTCATTTAGAGTGAACTACCCTAATAGTCCATGATCTTGTCGAAAAATGCATAAATGATCCTTAAAAAAAATTTATACTTGCATTTTGGTATGATAAGACTAAAATAACCCATGCACCAAAAATGTGAATTTTTAATGTTTGGGGGCTTTTGGACCTCAAATACTACTCCATTCGCCTTGGCTAAGAAGACACATTTCTTGGCCGACGAGATTTTATGAGTTATTGGTTAAAGTGTTTAATTGAAGAGAAAAATGTGGGGTAAATATTAAAATATATATATAGAGAGAGAGAAAGATGAATATTTTAATAGGAGTGAGAAAAAAGTAGTTGAGTATATTAATTGGAGAGAAAGTTTCTAAAAAGAACACGTATCATCTTAAGCGGGACGGAGGGAGTAGTATAATTTTAGTGAAGGAATCTGCGGGAAGTGAGCGAAGAAGAAAAAAAAGTTACCGGAGGAGGAGATTTCTAGATGGAGGGCAAAAAGGAAAATTCAAGAGAAGATTCTGAAGATCAACTCCACTCCTATAAACAAGAGCACGCAACACACGATATGTCTCTCATCTGCTCTTAGCTCACTTTTCACACTTCTACACACACTTAGAGTTACCGAATTCATGGGGTT
Organism: Salvia hispanica; assembly: GCF_023119035.1. NCBI lineage: Eukaryota > Viridiplantae > Streptophyta > Magnoliopsida > Lamiales > Lamiaceae > Salvia > Salvia hispanica. Next base: position 22,057,294 of record NC_062967.1, on the reverse strand, counting down.
GGAGTTCGTGTTTTGAGTTAGTCCTGTTGTGTACCATCGTCTCACGCGAGCGAGAAACAATCTGCTTTTAGTTTAATTTCGCTCCGAATTTCCCCGAGTTTCATTGTCGAGCTCGCTGTTATTTTCTGAATCCTTGTTGAATTAGTAATCGTTTAGCTATAGAAGTTTATGTTACGTTTCGTTTTATGTTTACATTGATTGTTGCTTTACTTTGGATGCTTTTCACATTTGATCTGTTTTGCTTGAGTTGAATTGTCTTTGGAATTGTAGTTGATCGGTTGAATTTGGTTGGATCGGAGATGGGAAGTGTTGTGGTTTGTTGTGGATGGCTTGGATCCGGAGTGGATGAAGCGTCGATGATTAGATCTGTTAAATTTTGCATGGGCTTTGAAGTTTAGTTCTAATTTCCTCATTTACCTCGTCTAGTGGTAGTAGATCATTTCATTTTCTTAGTCTATCGTAATTCGATCGTGCAATTCGACATGCCCGTTCCGATTTGGTGTTTACTTTGTTTTTCTCAAGCTTCAGGATATGAATCTGGCAAGATGAGCTAGTTGTTAGTTAAATTCATAGTTAGTTATTTGCAGCCTTTTCATTCGCTTTGTTGTTTTAAATGGTCCCCACGATCTCGCTCTTCATCTCGCTAGGATTTTAGGAAAGTTTTTCACTAGTCTAGTAAATTTCGTTGTCAAGTGTTGATCTCACATTTCTATTTCCGCATGCATGCCTTCGTTTTGTTTTCCTTTTCCTAGGTCTATTAGAATAGATCATTTGCATCTTCCGAGTCTAATAGTTAAGTTCTCAACCCAAAATGTGTGGAGCAAAGCCCAAAATCCTTTTCCCAAAGTCTCTTAAATGCCTCCTTACGCTCTCTATCTCCGTGGGATTCGATCCCTACTTCCTTATACTAGTTTTTAGTATCGCGGGTTGAGGGTTTTGAAATGAAAAGATCGTGTGCCCAACGACGAGGATTTCAAAGATTCCCGAGTTCCTAGACCCGTGATCTACTGATTCTCTGATCCGAAGTTTGACCAATATTTAAAGTACACACTTCGATAAACTCGGACTTTCAGCTTACTATACTTACGTGAAAAATAAATTTTTTAATTACGTTAATTAAAATATAGTATAGTAAAAAAATATTTTTTAAGTATAATAATTAAAATTTAAGTGAAATTATATTTATAGTAAATTAAATCAAACATTTGCAATTAACATTTTCAATAAAAATATTAAAGTAAACTAAACTAACTTCTTTTTTATTATAAAGCTCAATTATACGTTATTCAAGTAATTATTGAAAAAAAATTAACTGAGTTATAATGCAAAAGAAAATGTTTTATGTTGTAAAAATATAAGTTAACTAAAAATGTAAAAATTTTCTGTTCGAAAAAATGCTTTTATATATGTCCAAAAAAATTGCAAGACTGAAGAGGTACTAAAACAATGATTTTCCAAAGACCAGAAATGCCCTTTATGGTATTTAGGGGATTTTTCAAATGTAGAGGATATAAAAGACCGTCAGGTACAAAAAATGAACCAAAAAGACTATAAAATTTTTTTAGGGATCATTGGTGCATTTTTCGACAAGACCAGAGACTATTAGAGAGATGATAAAGTAAGAGATAACATGTACCCAAAAGATAATGTGTCACATGTAATGAGACGGAGGGAGAATTTATTTCAAGTTGATAACATTAATTTGTATGTGTATTTATTTATTAAAAAAAATATAATTATCATCAGAAAACACTCCAATAGTGTGAAAAATTAATTTGTATGTGTATTTATTTATTTTAAAAAAAATTATCAACAGAAAACATTCCAATAATTTGTATGTGTATTTATTTGTATGTAATGAGACGAGGGAGAATTTGTTTCAAGTTGATAACATTAATTTGTATGTGTATTTATTTATTAAAAAAAAATAAAATTATCAGCAGAAAACACTCCTATAGTTTGAAAATTTGAGTATAAAAGTTTTAGAGTCTAGTGGGTCCAATGTGCTAGCTCAAAACCTGAATATGATTAAGATTGACTTGAACGACTGGAGAGGGTTGCCCTGAATGTGATTCAATTGGTCCGATTGACATCATTACTTATATGTATACTCGGCGGTGAGCATACATACATACATACATACATACCTCCATTAATAAAAGAAGAGTTTGAGAGAAATTTAATTGACTTATTTAATATATTACGATTTGAAAGGTCAAAATAATTACTATCTCCCTCCTCTAAATAGAAAAAATATTTTCATTTTGGTTCTATCCTTAAAATTGAAAATTTTCTATTTTAAATTAATGACCTATTTTGGAAAAAAAATAGGGAGCTAGAAGTAATAAGATGTGAAAACATAAAAATATAAAAGTGAGATCCATATTTCACAACTTTTTCAGCTTATGAGATCCATATTTCACAACTTTTTCAGCCTACTTTCCTTCACATTTTTAAACCCGTAACAATTTACTCTCTCCATCCCGCAATATTTGTCATGTTTTAAACAAACATTGGTTTTAAGAAAATGTACGAGTTGAAAAAGTTAGTGGAACGTTAGTCTACTTTTTATATACAATACTCTAAGTGAACGTATTTCTTTTTGGTACGTCCCAACCTAAGTTAGACGTTTTCTTTTTTGGTAATAATTAACTCACTCCTCTCACCTACTTTATCTCTCTTTCTCTTTCTTACTTTATCATTTACTCCATCCGTCCCACAATAGAAATCACATTTAGTGTGGGCACGAGTTTTAAGAAATGTAAAGAAAAGTGGATTGAAAAGTTAGTGAAATATGAGTCCCACTTTTTATATTGGTTTTATAATAAAATGTGAGTGAAGTGAGTTAGTAGAATGTAAGACCTACTTATCATTTATGGTAAAAGTGAAATGTGACTCTTATTTTTGGACGGACCGAAATGACAAAATGTGACTCTAAACCCTAAACCCTATAGACCCACATTCCACTAACACTACTTACTCCATTCTCTCTTATTTTACCAATTATACATTAAACTCCGTGTCATTAACAAAATGCCTTATTTTTCATGGACGGAGAGAGTATTACTCTATTCTCTCTTCCACTTTCTTACTTTATCATCTTTCTTACTTTACTATTAATAATTTAATTTACTAAACACCATTACTTAAATTCTTGTGCCAAAATAGAAACGTCTCGCTTAAAGTATTATTAGTTAGTATGAGTTAGTGGAATGTAGAGTCTACTACCAAAATGATAAGAGTAAAATGTGACAAACTTCTGTAGGACGAATGGAAAAGAAAATAAGTGACAAACTTTTTAGGACTGGAAGAGTGTATCTTTAAATCATGGACGGATATAGTATTACTCCCTCTGTTCCACAAGACTATGCACTTTTTAATTGCGGAAATTTTTTTTTCTCTAATAAGATGAACCCATTTTTTACTAAAAATATTTTAGATATTTTTCTTTCTATCTATCTTTCTCTTATTTTACCACTTGTAGGTTAAAATTTGTGTCCAACCAAAAGTGACTTCTCTTTGGATGAAGTATTATATAGGGAACTTAGGGGTGGCGAAACGGGTTATTCGCCCCGCACCCGACTTTTGCCAAATTTGTTGTCCCAATACCCGTCCCGCGACATACCGGGATTACCCGATACCCGTGTCGGGTATCCCGTACCCGACATTGCGGGTACCCGTACCAGACCCGAAATTCCAATAAAAAATTTAAAAATCATAATAACCATCAATGTTCCCTAATTTACTTTATTAATATCGATGGTAAACGTTGAATAGATTGAGTATAAAATTGAGGGGACACTCTATAGCTAGTTCCAATGAGTTTTCAATTATATGTTTGTTAGAATATAAATATGTTTAAAAAAACTCTTAGATTATATAAAGTACTCGCACTGGTCCTCCTTAATAGATGCATTTCATTTTCTTCACTCATTAATAATATAAACACTATTCTCTACATTATTATCTCTCTTACTTTATTTTTTCTCCGTTCTAATTATTTATTTTTAATTTTTCAAAATGAGTGTGTTTATAGCTATTATTATATAACTATTTTTTTTCTCCACTTTAATTATTTGAAACACCTCTATTAATATAGAACGGAAGGAGTATTAAAAGATGGAATATGGTTAATACTAATAATAACGGGTATTATCGGGACTAACAGGTATACCCGTGTGGATAACGGGTATACCCGCTACCCGCAAAATTCTAAAACACATTACCCGATCCGACCCCGTTTCCCGTTATTGTCGAATAGCAGGTACCCAATACCCGGCGAATAGCGTGTTGAGATGGAAATTACCTATTATCCGCTACCCATTTTGCCACTCCTAGGAAACTCTACATTGTGAATTCACAAAAGGAATGTCTATTTACGTCATTATAGATATATGAATTCACAAATGCAATGTCTATTTACGCCATTATAGTGAACTCATTTTTTATACATAAAAAATATGCTATATATACATGTCATATTTTGGTATACATTATAATGATAACAACTTTATTGTTTTTACCATTACAAGATAATTTTAGTATTCTTAGGTGGTGTTCGATTTGCAAAATTGTATCCGGAATTAAATTTGTACTTTGGTTCATGAGATTCAATCCTAGATGGATAATCATGGGATAAATAGTCATAGCTCGCCCCATATGACTAAAATAATCTCACAACTCAATCCTAGATTGTATCTTGATATTATTTTATTTTGAAAACCGAACATCACCTTAATTTCGTAACCGTTTTTTTTTTTCTGCATCGAACATATGTCTTATTAGTTCCACTAAAACTTCAATCTGAACAAAGAAAGTGACAAATACAATAGCAGTTGATTCGTGAATATATTAAATACCCTATTGATGATGAGCAAGTGGAATCGTTCCTGAAGACGAACAATAATAAAATAAATATTATAACTACCTAGAATTTTAATTAAATGCAAAAATTGTTTGTCCTTAAATTTTTTGTGAGATTCTTATAAGAAGCATCTGTTGGATTGATTGGCTGCATCCGAAAATATATATTCCGATCGTAGGTCACAACTCACAAGTGATAAGTGTAAACTGCAAAGAGGTGAACCAATTCCACAACATCCATTGTAATTGAGTGTAGTTTTGAATCCAAAAATAGGATACGTAAGTGATAAGTTACTTAATGCTATACTGATAGGAAAAATAATTTAGAAATATGGTGGGTAAGTAGTTAGCTCACCAAATTGGTGGGCTTGTTAATGATATGTAAACAATTTTGAGTTTTGGCATTTCTAAGAATGAGTTAGTGATTAGATTTTTATAAACATGAATGTGAGAAGGATTGTTTTATGAAAATGGATATTATTACACCTTTATCTTGCTGAATAATATTATAGTAACAACTACTATAGAGATTGATGTTGTTTACTGCTAAAATCTGTACAAATATCGATGAAAATCAAGTAAAATTTGAGTGTAAAGCCTCAAAAACATGTCAGAAAACATCAAAGGAGAAGATGAGTTGCAAATGGGTTATGCAATGGGTGGTTTATCCTCGACGAGTAATGGTTTGTCTTGCTCACTTTTGGTTTTGGTAGCGGACGATGAGTTATGGTTAGGAAGCAGAGCCGCCTTGTTGCGCGACTCCCTCAGATTAAGTGACGTGTAGACTGACATCCCGGAAAGGGCCATCACAGCACCAATAATGCTCACAACTCCTGGATCAGAACCGAACAGCACATACCCTCCCAAGAGGATAACGCACGTCTTAAACTGCCCGAGCACCACGTGTGATGTTGCTGAAGTTGCCCTGCACACAAACCAGCAGCTTAGCAATGCCAAAATCAAACAATGGTTAAAATAGTAGGATCAAATGGAGGATTATGTACCCGAGTGCCAGAGCTCCCGACCATTGCAAAAGGAACCCGAGCAAAGCTGATATCATTATCGCGGATATGTTTGTGGCGTCCCACTTGAAAGACAACACTCCCGGCGGGTCTAACCATGGCATGAGTGTTACCAAGAAGAAGACTGTCACTGGGGTTGTCTTCCACATCAACCTATAGTATCAAACAACATATTTTCGATAAAACTGTAGATGATCGTTCGTTGCAAAATGTGGTAACTTACGCTAGAGCTGTCCAATTCCCCTGCTGCTGCAAACTAGACCACAATATCTTGTTAATGGCGCTTGGAACTATCCATGCGATTGCTATACAAGCACCGAACACGTTGAACTCTAAGTCTGTAACAGTTGCAACAGCCACACCGAATGAGACAACAACGAGGGCAGCAACCTAAATATGGTCGTTTCAACTATAAATGTCTCTCCATCTCCAAAATCAGATAGTATAATAATATGAAACTGTGATCGATGTTTACCTTGCTAAACGATATCGTCTTTTGGAAAAGAATGAATTCTGCTGCAACAATGGTTGGAGTGACAGCAATTTTCGCCATCTGGTAGAAACCAACACTGCACAAGAGCTGAATGAGGAGGGCCTAATGGAAACAGAGAAAAAGCAGAACAAATATAGTGGTCAGATAAGGACCTGTTATGCTTCAAGCTCGTGTTAGCAAGCCCAGAGGCGAAAGCCATGACAGCGCCTAGAGAAAACAATGACGAGAAGGGTGTGGACTTAGACGGTGGAGAGGCTGGGAGCAACGAGAATGCCTTGAAAATAACTAGTAGAACCCAAGCAGTCGTGTAGTGGATCAACGTGAGAAATATAGGATAATTGAATCCAACTCTCCCCATAACCTGCGTTGTCGATGAAGTAAGTCAAAAACCATCAAGTTGTGAGCCTCAAAAATAAATAAACTGCAGCCTAATCCTAACATATCCGATGCAGCTAAATAAGATGCGCAGAGGCACGAACAAACGAAAATAGTGCTGAAAAAAAGCTACATTGCAGTCTATATATAACTGCGAATTCTACAACATAGTAAAGGAGTGAAATACACACCATTTTGTTTCCGAGGATTATGCCAACAGAAACCATGAAATTGAATGTCATTGCAACAACCGGACCACAAAAGCGCTGTTGTTGGCGCTTTGCTCCTTCTGTAGTCCGGAGCTCATGATAAAGAGAGCCTCTTGAGTTCTTCCAATGAACGTCCTGGTTAAACAACACCAGGAGACGTAAAATAAGATGATATAGGTATAACAAGTAACACAACTATCTTAAAATCTGATAAAATGCTAATTCAGTACAATCCCTTATGTAAATAGCATAAATGCTGAACCAGAAATTTGAACATGAGATTCCATCTAGATAGTTATCTAAAAAGATGACTTCAATCATAAGAACTAATGCAACCACAATTTATATTTCCCTAATCAAAACATACAATAAATCAAGTTTATATCTAGGTTTCAGATATTGATTAGCATACACAAACCTAAGTGATTCAACATATTTAAAAGTTGTCATACAAATAATGATTTGAACAATCAAGAAAAAGAAGAGACCTGCTTCGCCGGCATCACTGTCTTTTCTTTTGATAAATCTTCTGGAATGTTTTCCCAAGAGAGAATTGAGAAAGCCCATAAATGCATTTGTGAAATAGAATTGAGAAACCAAAACCAAAAAATTGATAGAATCGTAGTGCAATTATAAAGGAAAATGTTAGTTGAAATATAACGAAAGGGTAACAGAAATTAAATGTGCAAGTTCTTGAAATGGAGTTTTCCAACTGCTGGTAGAGAAATTGATTGAAAACAAAAGCTGATCAGGTGCAAGCATGCACCTTGTTTTGATGAAAATATACTTTTAATTAATTGTTTGTGGGGACTACATGAATAAATCTTGTAGATGGATTGAGAGTTTCAGAAACTTGGGATTGTTTCTTATCAAATAATTTATGATATTGAGAAATGGTTGAAATGCAGTTATGAGTAAAAGTGGATTTTGTTGATCTCGAGAATCTGTCAAAGCCTGCTGTCATCGAAGTCGGATATCACGGATCTCACTCTTGCCCCACCGGGAAATTTTGCACTCATGTACAATTAAAGGCCATTTTCAATTATATAGTGATTTTGTTATATAATAATATATTAACACTGTGCCAAAGATATAAATCATTAATAAATAAGAATAGAAAAAAATTAATTTACATGCATTAAATCAATTTAAGACAAAAAGTAAAGAAATAGCAAGAAAGTATGAAATTAGCGACAAAATATCTTAAATAAAAATAAACTTTTATCTATATACCTTTGATGATATTTATTTTCACAAGATACTATATTGCAGTTTATCCTTTTAATAAATAGAAATCTTGTTATAGCTATATGTACAATAACTAGTGTAACACATTTTTATCTTCAACATACTTTTTAAAAAAAAAAAAAATTAGACCAATAAACACATAATTTAAGACGTGGTAGATATGTTGGACTGATTCTGGAGTGAAATAGTATTTATATATATTCCAATTCATGAAATTATCTTATCTTTCTAATTATTAATCTTTGCACATTATAGGCACATAGTAGTATATAGAGTGAGACATCATAAATAAGAAATTGAAAGAAGAACGAAAAAAAAAAGAAAAATAATTTTTTTCTCGAAAATCAAAATCACAATGAAGTCATTATGTGAATAACTTCATATTGTTTGGAGTATTTTCTAAATAAAAGATATAATCAATGGACAAACATTCCAGTTGAGACAAAATTGAAGAAAGGGCAAACATGCCATGAAATAGCACAAAAATTCTTTCAATGATATTATATCAATATCCAAAATTTAATAGCACTAATAAAATTAATTAAGAATGGGTGAAAATAATAATATTCAGAAACTAAATTTTCAGTTCGCTCTTCTTACAAGCAATAACTAGAACAAGTACATTGTTTCACATTTTGGATGTTCTATATAGTTGAGCATTTTTCTTCAATCAAAAGGTGCATATAATTTCTTACTTTAAACTTGATACTTTAAAATAGTAGGTGCATATCAAGAGGTCTAAACACACAAAATAAAACAGTATTAGCATTGATTGGACGTGAAACCAGAAATTAATAAGATATGAGGAATATTCTTGAAGATACCCCCTATCATATATCTAGAATTTTCAGTTTAGGACTACTTGAACTCTCAAAGTTTGAACAATCACTATTAATAATGAGGTGGCACATATGCAATGAAAGAGCCAAACTCTCATGTTTATGAGCATGAATGTCCAAATATTCTCCAACACATTGCAGCAACAATGGTTGTTATAAGACTAAAACAATGATATTTTTTTTTAAAATGGAGGATTGGAAGTAAAACCGATGAAGAATCAGATGTTTCTGATTGAATAAACTAACTGTATTTACAGAAAAAGGTAGAAACCAAGATATCCCGAAGAAACAACATTCATTAATCCCCCAAGTAAATAGTAATGCCATTAATCAATAAATATCATATATATAACAAATAAATACTTATATATATATAAAAAGCATCAGTGCACCGGGCAACCTTCAACGGCGACGCCAGGCGCGGTGGGGCACGACGCCAAGGGGCAATGGTCGTCAATATCCAATCCCCACCAATTAATAGAGACGTCATACGACTGCAGCGCGAAGTACATCACAATAGCCATAAACGCAATCCCAGCGTTGATCGCCGCCGACATCACATACGCATACCTCGCCCACCACCGCTTGTTCACCCGATACACGTACACATTGAAATACACGCCCACTGCTCCCCACATCACGTAGTTCACCGACCTCGCCGGCGGCATGCTCGCCGTCGCCCCCAGGATAAGCGGCACGTTCACCATCCTCACCCACTTCTTCTCCGGGTACCTCCGGCTCAGGAAGTAGGCCGGCAGCGGCGCCACCGCCCCCACCAGGAACCACCAGTTCAGCAGCCCGTACACGCCCTTGCTCGTGAACATCCTCAGCGGGCCGATCACTCCCCAGATGATGGACGAGTTGTAGAACACGTTGTCGCTCGGGCAGGTCCAGGGGCTGCCCTCTGGCAGGGCGGCCGCGTCGCAGATGTGGCCGATTGTTGATAGGAGCCACCATGCGGTTGCGAAGTAGACGGACGAGGCCACCACCGTGCCCACCAGCTGGGCCACGAACATGGATTTGGGCGGGATCTTCATGTAGTGGCCTAGTTTGAAATCCGCGAGGAAAGTTAAGGCTTGCGCCATGCTTATGTAGCCGTACGTCTTGAATGCTACGTTTGCAAGTGGCTTCCCTGGGTATATGAAGCCTATAAGCATCTCTGTGATCACATTCAACCCGATTTGCTGCAATACACAAATCAGACTATTAGAAATGAGTCACTCACTCTTATTACTTATATAAGGAGAAGGTTATCCATTATAATACACGTATAGAGGAAACAGTATCACCAATTTGTCGATGTAAGACAAGAAGGGGTTTCAATAGAGATGAGATTTGGTGATACATACCATGTTGGTTGTGGCTTGGATTATGCCAACCGGTAGAGTGAAGAAGAAGGCCATCGCACACGCCAGTATAAGCCCCCACCACGGAAGCTGAAGCTGCTTTCCGAAACCTTCACAAGCAAAAAGCGACAACCCAAACACTAGAGCAAGGATGGAGTGGAACCACCAGTCCGGCACAGATTCATAGTTCTTCTTCATTAATCTTGTGTGCACATCTAACTTGAATTTGCTCTTTGTTTTCGTCCACAAGGCCCAAATTGTTCTGGACCCACACAACAATTTCATTATATAGACAAAATACGATAAGAACACACATTTTAAGTCATTATAGAATAGTTATCTACCCTACTAAACAGACCCCAGTGTTCACTTTTTATGAGCAAGGAGTGACATACTTTCCATGATAGAGCGCGACGTGGACGATGGTGGCGGAGAGCATAGCAAATCCGATGCCATAAGTGAAGGCGAAGAAGGCGCTGACATGGAGTTTGCTGTAGGCCTCGTAGCCAGCGACATCGAAGGAGAAGGTGGCCTCGTTGAGGACGCGGGAGATGTTGTATTTCATGCCGGTGTCATCAAAAGTGGCGGAGGAGAAGAAGGGGAACTTCTTGGCCTGGTAGATGTTGTTGAAGTATGTGATGGGCGTTACGACATACATGACGAGGATGAAGCCGACGACGACGTTGATGATGGCGAAGCCCGGGGTGGCGATGGGGTCGCCTATGAAGCTGACGGTGGCCCAGTCGAAGGTGAAGGACCCGATTCCCATGCCGTGGAGGCCGGAGCCGAGCTGCTGCATCAAGATGGAGTCCTTGCCGATGTAGCAGAGGAGGGAGAGGGAGGAAATTGTGGGGAAGAAGTAGGCTGGGACCACGTAGTATGCGAAGCTTGTTGTGAATACTATCACGAAGAATTGCAGCCGTGTTAGCCCTCCCTTCTTTCTTGTATCTTCTTCGTGCAATGTTCTACAGTACAAGAATGACAGTTGAAAATCCGTGCAGTCGAGACTATTTAAAAGTAGATGCGACAACGAGAGCTCTGCCATTAACATGGTAATGTTGAAAAGAAAATTTGAACGAATACTTATATTTTATTGAAATTAAGCTGATAGCTAACTACTTCCTCCATTTTCAGATTAGATATCTCATTTTATTTTTACTATTTTTACAAGTGGAACTTATTTTTACTCACATTTTATTAAAAAAGTCAAGAGTTAATAGTCATTTAAATCACGAAGTTTGGTCAGATTCTGGTTAATCCTATAAACTTTGAAATTAGAATATTAAATCACAAAGTTTTAATTTTTCTCAATTGTCCCATCCATGCATAAAATGTTGTCTTTTAGCGATATTCAAAATGACGTGGTTCATTAAAATGAGTTATTTTTTTCTTTTATATATCTTTATTTTCTTATTTCTCTACTTATTATTCAAATATTGTCACTTTTAACATCACAAAATGATGTAAATTTGTACATTTATGGGACAATTGAAAAAAATTGAAATTTCGTGATTTAATATTCCAATCTTAAAATTCATGGGACGGACTAGAATTTGACCAAACTTCGCTATTAAGCCTTTAGTCCATATATAAAAATAAGACACACAATCCAATAATTTTTATATCCACCTATTTTAGAAAATGAAACAATTTCTTAAAATCCAATTTGCCTATTTGACAGTATCACTATATAATTTGGAAATGCAATGAGTTACCTGAAGAGAGAGACTGAAGTCATGTTTCCAGGCCACCACATATACGGAGAATCCACCAGCATTCTCCTAAATATCCCAGCCCATCCATACCCAAGCATCTAATCAAATATGAACACATCCACAAAACCAATAAATAAAAAACTCGATACACAAAAAGGCCTTCACAACATTAACAACATAAAATCTTTGTATAATTAATTTGAAACCTGAGTAGACTGAACCAACAACCAGGCTGCAATCGGATTGAGAGGGCGGTGGTAAAGAGCCTTCACAATCGTCACAATGCTGACGGCGTAAACCCCTTCGGCGCCGCAGTTGGCAAAGATAGTGATCAGCACATGCTCTTTTATAGTGAACGCCCCCGGATTCAGCGAAAACGACCACTCCGTAAACGGAACCCTAAACGACGTCGTCGGCAACACCCTCGCCATGAACTTCCCGATCGGAAGCGTCACTATTTGTGCCGCCACAGAGCTAACCACTAAGGAGTTTTGTCTGTATCCGAAAAATTGGTTGCTAAACGAAAGCATCACGCACGTAATAATGCCCAAAAACCACGTCCGGAACGTCAGCGCCGCCACCGTCGGATCATCCGTCTCCGGCACCGTCAGCCGCACCTGCTCGATCGGACATTCCTCGTCCTCGTCCTCCTCCTCTTTCGAATCTAAATTCCCACACCATCTCAAGTATTAAATTCTAATTTTTGAAAAAAATTAATTTATTAGAAAAAATATTTATAAGTTCGCTATGTTTAAATTGTACACAATCACTTAACTAGTGAATTATGATACCTTCGATTTGAAGATTGTGGTGAGGCGGGGACTGGTCTCCGGCGTGATTGCGATTGCGGTCGGACATGATTACTGTGCAGAGATTCCGGCAACTCCTGAAAGTGTAGGTTGTAGAGATTCACCAGAATGGATATATAGCTTTAAATTCTTGCATTTACTCTACGCGTAGTTGACTTCTATATTAGGGGAGATTAGGATCCATTAATTTTAATTATACAACCTCCTAAAGTTAGATTTAGGCCTGATTTTCCTATGTATCCTCACTGGAGTGCAATCGTTGCATTTACCATTTACCATTTTGATTAATTTCTTGGGTACATTCATTGATGAGTATCTTTATGACTCTCTCATATTATGGGCACCTAAAACGTAGATGCATGTCTGTAATAAATAATAATGTAGTGTCTTTGAAATTAAATGTTGGATTAATTTGTTGTGCAAAACTAGATAATTGATCAATTTGTTACTCCTAGTGAATTAGCAGGGTACTTTGATTCTAGCTTGTCATCATATTTCCAAGCTAAACTGGCTTTGTGATGCATGGAAATAGATCTATATGTTATTAATCTAATATGTATACTTCCCATTACAATTGTCAAATCGTGTCAAAAAGTTCAGTTGCTGATTGTGAAATTGTGTCATCGTAACAATTTTGAAAATTTAGGTATTTTAGCCTTTTTTATGTTAAAATTATTTTTTGGTATTATTTATATAGCTAAATTTGAAACACGTCAATTTTTTATGTGTGGGAGTTTTAATTCTATGACTAGTTCATTTCTCTATCTTTGTTATCCGTTTTTATTTAGAGAATTGATAAATTTATGTAAATTAAATTTGATTTTTACTTGATTTGAAAAGAAACCTTGTCGATCGATGAACTCAATGATTCTACTAAATTCAAAATTCAAGTCATACCTGATTACCATATATCACAATAAATAGTATTAATTGTTGTTCTATACATATGCAACTTTTTTTGTATGAATATGTCGAAATGTTACTACAAAGGGAGTAAAAATTAAATGAGAGCAATCAAGGATGGCTCCCATTATGAATAAGATCCGTTGAAGGAACGTAACATTGGTTATGTGACTTATGTCAATGACTCAGAAGCACAGGTAGGGGCGGAAAAAAAAACAACAATATTAGTAGCGGCCATATTTTCTGACTTTTTTTTGAAAGTGTACTTTTGGGTGATTTAAATTACTATAGAGGCTCTTGTATAAAATTTTTTTACTCCATATATTTTCAAACAATAGACAAGTTTTACCATATTAGGCCCCTCTAAAAATTAGACCAAATCTAAATATAAAAATTTCAACCAATTACAAACCACTAATAAAATGGACCATGGAATCCACTAACACTATTTTTACTATTTTTTTCCATCTCTCTCTTACCTTTTCTCATATCTCTCTTACTTTATCAAATTGCCCATTTCTTTTTCCCTTTATGAATTATTTAATTTATTTAATACTTCCACATGACTTAATTACCACTCTGATATTTGATTATAAGGGTGTGTTTGATACCCAAACCCAGAAAAGGGCTTCCAAGAATAAAATCAAGAAAATGAACCAGAAAGTATTTTCTTCCATATTTGTTTGATAAACATGATGCGTTGTTTGACGGAAGAGTGAGAAACCTATTTAGTCATAATAAAGTACTCCATCCGTTCCATAGTAATAGGGGTGTTTTTCCATTTCCGTCCGTTCCATAGTAATAGAGTCATTTTCCTTTTTAGTAAAAGTTAACACAATTTTTCTCACATTCTCTACTTTCTCTTACTTTTTTCTCTCTTCATCTCTCTACTTTTCTCATTTTGCATTTTATTCTCTCTTTACTTAACTCACCTAACACAATTTTTCTTAATCTCCGTGCCGAAAAGTTTTGCCGAAGGGAGGGAGTATAATTCTACCCTTCACTCATTTTCAATATTCTATGAAACGACCTCAAAACCTTCTTCTTCTTCTTCTTCTTCTTCACTCGAAGTCACATTCACATATTCACTCCGGCTAAATGAAATCTGAAAAATTACTCCTTCATGTCCTTACTAGAAGTCTCATTTATAAATGATACGAATTTTTAAGAAATTATTTGATTTTGTAAGTAAAAGTGGTAGAATAAGTTAGTAGAATGTGAACTCCTACTATTAAAATGTGAATAAAGAGAGTAAGCTAAATATGTGGTATATATGCCAAAATTGCTTTCATGTATTAATTTTGTATTATAATATGATGGAGTGAGTTAGTGGAATATGTGGTCTATTTGCAAAAATAGTAAAAGAAAAACGAGAAGGGGGAAGAAGCATAAATATTACTACTGACCAATTTTTTGACTATTGTGATTCTTAAAACATTGATACAATGACAATATATAATAAAATAATTTGAAATATAAAAAGTCAAAAAAACTGATATAATTGAAAAATAGTGGGTACTCTATAAAAGCTAAATACTCAAAAATATGGAAATAACAACAAAAAATAATTAAAAAAGCAAAGGCAATAATCAGTGGACGGGGCAACCTTTAACGACAATTCCCGGCGCGGTGGGGCAAGACGCCAAAGGGCAGTTATCACCACCACCACCATCCGCTCCCATTCCCCACCAGTCAATGGAGATGTCATACGACTGCAGCGCGAAGTAAGTCAAGATTCCCATAAACGCAATCCCTGCACTCATCGCCGCCGAAAACACATACGCGTATCTCGCCCACCACCGCTTGTGCACTCGATACACATATATGTTGAAATACAATCCCACCGCTCCCCACATTATGAAGCTCACCGATCTCGCCGGCGGCATCGACCCCGTCCCCATGATAATCGGCACATTCACCAGCTGCAGCCATTTCTTCTCCGGGTACCTCCGGCTCAGGAAGTAGGCCGGAAGCGGCGCCACCGCCCCGACGAGGAACCACCAGTTCAGCAGCCCGTACACTCCCTTGCTGGTGAACATCCTCATCGGGCCGATGACTCCCCATATGATGGACGCGTTGTAGAACACGTTGTCGTCCGGGCAGGTCCAGGGGCTCCCTTCCGGCAGCGCTGCCACGTCGCAGATGTTGGGGACCGTGTCGAGGAGCCACCACCCTGTCCCCAAGTAGACGGACGAGGCCACCACCGTGCCCACCAGCTGAGCCACGAACATGGATTTGGGCGGGATCTTCATGTAGTGGCCTAGTTTGAAATCCGCGAGGAAGCTCAGGGCTTGTGCCATGCTTATGTAGCCGTACGTCTTGAACGCCACGTTTGCAAGCGGCCTCCCCGGGTATACGTAGCCTATTAGCATCTCCGTGATGATATTCAACCCGATTTGCTGCATAAATTGAAAATAGGAAACACTGTTTGTTAGAAATGAGCTACTAACCCCTTAAAAGGTCTTATAATTAACAAATTGTTATATGCGCGTACGATGCTGGTTGTGGCTTGGATTATGCCGACCGGGAGAGTGAAGAAGAACGCGAGCACGCAAGCGAAAATAAGCCCCCACCACGGAAGCTGAAGCTGTTTGCCGAAGCCTTCACAAGCAAAGAGAGAGAGGCCGAACACTAGTATAAGTATGATATGGAACCACCATTCCGGCACAGAGTCGTAGTTCTTCTTCATCAATCTCGTGTGCACATCTAGCTTCATATTGCTCTTTGTCTTGATCCAAAGCTCCCAAATTGTTCTACAACATCAAATCCTTAATTAAGTCAGAACCAAAACATAAAAAAAAAAAACAAAACAAAGAAATTCAGTGATGACTTACTTTCCATGATATAAGGCAACGTGGACAATGGTGGCGGAGAGTTTAGCAAAGCCAATGCCGTAATTGAAGGCGAAGAAGGTGCTGAGGTGGAGCTTGCTGTATGAATTGTAGCCGTCCATGTCGAGGGAGAAGGTGGCCTGGTTGATGACGCGGCTGATGTTGTAGCGGTGGCCCATGTTGTCGAATGTGTGGGATGTGAAGAAGGGGAATTTCTTGGCATCGAAGATGTTGTTGAAGTAGTTGATGGGGGTCATGACGTACATGACTAGGAAGAAGCCGATGAGGACGTTGACAATGGCGAAGCCGGGGGTGGAGATGGGATCGGTCACCATGCTGGCGGTGGCCCAGTCCAAGGCGAACGAGCCTATTCCCATGCCCTGCAGGCCGGACCCGAGCTGCTGCACCAAGATGGAGTCCTTCCAGATGTAGCAGAGCACGGAGATGTTGGATATGAGTGGGAAGAAATACGATGGGACCACGTAGTATGCGAAGCTTATCACGAACACCATCAAGAAGAATTGTTGCCGCGATAACCCTCCCTTCTTTCGTGCTTCTTCTTCGTGCATTGTTCTGCATAAAACATGATAAGAACGCACATTTTAAATCAGATCCGCTTTAGCAAACAGAGCTAATCCATAATACTATTAAGTTACCTGAAAAGGGAGATGGAAGTCATTTTTCCAGGCCACCACATGTATGGAGAGTCCACAAGAAATCGCCTAAATATTCCAGCCCACCCGTACCCAAGCATCTATTGAAAATAATTGTAGTCTTATAAATGTCAACAAATTTAAAATTAGTACTATAAGAAAAATAAATAGCAATTTAGTACTAGTATTATATTATGGTCCTTTAATTTACATCACAAAACTGAAAGTTAGCCATCCTATCTTTACATTTCTAATTCATTTCTTAAAGTTAATTGGATAATAAAAGAATGAGAAAAAGTAGACCTGAGTAGTGAGAACCAACAACCAAGCGGCAAGCGGATTGATAGGGCGGTGGTAGAGAGCCTTCACAATGGTGACAATGCTGAGCGCGTAAACCCCTCCGGCGCCGCAGTTGGCGAAGATGGTGATCAGCACGTGCTCTTTTATAGTGAACGGCCCCGGATTCAGCGTGAACGACCACCCCGTTAACGGAACCACAAACGTCGTCGTTGGCAACACCCTCGCCATGAACCTCCCGATCGGCAGCGTCACTATTTGCGCCACCACCGAGTCGATCCCTATGGGGTTCTGCCGGTACCCGAAGAATTGGTTCATGAAGGCAAGCAGCACGCACGATATTATCCCGAGAAACCACGCCCGGAACGTCAGCACCGCCATCGACGGATCGTCCGTCGCCGCCACCGTCAGCTCCACCTGCTCGATCGGACAGAAGTCGTCGGCCTCTTCAACATCTGCGTTTTTTGTTTTATTTTTGTTAAATTATAATTATAATTTGTGACTGATTTTTAGTAGCTCGACCATTATTATCATTAAATTTCAAGTATGTAAGCCTACCTTCGACTTCGAAGTTGTGTAGAGGAAGCTTTCCCGGAGGCTGATATTTGTCTCCGGCGATGTCGCCGCCCATGACTGATGCAAACTCGAAGAACAGGGAGAATGGAATGGATGTATGTCACTTGGAAAAATTGTGGAATACCTGTTGTATTGTTTCATTATCCTTATATATATATACTTTACTAATTTATCACTGAATCTTTTTTTTCTCAATGAATCTCTTTCTCAATGAATCTTTGTTCAATCAAACTATGTCTATCTTATCCCAACCGGACATAAATCTGTATCCATTAAATCTAGTATTTATATGTATGTATATTCTCATTTATAATTTTATTATACACAAATAATTGGTTTTATTATATTCAAGTGAAAGTAATTAAAGTAATCTATTCATCGTTCCTTCCCTTCTACTTTAGTATATTTTTAAATGTTTGAGTTAGAATATTTAGGGATGAACATTCGGATCATCTGAATTTCAAATCCAAAATTTATACTCCCTACGTCTCATAGTAGAGGTCAGTCACACTTTCCATTTTAGTTTGTCCCACAAAAGATGTCACATTTTCTCTTTTGGAAAAAGTTCCTTCTCGCATTAATTATAAAATTATATTTTCTCTCACCACTTAACACACAAAATAACATCTCCTAAAATCCCGTGTCATCTCCCAAGTGTGACATCTACTATGAGACGGAGGGAGTAGTATATTAATCCGAACCAAATCAAAATATCATAAAATTTGAAAAAGACAAAAAATTCCAAAAAATCTGAACATATATAAAATTGTTATATATATTAGGTCAAAATATTAACATAATATATTTTCTTTTAATAAAATATTTATTTAAAATATACTCCAATAGTTATTAAATAAAATCTAGATTTCCGGATTTTAGTTGTTTTAAAAAACTATCTGGACTGAATCGAGATTCGAGAATCCAAATTCACAAGAATATGGACTCAAACCCCTATTACAAAACGTTCAAGAATGTTACTCAAAGCCCAGATCTTTTGCTAGTGAACGTCTACTTGAAAAGAAAATAGAACCCTTTTTCTGTAGAACTATTTTTGATTCTTAACCCAACGGTCGGATTCTTGTTATTAATAATAGATTCCTTGTTCTGTTAAACCACATTTTACTCGTTACCCAACAGTGGGATTAGATTACTCCTAATAATCCGTTTATAAATAAATTATTACAAGAAAGATTTTTCTGGACTATTTCTACCTTGATAAGCCTTGTTCTGACAAAGATCTGTTTTCGTAATCTGGATATAAGTTAATATACATCTAAATATAATATTAATATATAACCCTGTTATCTGGAATAAATGATTTACCGGATTTAAAACTGATCAGGTTAGTTTTTTATATTATTAAATTAATTTCAATCATTTATATGGTTTCACGATTGAGTCCATTAAAGTACATGTTCAATTTAACAAGTAACTAGTACAAGTACAACTTAATTGAAAAAAATATCATCACACAAATTTATTTCTTCAATTTATATTCAAGATATTTAACCCTCTTCAATACTTGCACCCAACATCAAGATTCAGACTCTCTCTTAGGTTGTTCGTTTGTTGACGTGAATTTTTTCTAGCAGAGCATTAGTGAGAACTGAAGTGGATGTAAGAGAGGCTTTCAATATGCGCAAAGCCTGCACCAACAAACTCCATCACAACCTATATATGTACTAAAACATAAACACAAACAATAAGCCATCTTAATCAAACTGCATTACCTCTTTCAATCCTATCTGCACCTCCACTTCTTCAACATCAGATATCAGTATTTCCTGCTCGAGGATGCTAGAAGAACCGAGGTGAAAGAATAGCTAGCGACAGTTAAGTCATCTTTCACCTGATAAGTTCGCTGTCCTTCAACATAACTACCTTTGCCATGGGGAAATTTGTGAGTGCAAAGCCACGAGTAATTAGGCGTGGCTTCTTGTGTGAGGGGAAAAATATGGTTTTTGGAAACACAATCATGAACCACATTCGGTTTGATCAGCTTGTTTTCGTATCTACACTCTTGAAATGCCCATCGTCTATGAGATAGGATGCACTGCGGTGCAAGTTGTCTATGGCCGTTACACAAGTGCTACTAACAAAAGGTGCTCCACTCCTCCAGTGGAATATTCAGAAAACTAAACAGAAACTCGACAAAGTCTTCCTTAGCAAGAGCATACAAAAACTTACCTGTGGACTTTTGTGTCATCACTTTCAAACTTATGTTCTTCGAGTTGGGATTTTGTTCCATTGCAATCTCTGGTTTGGGTACCAAGTAGTTCATTTTTCCTGTTTGATTCAGAAAAATTCTGACAATGGGCTTTGGGATGTCGGAATTCACAATTCATAATCTAAAACAAATGGAAATAAGTAGTTACAACAAATATGGTTAAAAAGGGGGAGCAAGATTGAGTTATTCACCTCATTGAACCCAAACCATGTTGATTGCTCGGTTCCACCAATGCCAAGAAAGGAGATAGTCTTGGAGTATCCTTTATCATTGGGGAGTATTTTCAGATATCATATTATGAAAGATGATTTATTAGTATGTAGACTCCACCACTGCCTGTTTGGGGTTTTTTGTTGGCCCCTTTCCACTGTTAGGGCACTTGCTACATTTGAAATATTGGGGGTGGAGAACCGGGATGTCCAGTTTGAGCAAGCTGTATTTGGTTCGGATGAGCTAGTTGGGATGAGAAGAGCCTTCTTAGCCTCCTCTGTCCAGAAATGGGGGGTGTCAAGAGCTTCTAAGTTTGGGACATATTGGGTTTAAACTTGATGGGGGGCTGGCTTGTGGGTTTTGGAAAGTTTGATGATTCTTCCCAACGGCAGTGTCAAGAAGCAAACAATGTCGACGAAATTGTGGTCAGCTTCGGCAAAACACCTTATTTTTCTGTTTATTAACCATCACTTTCAACGAGAACTTGGTAGCATCAGACATCCTGCTAGCTAGTGTTTGTGGAAAAAAACAAAGACTAATGAAATCCAGTTTTTCTGCAATCACGCACTCTGTTTTTAATAGTGGAAGAAGTAAATAGTCCCTCCAGATTCGGAGACCTTTCGTTTCCTGTGCAGATTGTTGTTTCGGTTGCTGATTTAACATGCTCTTTCCAGGCATGCATTGGTATTATTAAGCTTAGAAAACAGTAAAAGACTTTATTTGTCTATTTACTCTCATGCACTATCGAATTGAACAATGGGAGGGTTGAGTGTTTGAATGGTTTTTCAGATGTACGCATGAGTACTGTTTAGTTGTTTAACTTCGCATTATTATTTAGGAATGCAAATTATGACCACTACCAAATTTGCTTTTCTTTTTTTATGGAAAAAACATTTTTCAAGGAAAGAGGTATATGGCAAGGTATTATACCTTTTCCCATTGAGAAGGTATCTTTACCTCTCCATTAAAGACAAGGTAAAAGAGAAAAAGGCAACAAAACGTCAACAGAAAAATTAATTTACGGTTGAATTATGTTTTTAATATTTTTTAACACTTTAAATTATTAGTTACTTTATATTATTTGTTAAATATATAATTGGGTTCATGTAGAGAAGGCATCTGCCTTTATATTTAATTAGTTAACGGCTGATTTATATTTTAAATATTTTTTAAGACTTTATAATTTATATTATATGATAAATGTATTGTTTAATATTTAATATTCTATGTTTAGATTATTGGTTAATATATTTAAGGATATAATCATTTACCTTTTCAATATACCCTTTCGTTTGGAGTTGGTTGTATTTTGAAACTGGATATTACACTTTTTGAGAAGGATAAACATGATATACCTTTTCTATTTACCTTTTTCTTGGAGTTGCTCTTAGTCGTTCAATAGACTTCTCATGGATCTTTTTTTATTTGTAAAGTTTAATGAAAATATTAATTCTGTTTTACAGTGTTTTCAATCGTGCTAAATATACCCTGATTAAAATGCATTTGCTCAGTCTGACTGGCCAAAAAAATTGTATGATTACAACATGAATACTTTCGAATAGACTTTGAACATACTCTGAGCTGATTCATTGCAGAAAACTTTAGACCAGTCATGTCCAGATTCTTGACGCATGTGCCTAACTTCTTTGTTGCATACGGCCATATATCACAAGTAAGATAAATAAACTGTTATAACTTATATGCATATTAGTACATGTTAACAGATGCTCATTCTCAAGTGCTTGAACTCACCAATATCACACGATGTCTATACTCATTCATTTGGATGTGTGATTAAATATAATAGTGAATCTGAAAAGGGAGATTAAAACTTCATTAGGAAGTAATGGTTGACAGAATGTTCTGCACAAGGATTGAAGAAATGCCACTTCTCATATGACTTTTGTCAAGTGTAGATAGACGATAGTATTATAAAACTCCTGAACCAGTATAAGAGATATACTCAAATGTCAAATCTAAAAGCCAAAGCATTTTATGGGCGTTTGAAACATAAATCTCACCATGTCTCTTGTTCTTACCCATAATTACATACTACAGATTTTAATTCATCACCAATATTTAATATCCTTTCTTTTCACAATTAGGTTGACCCTAAACTGAAAACAGAACAGTTAGAGCAAATTGCCAAAACTGGAAAGTCTTCTTCAATGGCTCATCAAACATTAGCAGCCCACAAATGCAAACATCCACACAACGAAAAAAATAGGAATGCAGCGGTGAAAACTAATGTCACCTTTTTCCATGAGGATTTGAAACTGTTGTACCCCTCAATCCCATAACAAGTGAGAGTATTCCTTTCATGGAAAAAACAACACTCTATCTCTCTCTTACTTTTTCTCTCTATTTTTTCACTCCTAAAAATTTGTGCCCAAAAGAAATGTCTCACATGTAAATTCATTTAGTTATGAGCACAATTGATTTTATTTCTTCAGACCAACTCAAGAAAATTGGGACCCAAAATTTTCTAGCTTGAGCTCAAATATTGTGTTGTACCAATAACTATAAGTAGCAAAGTGATGTATGTTTGCAATTCACATGCACCAATTGTGATGTGGAGCAAGACTATAGTGAAAATGCTGCACTCGGCATAAGTACCACCTTCACTCTCATAGATGGATTAAGAAATATAAAAACACACCTAAGAGTATGGATGCAACGAACTAATCAAGTTATTATTGTTCAATAATTATTCGTTCTTTAATGGAGTAGAACTCGAATATTGAAATTTTCAATTCGATGTCTCCACTTATTAACTCTCTATTTACTAGTGTTATATACAGTCAAGCATGCATGTAACTCCTCGTCTTCATCTTACAGTGCTCCCAAAGATAAATACTTATGATACTTTTAAAAATTAAAAACTAATAGTATTACAAAAGATGTACCAGTTTAAATATGTTAGTTCTGCAAAAACAAACATGTGCGGGGATAGCTCAGTTGGGAGAGCGTCAGACTGAAGATCTGAAGGTCACGTGTTCGATCCACGTTCACCGCATTTTTCTATTTTTAATCTAATTTTTTTGAGTTTATTCATAATTTCAGTAATTAGCCTATTATTTCGGTTTGTATACATATTAGCTCATCCAATTCCCTTGTTTGACTTATTTCGGGTCCGAAACCATCAATAATACTTTCATGTCTCAATTAAAATTTTAGTAGTATTTGCACATTTGAGTATGCACAAAATATATTCTCTTTGTTTCACTTTAGTTTATATACAGTGGTGGATGGCAACTGGAAGATAGACTTACTGTGTTCATCATACTTAGGGCTGGCAAAACATAACGAAATATCGAAATACCGCACTTACCGTACCGAAAAATACCGAAAATACCGAATTTTGGTATACCGCACTTTCGGTACGGTATGATCCCTTTACCGTGTAGATTAAGGTACGGTAAAGGTATGGATTTTGCATATACCACGGTATACCGCATCATACCGCAATTACGTATGTAAGTAAATTACGGTATATACCGTAATTTTGCGTGATATACCTTTAATAAATATATATTTTTTGATATATATATTATTTATAAAATTATAATATTTATATTTTTAAAACTAAGAGAGAATAAAGTAACAGAGATAATTTTTTGCTAAATATAAAAATGACTTACTTATAATGAGACATCACATAAAGGAATACGACGGGCTTATCTTGGGACGTTAGGGAGTACTCAAATATACTACGTACAAATTTTTTGGGTATACCAAAATTTTTCACTACAAGATAGTACATTGGTGAAATTTTTTGATATGAATTTTTATACTCCTTCGTTGCATAAAAATATATGCATTTAAAATAACACGAGAATTCTTAAAATTATTGTAAAATTGGTAAAATAAGAAAGAGAAGGTGAAGAGTATTTAAAGTAGTGTTAGTGGGATCTACATTAAGTGTTTAATGATTTGTAATGATGAGTCATGGTGGTTTAAATTGTAAATAAATTGATATACTCCATATGAGTAAGTTGAGGACAAATTTCCATAAATAAAATTGCTCATATTTTTATGGGACAGTGGACGTGGAAAATACACATATTTTTATAGGATAGAGGAAGTATACCGCTATATATCGAAAACTTAGCACTCCCTTCATTCCCTCATAGCCGAGTCGCATCTTTTTGCACTCACTTCTTTTCAAACTACGCCCTAGCCATCCGATTGGGGATGATAAGTTATTGTGAAGTGCGTTTAGTATCATTGAGTGCTGCGTTCGAACGTAGAAATCGCGAAACCTTCGGTGTCAAAATGACTTGAAATTCGCACGGTGCATGTGAAACGCGATTTGAGGGAAAGCAACGCGACATTGTCGCAATGACGGACGATGGATTTTGGCCATCCGACATTGTTTAGGGTGAAAACGACGCCATCGCTTTTTTCGACTTAGTTTTAATTTTCTATTTTGTGTTTTATTTCCTTTTGAATTTCTAGGTTTCTAGACGCTTATAAATATAATTTTTTTTTGTCCTTGGACTAGCTTGATTTTGATAATAATATTTTTCGTTTCACGAAAACTAGGGTTTCTCTAATTACTTCTCCGTTTAGTGTGTTTTCTCTATATGTTTTGCATCACGAGTCTCAACAAATCATTCCAGATAACAATAGAAAATATGCGTTCTCTATTCGAAACCAATGTCTTTGTAAAACCATGATGTTTCAATACCGTATAATTAAATACTTCCTGTCTCGCTTAGTCCAATGACTTTTCGCATTGTTTTGTAAAAATGATAATAAATAGTTAAGTGGAGAAATAATAAAGTAAAAGAGAATAATATAGAGAAGAGTCTTATATACATTATTCTCTTTTTTACTTTACTATTTTTCCACTTTAAATATTTATTATCATTTTTACAAAACGAGTGAAAAGTCAATGGACTCATAAAGCGGGACGGAGGAGTATTAAAACAACCTTAAGTGCGCCCAAAGTTGGTAGCCAAGGCAGAAAACTAAGCATACTTATATTTAATAGTATAATGGAATATAGACGGAATGGAATGAAAGTTCAAAGGAAATGTAAAAGAATATGTCATTTCATTCCTATTTGCATTCTATTCCTACATTCAATCCATTCTACCAGCATTTCATTATATCATATCAAGAGGGACCTTATTTGAACTAAAATTCATTATAGGTTTTATAATATTTGAGGTTTTGGTATCAATTAAAACACTTAATTGTAACAATATTTCCCAACAAATAGTACTCCCTCTTCACGAAAAATATGACACATTGCTATTTTGTTGTCCACGTAAAAATAGGACACATTCAAAAAGGAAGGTTTTCAACAACCTATCTACTTTTTTCCTTCTCTCTTACTAACAATATAGATCCTACATTCCACTAACACTACTTCTCTCTAATTTTTTTCCATTCTCTCTTACTTTACCAATTCTACATTAAAACTCGTGTCATTCACAAAGTGTCCTATTTTTCATGGACGGAGGGAGTATTTTTTTGACGTTTCCAAATTTACTAAGACTTTTGTTAATATGTGCGAAACTTGGATCAAATAAGACACATAGGACCATTCGGTTTGCAAGATTGTTTTTCATAGTTGAATATGAATTGTGTTTGAGCCATGAGATTGAATCTTATACCTTAATTCTACATGGATAATCTTATGATCATGAGTTATAACCACCCCTACAACTAAAGTACTTAATCCTAAATAAATAATCACGTTATTGCAAAAGAACTGCATCATGGATTCAAACTTGGTAATTTGGCTTTTGTTGACGAAATTAAAGATGCAACTATGCAAGTTACCTAATCCATCTCGGGTAAGCTTGAAAGCCAAAGCTCATTGTCAAGGATTATGACACTAAATTTCCACGTTATTTATGACATATTGATACCAATACCATAGTGCATGTGATTTTGGATATAATACAGATAAAAAAATACACTACAGAAAAAAATATTGCTTCTCTTCAAGTGAGCTCTTTTTTATTTAGATTTTTGTTGGTTCATTTATTAAGCTAATTATGATCGTTTTCCCCTTATTTTCATAATCCGTATTTAAGAAGCGTTAGACAGTCATTTTACTCCTTGGTGAGATAAGAGTCATAGACTCATAAGACATATTTCATTTCTTATTTTTTGTGCATATCAAACCTGGAAACTAACCCTTCTTTATCGTTTCTCTTTGCTTCCATGGACTCTTTTTCACGCTCATTTCCCATGCATTATTTATTACTCACTCTGTCCCAGATAATTCGGGACAGTTTGGATATTCATTACAAAAAATCGGTATCACAAAGCATCATACAAATAAGGTTTAGTTTGGGGGTGTAGCTCATATGGTAGAGCGCTCGCTTAGCATGCGAAAGGTCCGGGGTTCGATTCCCCGCACCTCCATTTTGTTCTTGTATCTCTACTGGTTTCAACTTATCATCATTAAATCTGGATTTAGTTTTCATTGTACTATTTTTTTGTTTTTCAGCTTAAACATACTCACCTGAACCTACTTACGAGACGGTTGAGACTCGAGAGATGAGAACTTTGCAGAATAGGTAATTCAGAATAGTGATAACTCCTACAAAATGATGCAACAATATATCTGCGCCATGCTACACATTTGTACAATCAAATCTACACGCCCGTGAAGCTGTATGTCTTGGTCATGCATCACGAACGCAAGTTAGCTACTTGGATCTGCATATAGTTGCTAAGGACTACGGCACTGCTAATCCAAATCAATCCATCTGGCTACTTAACAGGGAGTCGATGTTGGGAGTCACAATAGCTGTCATGTCTGGTCCTCCCAAATCACAGCACCGTTTATCCTTTATGTTGACCGCCATAACATTTTGATGGAAAGTGCAGGCAGTACCAGAAGAAACCTGCAAGCCATGCCATAATGTTACAGATGATAGGATCAATTTTGAAAAGATACAAATAGATTACGGTGCAACTATAACCGGTATTTATTTATGTCCAGAATAAAACACCCACACAGCCCTGAAAACATGTCATCCTGACCACTTGAGTCTACATTGGCTAAGATCAAGTTCATTCAGCTAAACCTACAGTCACGATTCGTGACTGTTATGATAACATAGGAGGGCAATGCAGAAGTTGCTGTTATGATAAAAATGGAGAAAATACTTCATAACTTTGAGCCTAATATAAATAGGAAAACTGAAGCTTACTTATGGCTATAACGCTATTTCTATTGGTATTTGGTAATTAGCTTTAAATGAATTAAAGCTAAAATGTTGTCTATAAGGGTTTCCTGAAACCATGTCCTTCAGTTAATCTATACAGTTTGTCCAGCAGAAAATGGCTAGCACGCAATACAGTTTCCAGGACAGGGCAGAAAATTAGTAAGCATGAATTCCAACAGAAATGATGTGTCAACAGAAACAGGATTAGGAAAGTACAAAAGCATGAAGCAGGGTAAAAATGACTCACATTATACATGATATCTCCTAACTTGAACTTAACAGCACCACTTTTGTAGACCAACATCTTGCCCATGTATCCCTCAGGAAACTCCTCCAAACTGGTGTCTTTTTTACGTGGGGAACCACTCATTATGAAGCTTCCAGCTATTTCTTTCTCTTTTATGCCATGAGAGTTGCCAGAAGATTTTGCAACACTGCCAACCATTACTTTCTCCTTTCCTTTCCCGATTTTCACTGATTTTTCTACTGCTCTCAAGTTATCATCTGTTTCTCTCCTGTTGGCATATCCTGGTGCTCTGCCTACAGGAAGATTGGGAGGAAACTTGAAAACAAGCATCCTAGGTGTATCGTCTTTTTCCTGTGAATGAAAAGAAGCAAAATGGACCGAAAATCAGAAATCTAATATCAAAAGATGAGGAGGATATCTATAATTACATTTACAAGGAGACACACGAACAAACATGTTCAATATTAAATCAAATATAATACTGACCAGCAAGCCAAGAATTGAAGCAGAATTTAGAGATTTTTCATCATACTCCTTAGCATCCTCGAATTCAGCTTTATCAAGAATTTCTGGAGGAAGCAAAACAGAAAAGAATTACTATTATTGCCACATGGTAGATTTTAATTTACAAAACTCAGAAGACAGGCTATAAGGTTGAAGAATCAAGTTATTTTAGCTATCCTAATCTGATTGTATTTATTATATTTTTCCTTCACAAAAGCATTTCATTAGTGGGACCACCCAGATCCCCTGCAGCCCCATACTGTTCCTCAATAAAATGGGTACTAAAAAGCTCTTCATTGTAATACATCAGAGAGATACCTGGGTTTCCAGAATGAGGTTTCCTAAGAGGTAGTTCAGTAGGATACAAACTATTATAATCCTGCGGACAAAGTTGAAGACATAAGCTCAACCTCAGTATTTTTCTCCATATAGTTTGGAAAAGGGATAGGATTAAGAAAATTGTCTTTACCCAAGGGGCTCGATATTCTTTCTTCTTCTTCTTCTTCTTCTTCTTCTTCTTCTTCTTCTTCTTCTTCTTCACAGTAGCACCACCAGTTTCATCAACAATATTGTCAGTGACGTCTTGTGTTCTTGCAGAGGATGTAGAAGTAAAATAATCTTGCATTTCGCCGGTGGTAGATGCTTCTGAGTAGGCCGAAGAACTTCCATCATCAGCCCTTTGCCTTTGTCTGCTTGAGCCTGTTATGGTACTTGATTCAACTTCGTGTGAAAAGGCAACTTGCACTGGAGCTGTGGTTTCAAATTCAAACATAGTTTCATAATGAGACATAACAAAAATACCATAATACTGTCTGAAACCTGATAAAAATTGCTATACTAATAGGTTTATGTTTCTCTATCCTGTACAAAACAAATAATTACGTTTCTCATTTACAAAGGCAAAGGCCATACCCAATAGCACCAGCTAATATTTGTCATTAAATAAATTTACAAAGTGGCACCCATATTAAACAACTAAAAATTATATTAACTGCAACCTAACGAGATTTCAGAAAAGAGATTACATTTCTTCTCCACTTTTACTCCCGGCTTTGCTAGATGCCCCTACAAATTGGGAAATTGAAGCAGTCAGAAACATCTATCAGGCAATAATTACCTCAGAAATACATTGATAAGCTAGGACTACAATCTTTCCCATGTTATAGCAATGCAAAGGGCTGCAAAAAGTTTAATCACTGCAACATATCTACTCAAACCAAAAGATGAAAATCCACTGGAAGCAAACATATTGCAACAATATGATATGATTAAGGAGGAAGCCATATAACATTGAAAAGCAAAAAAATGGTTCTATCCTATATATGTACACAACCATATCAAAACCCAAATTTTCATCTATTTTAAGAGATTTAACACGAATGTAACTAGTCCCTGTTGTAATTGGTTTCAGGGTGAATCATGCACATAAAACTAAATCAAGAAAACAGATCCTTGTTCTAACCAGAAACCATTCAGCAAAAGATTAAATAAACACGAAAAGTAGTCTGATCATACAACTAAGTTTCTTAACATTTTCTGTCAATCTCAATTTAATTCTTCAGCTAAATTAAATATTCTCTGTAGTAATTACTAAAGCACTTGTATAAGTAACTTATAGTGTAAAAGTTTTTCCCGCAAGTTCATCATGGTAGAGCGGTAGAGAATTATCCCTCTTAAATTTTGCAATAAATAAATCATTCAAAACCTTTAATTACAATGTCAATGAGAAGCAAGCTCATGTGATTATGTGAGTAGGGAAAGTGCAACAAGACCACAGCTGTGTTCCTAAAATCCCTCAAGTTCAAAACGAAATAATTGATTCTGATAATTTATCTTTCCTTAATCGGCAGACAAAATTGGAGAGCGAAAAAAAAGTAAATAGGAGAGAGAATTTCGGAAACTCCGCGGGCAGGGAATCGCTGCGTTCCGCCATCATCGCCACTGCAAAGTTCATTCCAACATCAGTCTTGAGAATTATACATAGAAAATGGAAATACAAGCCGGTTGTGGAGGTTTGTTAAGAGTACATTGCAGTTGAAACGGATTTGAGTTTGAGGTTTTGGAACTATTTATGAACCTGAGAAATCACAAACAGAAAAAAATCAGATAATAATACCACTTAATTAAGAATGCGTATGACAATGAAGCGCAGACCCTTTTTGGACGTTTGGGGAGGGTCGGATCCATAAATGGCCCCTGGCAGCACCTTGAAAGTGCTCGTTGAAATTGGGGGTTTCGAATTCGGTAAAAGCAGCCAAAGGAAGAAGGTAGCTCAGATCTCGGAATTGAGGGGGGAGACGGGAAGTGTTTAGGAAGTTATCTCGGAATTGAAAAAAGGGGTAGAGAAGGAAACTCATTAATTAATCATGTTTTAACTGTACTACTTTTAAATTAATCTTCATACCGCTCTGTCAGCAATGAATATTAATATAATTATTTATACCTTTTTTATAACAGAACTCACATTCACATTCGGTTTGAATTATAATTTTTAAAGAAACGTAAAAAAATGTTTGAATAACTTAGTTGTATCAGTCTAATTATTAGTTTTACTTAACCGTGAGTGGGGATATAAATTTGGGAAAGATAAAATAATTTTGAAAAGAAACTTATCTCTATAAAAAGGAGTAGCGAGTCCGATGGGGGGAGTAGCCGCAAATTCGGATACCCATGGGTACCCAAAACCAAAAAATTCCCAAAAAATTTTAAAAAAAATCCATTCAAAATGATGATTAACGGGTCCCCATACGCAAACGTGTTCGCTATTTCGGTTTTAAAAAATTACTAAAATTTTAAATTTTTCTATTTATATAAAATATTGGGCGAAATAAATTTCTCTTCCCTTAAAAAAAAACGTTTTTTTTAGTTTTATTAAAAAAAAAAGTTTATAAAATAAACTTCTATCTCATTTTTTCATTTTTTTTTTCTTCTTCTTAACTTTCTTTTATATATTGACTATTATTAAAAGTTTAAACTTTCAATTTTAATGTTTTAGTTTTTTCGTTACGATTCTACTACCCTAAGTTTAAATGGGGTTTAAAAAATAAATTTACCCTACGGGCCGCCTTACTAAATAAAAATTTTAATTACAATCATAATTAATCGGGTTTAATTGAATTAGTGGGTTTTGGGTTTTGAGCCCTAAATCTGAAAATTAAAAATTAACTCCCAAAAACCCATCCCCAAACCCCAAAATTTTTTTTTGGGAAAAAAAATTTTTTGGGTGGGGACCCGTATCCCCAAAACCGAGAACAAAATTTGCACCGGGTGGGGTTTAATTGAGAGTGGAAATAACCAAAACATGGTAATGCAAAGGGAGAAACTTGACAAAATTAGTAAGGTGTCGTTTGGTTTATTAGATAAAATAGTAGCAATATATAGAATTTATAGTAGAGTTAAAAATAAAATTTTCCAAAAGCTGAAAAATTTTTTAATTAACTAAAAACGGATAAAATGGAATTAATAAAAATTCGGGGCTAGGGGAAAAAAAAATTGCCTGTCAATGGATGGGAGGGGGTTCCCCCTATAAACCATTGGCGAAATAGATTATTGTTCCTATACGGTTTGGAAATTTTTTAGATATGGTTTAAACGTTGAAGTTTTATTATAATGATACATCATTTAAGATGGGAGAGATCTTTTTATTTGAATTCATTATGATGTTGGGGGGCCCCCTTGAATAAGGGGTCGGGGGCCTTGGGTCGGGGGCGGCCCCCCGTTAAAAATTCATCAAATGTAATTTAAACAAAAACAATTTAAATTTTAAACCTTTTGAAAATTAGTTATTTTTTGAATTCCCAATAACCGTTTCTTTAAGAGGCGGTTCGTCTTCTTCAAATTCGATCGATTCTTTTTTTGT
Source organism: Salvia hispanica (assembly GCF_023119035.1). Classification (NCBI taxonomy): domain Eukaryota; kingdom Viridiplantae; phylum Streptophyta; class Magnoliopsida; order Lamiales; family Lamiaceae; genus Salvia; species Salvia hispanica. The sequence continues at coordinate 22,024,875 of NC_062967.1, read as the reverse complement.
ACAATCTTTTTATCAACATATTGTAGTAAATCTTCAATTTTTGATCAAATATTTTGGGAGAAACCAAAATTTATTTGATCTTAAAATGATATCTTCAGACTTTGGGAAACCCCTTTTTTTCAATATTCAAATTCTCCCAAAAATACGCAACTACTACTATGGAGTATTGACATCAAAAATTTATTTTTTTAGAAAAGGAAGAGGATAAGAAAAACTTTCATCATTTTTTCCTTTTATCAAGAAGATAGTATAATCTAAGATTAAGTTGTGAGACTATTTAGTAGAAGGGGTTGACAATGACTAATTATCCCTGATATCCATCTTAGATTAAGTAATGAGGTTCAATATCATGAACCAACATAATACTCGACTGTTCCATAGTAATGGAGGTGTTTCTTTCAGACGGAGATTAAAAAATTTGTTTAAGCAGAGTTAAGTAAAAGAAGAATAAAGTGGTGGAATAATTAGTCATAGCTAATCCCTATATGACTAAAATAATCTCACAACTCAATCCTATATTATATCTTAGTACTCCCTCCGTCCTAACTAAGTTGAGTCAAAACTTTTGGGCACGGAGATTAAGAAATTGTGTTGAAAAGTAAGATAGAGGAATAAAGTAGGAAAGATATAAAGAGAGTAAAATAGGTAATGGAATAAAGTAAGAGTGAATGAATGTTTTGTTTTTAGTCAAAAAAAGAAATGACTCAACTTAGTTTGAACATCTCAAAAAGGAATACGATTCAACTTAGTTAGAATGAAGGAAATATTATTTTATTTAGGAAATCGAATACCAATTAGATTATTAGGTGTATAGTAGCATTTTGTTGCTTTCAATGCGAATCGGCTACACTAATTAGTTAGGAGGTTAGTTAGCTTAGTGTAGTGAATATGCCATATTGACATGAAAATAAACAATAAAAACACGCATTACAATCAATTAATGCAAGTAGTAAATGTTCTTGTCTCCCATATTCATTTATCTCTTAGCTTCCTTGCAAAACTCCTCGATCATAGTCGTCATTGACGTCGGAAGACAGAGATGGTATCGTGTTCATTACTAACATATACTTTTGTGGACTATGCTCATATAAAGAACCCATGAAAAAATAAAAAAGAAAACCACCATCAAGGTCATTACTTACATATACTTCAAATTCACAATTGTATATTGTATATTGTATATAATATATTATATATCTAATTGACATATCTTTGATTGTTTAATTGGAGACACTTTCAAGTAAATTTCGGGACACTTTTTAATAGTGTCTTAATGTTAGTAAGGATGTGAAAACTAGGACGCTTTTATGAATTGCGTTGGAAAATATGTTGAAGACGCAATTTAAAAGTGTCTTCAAATTAATTCACCGATGCTTGCTAATTGCGTATTTATTTTAATTTGGCACGCTACCAATAAGGACGCTTTTTAAAGCGTCGGTGAAATATTTAGAAACAAAAAATAGTGTCCCGAATTAACTTTAAAAGCGTCCTTAGATGTGTTTTTTTATAGTAGTGTCATGTCATGTATGTTAATAATACTATTATTCAAACTAAACTTGACTATTTCAGTTTTTTTTACATGTGAGCTAGAAAAAATAGTAGACTGACTTAAATTTTGCAAGCAAACAAACTCTATTTTATTTACTTGAAAAACGGAAAACAAAGCCTTGTTCGATCAATTTAATCTCACTAGAACAATATAAAAACTCATCGCACTTCACTTTGCAGCAGCCGCAGAAACAGATCCAATGGGCCTCGCGAAAACAAATGGGCCAACACTTTTCCGGGCCGCAAAATCTCCACAGCCGTTAACAACAGCCGACAAGTTGTAGGGCGGCGCATCCCTGGAGAGCCACTGGTCCACGTAGAAAATGGACTGGCTGCAGCCCATGCGGTGCCCCGTGGAGGTGATCTCCACGGAGTTACAGAGCCAGCCGTGGTGGGACCCGGCGCCATCAGAGGTGATATTGATCTTGCAAATGGGGGCCCCGATGCAGGGCGCGAGGCCCGTGAAAACATCGACACTTCCCCTCTCCAAGTAGTCGTGTTTTGGGCCCTTGAGGCCCCATTCCTTGAGGTCCGGGATCCAAACCGAGGCCTTGCTCGAGTCGCTCAGCGTCACGCTGATTTTCGAGTTGGTCCCTGCTTTCACCACTGATCCCGTCTCCACATACAGTGTGTAAACACAATCCTACGTCAAAAAAACAATTAAAGGTCACCATGATCATAAAAATTAAACAAACTCGATTACATAAGAATCACACACAGGAGAAGATGCGGATGAGGTGATCACGAAAAGGGTGGCGACGAGCGAAGCTGTGGCGTGTATCAACCCGATGTGACTGGACATCTTTCTCTACCGATGGTCGTAAAATACCTATTTACTTCTCGACTAATCAATACTAGTTGTATAAAACTGTGTATAGATATTGTATTGTATGATTCAAATAGATATATAGATATTGCATGTGCTCTATTTATAGCTAGTTCATCGTACAGATAATTCTTCTTGATCTGTGTATTACTTATTCAACTCTAACAAACATAACAAAATTTTGGCGTTTGACTAGCTCAATCATTATACTACATAAAGTTGTGATTCAGACAAAGTATATCAATAAGAAATAGGAGTACTATTTACTAATTAAAAAGGTTTAAGGAAATAAATTATTTACTTAATAATAAAATTATTATCATAAAATTATGAAATAGTGATAAAAGTAAATATACTTGTCATATTACTATAATCCAATTTTACTTCTTAAAAATGTGATTGCCACATATATGATGTTCATGGAGGCAAGTACACCGCTACATGTTAGATAAAATATAAAAAAAAAATACATATATAAACGTGAATAATTTATATACAAAGCGAGATTTTGATTTTAAGTAAAC
>NC_062967.1:21868877-22021877 GCF_023119035.1 Salvia hispanica | reverse complement strand
GGAATGTGGGTCTTATTTTTATATATTAATTTTAAAATAAAATGTGAGTAGGAATGAGTTAGAGGAATATGGAGTCCAATACTAAAAATGATAAAAAGTGAAATGAGATAAATTTTATGGAATAGACGAAAATAGAAAAATGAGACAAACTTTCAGAAACAGAGGGAGTAGTATAAAGACATGCACACTTTCATCAAAATATTGATTTCACATTGTATTATATATTATGCCCATTTTCATTACTCAAAGGCCCATTTTGGAGATCTGTCCCGCACTATTTGGCTAGAAATGGTGTAACTTCAATTCTGCCTGAACTTAAAACTTAAATTTAATGCAATCCTAATTAATTCGTCAGCTAGAATGCAATTAACTAAAACGAATTCAAATCCTATATAGATTGTTCAAAAAATACAAAAACTTGCTAGATTTTATTAGTATCCCACCACTGTTATTTGGCAAATATTATAGCATCAAAAACACGTGCGGAGAATTTTAGAAAAACAGACGTTAAAATAACTTCATTGGAATAATTAAGAAATTAGAATGTCTACAAATCAATTTATATCCGAGAAGTTTCATTAAACAAATATCTTCAAGAGTAAATCAGTATAAAAAAAATATTGAAATGTAGTATCCAAATTCCTAAATTCAAGAAAAACAACAAATTGTTCCATAAAATGTTGTCAAATGCGGTTATTCGATTAGTCTCCTTGATTTCATCAAGCATTTCAAATTTAACCTCCAAAATAGAAGTTTGCAAATTTAAATTGAATTTAACCAAACAAAAACAATACAATAGGCTAGATATAGTTGTCAATGTCCTTCAAAACCCCAAAAACTAGTAGATTGAATTGAACCAAAAATCCTTGGACCTCTCAGCACTACTACATTTCTACATCCAATTCAAATTCGAAATCACAGTAAAACTAGCAACGAGAAATTGAAAACACATTTGACGCATATACAAAGGGCGCAGCCAAATACGAAACCCTCAGCCTCCGAAACCGTAGAGCGTGCGGCCCTGCCTCTTCAGCGCATAGACGACGTCCATCGCCGTCACCGTCTTCCGGCGGGCGTGCTCCGTGTAGGTCACGGCGTCACGGATGACATTCTCCAGAAATATCTTGAGCACGCCGCGGGTCTCCTCGTAGATGAGGCCGCTGATCCGCTTGACGCCGCCACGGCGAGCGAGGCGGCGAATCGCCGGCTTCGTGATGCCCTGGATGTTGTCGCGGAGCACCTTCCTGTGGCGCTTGGCTCCGCCTTTCCCCAAACCCTTGCCCCCCTTTCCTCTTCCCGACATTTTCAAACCCTAGATTGTGAACTGCGATGCGAATCGAAGAAGATATTTTGTGCAGAGAGCGTGTGTGAGTGATGAGAGTGAAATGTGACGACGAGTATTTATAGAGTGATTTATTTTGGGGGTTGCCGTTGGATTCGGGGAGTTATCTACGGATGTGGATGGAGATCCGCGCGATTTTGGATGGTCTTGTTTTGTCCGTTGATGATTGGGTCATCGACGGCTAAGATGAAGCTCCATTTTGGAAGGTGGCGCGGTTGTTCAAATTCGACCGCTTATTTTTTCACCTACGGGTCTGGAGACCTATTTGATTTGGAATAGATATGAAAAAACAATACTCCACCACAAAATCATCTTCATATTAGTTTTAATATTATAATTACAATTAATTTTTGATTCTATGAAAATATATAGTACTAGTAATTTGATACAGGCAATAGTTAAAACAGACCTAAACACACTAATAAAGTTATCACTGCATCTAAATAATGGACAAAATCATATGCCAAATTCTTAATTCTCTTCAAGGATCTAAAATTGTCAAGCTCGTAGAACTAACATTTTGATTCTCGAATATCTGCCTCAAATATTAGAGCATCACCGTTGCAAGCGTTCTGATGGAATTACGTCCATTCCTTCACAGAGAACACCGCTCGATCTAGCATAACGACGTGCCAACCCATGTTATTTTTGGATTTTTTTTTAATGAGTTTTTATTAATTAAATGTTTTTATGTTGATTGTATTTTAAATTGTTCTGTTGAAATAGTGGGACTCGACAATAAATTGAATAAAAAATGAATAAAAGTGATGTGCGTTCATTCCTAAGTTAAGGAATGCATTATAGCATCCACAACTAGGGCTGGGGAAAAATACCGAAAAGATGATATATCGCTCGTATTGTATTGAAAAATATCGAAAAATTATCAAATTTTTGATATATCGTAATTTTCGATACGATACGATATCGTATCGTAAGTTTTCGATACGATAACGATATGAATTTCCATATATCGCGATATATCGTTTTATATCGAAAATATCGATCTATCGAAATTTTCGATATATATCGTATTTTATTTTCGATATATATCGATATATATCAAAATTTTCGATATATATCGATATTTAACGATATATCGAATTTCGGTACGATATATCGAAACTTTCGATACGATAACGATATGAAATTCTTTCATATCGATATTTTCGATACGATATATCGTATCGACCCACCCCTATCCACAACAGTGGTCTCTGCAAAGAGACGAGAGCCATCTCATAACTATTCAAAGGCTCAACATCACTTTTAACCATTCTTATTCAATCTCCTAACTAAGAGATCGCACTCAACCTTAACTATTCATTAGTGTCACTATTTCTATTTTTCAATTTAATAAAAAAAATTCATTAATAAAATTTTATTAAAAAAATTAAAAATGACATTATAAATTACTTAACTTTTTTAAAGAAAATTATAAACACTATTAATAAGACTTCATAATTAGCATCTTTTCCTTTTTCTCTCGTTAAATGAGAAAAAATTAATTTTGGTCCTAAACATATGACCAAAATATGAATCTGGCCCAAAACCTTTATTTTTTTGAAAAACAAGTCCAAAACAAATAAAAATTTCACTGAAATAGTCCTTTTTTACAGTTCCGTCAAAACTAACGGTCAACGCTAATTGCACATTGGCATGACCGTTAGTTTTTTGACGGAACCGTAAAAAAAGGATCACTCTGACAAGAATTTCATTAGTTATGGACCTATTTTAAAAAAAGTGAACATTTTGGACCAAATTCATATTTTGGTCATATATGTTTAAGACCAATATTGACCTTTACTCCATTAAAAACGATGTTATTTTAAAAATTGAATATAGTGGTTGCGTATTTGGAATTTGGGGTGGCAAATCACGTTAGTTGAGTCGTTACCGAATCAACCTGATAACGAACTAGCCCAATAAAACCTAACTCTGACCCGATCTGTTAAAAAAATTGTAAACCCGCACACGAACCCGACTTTACCTTAAAACCCAAACATGCCTCACATCCGACACGAATTCGTTAATAACATAATATAATGAGTTAACACAATACGAGAAGAACACAATAAAAACCCAAACTTGAGTATCACACAATTAAAATAAAATGATATTAACTTAAACCCATTAATTTAGAATGTGTGCAAGTGTAACCGGCTATCATGAAAGTGATGATCCCAACCGTGGCGGTCCAGTGATTAAGCCATTAAGGCAGTTGTGAACCGAGCGAGCTTGAATACGTAACACAACAAGGTGACTCGCGATTTTGAAGGCCTACACTCCACTCGTAAATTTGGATCATTGAATTATACAATAATCGACAAAACTATGTGAAACGACACCCCACCCCACCTCGCCCGTCAACCTCCTTATTCTTATTATTCTCATCCAAATTTGCTGTTTGCGAATCATCAAAATCTTTTTTTTTTGTTTTCATTTTCGCACCAAATTCAGCTCCGCCTTTCTTCTCAACGAGGGTACGCTCCCTCCTCTCCTCTCTCTGTTATCCATTTGCACAGCTTTATTCTTTGCTTGTTATTAGATCGGTTAGCGATATCTGAGATTTTATATAGCTTCACTTAATTCGGAAATAAAATTAAATGGATCTGGTGTCGGATTGGTTGCGCTTTGACTCCAACATCTGTTTCTTTGAGTTTCTATGGTTGGTGGAAAAAGATAAGGCTTTAATTTCAATTATAGAGCTTTAAATTGTTGGTTGAGGTGCATCAGCTATCGGAAGATTGTAATTTGTAGATCAGTCTTGATTCATTATATTTATTGCTGATTTATTGCTCAATTTGCAAATGAGTTTAAGAGCTCAGAGGCTTGTTAGAAAATAAATCCATAATGCTGGAGTTTTCCATCTGATTTTTGAAATGCATATCAGGATTTTATGATTTGGGAGATCTTTTAGCACTGGTTTTAGTTTTTGTGCTCATTTTCATTTGTGTTCTCCCTTTGAATTGCCGTCTGTGATCTTGAACTCACATGGAGTGTCGTTTGTGAAGTTTCATTCTCATAGTTTGTGTGCTGGTGTTATGAACTAATGACACAGGCAGGCAGTTATACGAGTTTCAAGTATAAGATTCCAGTAGTTTGTTTTTGTCCAAGTACCTTAAGTGGAGAATGATCCGAAGGTTCCTCTTTCTTTCCTCTTACAGATGTACTCTGTTTTCTTAATTCAACCTATTGCTTAATTTGTTTCTTTTACCATTTTTTTTGGGCAGGTATGGAGCGTAATAATGTACATGTTATACCATGTTGAAGTGCTTAGAAGGTTTATGTGCTTCCGTGCTTCAGTGTTGTGAAATCGATAGGCAAACGAGGGGCCTCGAGGATCCTGAAATTCTTGCGCGTGAGACAGTGTGTATGACCCTAATCCCTACCCCGAAAGCTAAAGTTGAACCAGAGAATAAGAATCACTAAAAGCTGTGCATACTAATAGCATGACAATCTAACTTCAACTTTTAAATGTCAATTTGATTCATAACTTATAACTTATCATGCTACTTTGTTTGTGGAAATTATATCTATACCCACAGTTAGAAAGCTTTTGTGTCTTTTTACTTGTCTTGTAAATTGTTCATAATTATGACTGCATTGTATTGTAACTTATCATGCACTTTGTTTGTATTGTAACTTATCATGCACTTTGTTTGTGCAAATGAAGTCTTCAAAAGTAGGAAATGATAATAATGACCTTTCCTTGAATCTAATAGATTGTCGTATTAATTCCAAGATAATTGCTATAATCTTTTATGTCTTGAGGATGAAAAACTATCTTAGCGCCATGATTTATCCTTTATGCAGTTAGTGTAAGTGAAATTGAAGCACTTTACGAGCTTTACAAGAAGATCAGCAGTGCTGTGATTGATGACGGGCTGATCAACAAGGTTCAATTTACAAGTCCAAAGATGACCTGTATTTGTTCTTTTCACATAAAGTATGATGTATCCTTTTGTAGATCACCATCCATAATTCTTTCAATATTATTTGCAGGAAGAATTTCAACTAGCATTATTCAAGACAAACAAAAAGGAGAGTTTGTTTGCAGATCGGGTACTCCAACTACAAACCTATATACATTATAGCAAGTTTTCTAGTATTATGCCTTACGGTAGCCTGTTTATCCCTTTTCTTCCAAAATCTAAAATTTCTAATTTCTTGTCATTTTGATTAACTTTGTAAGCAGGTTTTTGACTTGTTTGATACAAAACATAATGGGATTCTTGACTTTGAGGAGTTCGCCCGTGCGCTATCTGTATTCCATCCTAATGCTCCTATTGATGAAAAGATTGAATGTATGAAAAAAATTGTACGATTATATTTCAAGAACCTTTCTTGCTTTCTGTAGCATTATAACAACTCCATCTGCTCTCCCTGCAGTTTCTTTTAGATTGTATGATCTCAAACAGCAAGGTTTTATTGAAAGACAAGAGGTAATACTAACAATCTGATTTGTATTCTGTTTCTGGGAAATCAACTTTGTCCTACTTGATTCCCATATTAAACAGTGCTGCACCCACTTCACTGCGTTGATTGCTTTCATGTTATACATTGTTGTGACTAGTAAGACTGTCTCCTTTTTTATACTAATACTACCATTTTCTTTAAATGTCGAATGTCTAGCTAGTATGGTTGATATTGAGCTATACCAATTTGCAGGTAAAACAAATGGTGGTTGCTACTCTTGCTGAATCTGGTATGAACCTGTCAGACGAAGTTATTGAGAGCATCATTGACAAGGTAATGTGAATCGTGTCTTGTAATATAGATCTTCTTATATTTTTATTTTTATTCTTATCTTCATTCTATTATTTGGTTGTGTATTAAGAAGTCCATGACTGAAATTACTTATGGCATTGTCAGTACAAGAATAATTGTCTTCATTAAAAACTGATAATCTCTGAGTTATCATGTTGTAACAAATTAATAGTTTAAGATTATTATTGTCAGAAAATAACAATTGCAGATATGTCAAATATAGTACTTATGGCTACTTAACCAATGTCATGTGCTACATAGGAAAGCAAGTACAATCATTATTCACAGAGTTTCTCATTTCCTTTGCCAGACATTTGAGGAAGCTGATACAAAGCATGATGGTAAGATCGATAAAGAAGAGTGGAGAAGTTTAGTCTTGCGGCATCCGTCTCTTTTGAAAAATATGACGCTTCAATATCTCAAGTATGATGCCCTTACTTCAATGATGCTTTGTATGTGGTTTTACCAGCCTACTTTAAGACCAATATTAAAAGAAGCAAAACCAATATTTCAAGCAAGGCTATCATTTTTTGCTCTTCTTTTCCACTCTGCTTTGATGCTGAGATCTTAATGCAGAAAATACTTAAAACAAACAATCAATTACGCTGCTTCAAAAAAAAAATATGTTCATATTAGAAATGTGCACCAAATTTGCATAAATTTGTTTTTGAAGTTGTAAGTTGTGTTGATTACACCTACAAAGTTGGTTATCCTCATTTTCTGATTGAAATCACTTTGCTTGGTTTTGTTATTGAACAGGGACATCACCACCACATTCCCAAGCTTTGTTTTCCATTCAAGAGTTGAGGATACCTGATCCATGAAGTTGGAAGTAACCACCAACCTTGCTGGGCTTGGTGTTTATTTTCTGGAAGACGTTGCAGATTGAATTGTGATGTTTTTATGTTTTCGATATTGATAAGAACCATAACTGGTTGGACGTATATCTGATAAAAATTTTAGTTGGTTGAATGAATGAATTACTGTCCATAGTAAAGCAATCAAAGTTAGATTTAGCATTTCTCGTGCTTTGAATTAAACCAATCAAGTTATGAATAATAAGCCAGAACTCTTATAGCCCTACCTTGTTGGTTGTTTGTCATCAAATTGTCTTATAGCCCTACCTTGTTGGCTAATAATAGCTTCAGGAATGTTTCTTTTAAGAAATTGCCTGGTATAAAAACTTGCTTTCTGCTATTACTAGTAACGATAGTGTTAGTAGATTGATAGGGGTATCAATATATGAGAGAGATTAAATTCGCACGCATTTTAGTTTTTGGAATTTAATTTGCAAGCCTCAAAATATACAATTAAGGCATACAAGTATAATCTCAAAAACTGAATAATGCAGATATTTACCCCGAATTTTGAAATCTCTTTTTAAAGAGTTTCAATCACATGAAGATTTCGCAACTTGGCTGCATTTCAGTATTTTGGCAATTCAATCTCAGAGAAAGCAAAGCAAAAAATTATACGCATGAAATTAATTAAAAACACGAATGTCACCCAGAAGCTCAAAAACACTAATTACTAGACGATAGATCAATTCAGTCTATTAGCCGCATCAAAAAAAAGGTACCGGGTAAACAAAAGCAGTTCTAAAAAAGATACGGGAAAAAACACCAAATCTTTAAATCCATTATACCAGAAAAGTAAAACGATAGCTTCAAAACATACGACCAGGTTGCAAGGTTTAGTCGACCTCCTCCATCTTGCTGCCATCAGCTTCAGCATCAGCTTCCTCCAAAGATGGCATATCAACATCAGCTTCAGTAGCATCATCATCAATGCTCAATCCAAGCTTCAGCATCCTGTGGATCCTGTTGCCGAATGTGTTGGGCTCATCAAGGCTGAAGCCAGAGGTGAGCAGGGCAGTCTCAAAGAGAAGCATAACCAAGTCCTTGACAGACTTGTCATTCTTGTCAGCATCAGCCCTCTTTCTCAGCTCCTCCATGATGGGGTTCTCAGGGTTGATCTCCATCGTCTTCTTGCTAGACATGTATCCAGCCATGCTCGAGTCCCTCAAAGCTTGTGCCTTCATGATCCTCTCCATGTTGGCAGTCCATCCGTATTCTCCAGTGACCAGACAGCAGGGGGAGTCGACAACGCGGTCAGAGACAATAACCTTCTCAACCTTGTCTCCAAGAACATCCTTGATCACCTTGCACAGACCCTCAAACTTCTTCACCAGCTCTTCCTTCTTTGCCTTCTCATCTTCGCTCTCGTCAAGCTTCAGGCCTTCCTTGGTAGCAGAAACCAGCTTCTTACCCTCAAACTCCTTCAACTGGCCAACAGCATACTCATCGATGGCATCCACCATGTACAAGACTTCGTAGCCCTTCTTCTTCAGCCTTTCAAGGAAGGGGGAGTTCTCAACAGCCTTTTTGCTCTCACCAGTGATGTAGAAGATATCACTCTGTCCCTCCTTCATCCTGGTAACATAGTCCTTCAGGCTGGTCATCTCATCACCACTCTTGGTCGAGTGGTACCTCAGCAACTCAGCAATCTTTCCCTTGTTCTGAGAATCCTCGTGGATACCAAGCTTCAAGTTCTTTGAGAAGGCCTCGTAGAACTTGTTGTAGTCCTCCTTGTTCTCAGCAATCTCAAAGAAGAGCTCAATGCACTTCTTCACCAGATTCTTGCGGATAACCTTGAGGATCTTGTTCTGCTGTAACATCTCACGAGAGATGTTGAGAGGCAAATCCTCAGAGTCCACAATACCCTTGACAAAGGACAGATACTCAGGGATCAAGTCCTCACAGTTGTCCATGATGAAAACTCTACGGACATAGAGCTTGATGTTGTTGGGCTTCTTCTTGTTGTCAAAGAGGTCAAAAGGTGCCCTCTTAGGAACAAAGAGGACAGCCTTGAATTCAAGCTGCCCCTCAACAGAGAAGTGCTTCACAGCCAAGTGCTCTTCCCAGTCGTTTGTAAGGCTCTTGTAGAAAGCAGAGTACTCCTCCTTAGTAATTTCCTCAGGCTTCCTCATCCAGATAGGTTTCTGTTTGTTCACCAAGTCCCACTCGTGAGAAACCTCCTTGATCTTCTTCTTTTTCTTCTCGGCTTTCTCCTTATCCTCATCAACTTCCTCAACATCTCCTTCCTCGTCCTTCTTCTCTTCCTCGTCCTCATCATCAGAAATTTCCTTCTCGGTAGTCTTCTCAACCCAAAGAGAGATTGGGTAGCTGATGAACTCAGAATGTTTCTTGATCAGGTCCTTCAACCTTCGCTCTTCCAGATACTCAAGCTGGTCCTCTTTCAAATAGAGAGTCATCTTAGTACCCCTGCCTAGGGGCTCACCAGATGTATCTCTAGTGACGGTAAAAGAGCCTCCGGCTTGGGACTCCCAGACATACTGTTCATCATCATTGTGCTTCGTCGTGACAATAACCTTCTCAGCAACCAAGTAAGCCGAGTAGAAACCAACACCGAATTGCCCAATCATGCTCACATCAGCACCAGCAGCAAGGGCTTCCATGAACTCCTTGGTTCCAGATCTTGCAATTGTACCAAGATTGTTCACCAAATCTGATCAAAACCAAATCCATAGTAAGTAATCCACATTGGAAAATAACAAATTCAGAATAAACCAACAAGCAAAATTACAAAAACACTCACCAGCCTTGGTCATACCAATACCACTGTCAATAATTGTCAGTGAGTTATTGGTCTTGTCAGGAATGATGTGGATGAAAAACTCTGGCTGGCCATCGAGCTTGCTTTTATCAGTCAAACTCTCAAATCGGATCTTATCCAGAGCCTGTATATCAACCCCCATAGTTAAGCAATCAAATCAAGTACTGCTACAATTCATAATTCGAATACTTAGAATCAACATGACAAATTGCAGAACACCATATAAATCTCCATTGCATAAAACATTACAATTAAGATGTTAAACCGTACCAAAGTAAACATATAATAGGGTACTAATGCATGCCTTAAACACAAATTAAAAAATGAGGAAACGGTAGTGAACACAGTAGGATCTAGAACTAATCACCTAATGCTACTTCACCGATATTTACCAATTATCAGGAGGACATAATTTATGCTATAATCTACACTGGAGTATAATTAAATACCAATTCAATTGCCAAAATCACGCTCTGGCCTACAAAATTGTCTTACAAATAGACAAGGTTCAAACACATTCAAAAGCGACGCATAGAAAACACTACACCAGAGCATAATTACATATCAATTCAACATGCCTCAAATCACGCTCTAGCCTATAAAATTGTTCTACATACAGCGACGGTTCAAATAAATTCAAGAGCAGCGGATCAAAAAGTTATCAGGTAAAAATGTCTACAGATTAACAATAAAACATCAAAACATCAAAACAAAATCATGCTTATATGTCGAGATCTGTAAAACCGAAAAGCATACGAATGAGAGAAGCGGCGACTTACATCTGAGGAGTTACTGATGAGCTCACGAAGAAAGATCTCCTTGTTGCTGTAGAAGGTGTTGATTATCAGACTGAGGAGCTGATTGATCTCAGCCTGGAAGGCAAACGTCTCGGTCTCCGACATCGCTGCAACTCTCTGCGAGAAAAGAAGGGATGCGAGATGAACACGAAGAGAGCTAGGGTTGTAGTGGAAGAATCGTTGTGAAAGAATTGGGGGGAGAAAGCGAGCAAGCGGGAAGTTATATAGTGAGTATTCTAGGGTTTCTAGATCCTTCTATCGACGCATTTTATAATTTATTTGGAAATAAAATTTGAAATACTTAGCTTGGTTAGCGTGATTTGCACGTGGGTCCCGGTCTACCCCAACGACTTTAATAACAAAAATGAAAAATGAAAAATGAAAAATGAAAAATGAAAAATGAAAAATGAAAATCTTTAATATAGGGGGTTAATCTCTGGCCCGACAATTTGGTAGGATCAAGGTTAAAAGTTTATACTTTCAAAATATTTATAATTCAAATGCCTCTAAATTACAGTATCTTATAATTTGATAGGTTGGCTCGAAATGAGTTCATTGTTGTTATTTAATTTTCTATTTTTTTTAGGGCTGACAAATCGTGCGGATTGGATCGTTATTGGATCAATCTGATAATGACTCAACCCAATAAGGCCTAACTCGAATCCGATCTATTAAGAAAACTGTAAATCCGAACACGAACCCGACCTGCTACCTTCAAATCCGAACACGACCCGCACCCGACACGAACCTGTTATTGGCACGATATAATATGGATTGACACGACACGATAACGACCCGAACCTGATATTACACGATTAAACCTTAATTTTCAACCTTATTTACACTATTAAATTTCATTTTATACTATTTAAACCTAATTGACAAGAAATTATAAAATTAAAATAATATAATTTTTTTAAATAATACTCCCTTCGTCCCACAAAAGATGTCACACTTTCCTTTTTAGTTTGTCTCACAAAAGATGTCACATTTCCATTTTCGAAAAAAGTTCTCTCTCCACATGAATATAAAAACAATATTTTCTCTCTCCATTTAACACACAAAATAAAACCTCCTAAAATCCCGTGCCGTCCCACAAGTGTGACATTTTTTGTGGGACGGAGGGAGTAATATTATTTCTTAATGGGTTATCCATATCCGTCCCGCATCCAACCCAAAATTATCGGGTTCTAATGGGTCAACCCGATAAAGACACGGACACAATAAGACTTTATCTCAACCCAATAATTTCGTATGGATTCATGTCGTGTAAAAAATTGTCAGCCCTAGGATTTTTTGGTAAGTACCACGGGTATTCCACAGGACAACTGACCCAAATATCTATTATATTTAAAATTTTAAAGGTTAGTCGATTATATCTTTTCAAATATATGTGAAAATATATTTTATTTTATTATTTAAAAAATATGATTCATTATTTTATTTTTATTTTACTTTTATAGGAGTATTTATTATAAAAATAAATACTCCACATATAAAAATTTAAAAATACTATCTTTGTCATTTGAAAATAAAAATTATTTCCATTTCGGTTCGTCCTTTAAAAATATAAATTTTTTATTTTCGGGAATTTTTTTTCCCATCTAATGAGATGGGACGCATTCTCCACTAATAATGCTTTTACATTTTTTCTATGCCTCTTTTACTTTACCAATTCTATATTCAAGTTTGTGTCGTTTAAAAAGTTTTTGTTATAAAAAAAAAAAGATGGAGTAGTAGTAATAATATTCCATATTTATTTAAAAAAATTGTATTCTTAACACTTTATGAGTTACATACTCCCCCCGTTTCACTATAAGTGACTGCGTGTTCGTTTTTGGTCCGTTATAAATTTATAAGTGACACATTTTATTTTATTACAAAAAACAACACTTTATATATCTCTTACTTTATCATCTCTCCTACTTTTTCTCTAATTTCTTTTTACTTCTATTTTATTCTTTTTTCATTTAGAGTGAACTACCCTAATAGTCCATGATCTTGTCGAAAAATGCATAAATGATCCTTAAAAAAAATTTATACTTGCATTTTTGGTATGATAAGACTAAAATAACCCATGCACCAAAAATGTGAATTTTTAATGTTTGGGGGCTTTTTGGACCTCAAATACTACTCCATTCGCCTTGGCTAAGAAGACACATTTCTTGGCCGGCACGAGATTTTATGAGTTATTGGTTAAAGTGTTTAATTGAAGAGAGAAAATGTGGGGGTAAATATTAAAATATATATATAGAGAGAGAGAGAAAGATGAATATTTTAATAGGAGTGAGAAAAAAGTAGTTGAGTATATTAATTGGAGAGAGAAAGTTTCTAAAAAAGAACACGTATCATCTTAAGCGGGACGGAGGGAGTAGTATAATTTTAGTGAAGGAATCTGGCGGGAAGTGAGCAGAAGAAGAAAAAAAGTTACCAGACGGAGGAGATTTCTAGATGGAGGGCAAAAAGGAAAATTCAAGAGAAGATTCTAGAAGATCAACTCCACTCCTATAAACAAGAGCACGCAACACACCTGATATGTCTCTCATCCTGCTCTTAGCTCACTTTTCACACTTCTACACACACTTAGAGGTTACCGAATTCATGGGGTTGGAGTTCGTGTTTTGAGTTAGTCTGTTGTGTACCACCGTCTCCACGCGAGGCGAAGAAACAATCTACTGCTTTTAGTTTAATTTCTGCTCTGAATTTCCCCGAGTTTCGCTGTCCGAGCTCGGCGTTTATTTTGCTGAATCCTTGTTGAATTCGTAATCGTTTAGCTATAGAAGTTTATGTTACGTTTTCGTTTTATGTTTACATTGATTGTTGCTTTACTTTGGATGCTTTTCACATTTGATCTGTTTTGCTTGAGTTGAATTGTGCTGGAATTGTAGTTGATCGGTTGAATTTGGTTGGATCGGAGATGGGAAGTGTTGTGGTTTGTTGTGGATGGCTTGGATCCGGAGTGGATGAAGCGTCCGATGATTAGATCTGTTAAATTTTGCATGGGCTTTGAAGTTTAGTTCTAATTTCCTCATTTACCTCGTCTAGTGGTAGTAGATCTGTTCTATTTTCTTAGTCTATCGTAATTCGATCGTGCAATTCGACATGCCCTGTTCCGATTTGGTGTTTACTTTGTTTTTCTGCGTTTGTGATATGAATCGTTGGCGAAGATGAGCTAGTTGTTAGTTAAATTCATAGTTAGTTATTTGCAGCTTTTCATTCGTACCTTTGTTGTTTTAGGAAATGGTCCCCACGATCTGTTCTTCATCTGCCTAGGCATTTTAGGAAAGTTTTTCACTAGGTCTAGTAAATTTCGTTGCCGAAGTGTTGATCTGTTTACATTTCTATTTCCGTCATGCATGCCTTCGTTTTGTTTTCCTTTTCCTAGGTCTAGCTGTTAGAATAGATCATTTGCATCTTCCGAGTCTAATAGTTAAGTTCTCAACCCAAAATTGTGTGGCAGCAGCCAAAATCCTTTTCCCAAAGTCTCTTAAATGCCTCCTTACGCTTCTATCTCTGTGGGATTCGATCCCTACTTCCTTATACTAGTTTTTAGTATCGTGGGTTGAGGGTTTTGAAACAGAAAAAAGATTGTGTGCCCAACGACCGAGGATTTCAAAGATTCCCTGAGTTCCTAGACCCTGTGATCTAGCGGATTCTCTGGATCTGAGAAGTTTGACCAATATTTAAAGTACACACTTCGATAAAACTGGACTTTCAGTTACTATACTTACGTGAAAAATAAATTTTTTAATTACGTTAATTAAAATATAGTATAGTAAAAAAATATTTTTTAAGTATAATAATTAAAATTTAAGTGAAATTATATTTATAGTAAATTAAATCAAACATTTGCAATTAACATTTTCAATAAAAATATTAAAGTAAACTAAACTAACTTCTTTTTTATTATAAAGCTCAATTATACGTTATTCAAGTAATTATTGAAAAAAAATTAACTGAGTTATAATGCAAAAGAAAATGTTTTATGTTGTAAAAATATAAGTTAACTAAAAATGTAAAAATTTTCTGTTCGAAAAAATGCTTTTATATATGTCCAAAAAAATTGCAAGACTGAAGAGGTACTAAAACAATGATTTTCCAAAGACCAGAAATGCCCTTTATGGTATTTAGGGGATTTTTCAAATGTAGAGGATATAAAAGACCGTCAGGTACAAAAAATGAACCAAAAAGACTATAAAATTTTTTTAGGGATCATTGGTGCATTTTTCGACAAGACCAGAGACTATTAGAGAGATGATAAAGTAAGAGATAACATGTACCCAAAAGATAATGTGTCACATGTAATGAGACGGAGGGAGAATTTATTTCAAGTTGATAACATTAATTTGTATGTGTATTTATTTATTAAAAAAAATATAATTATCATCAGAAAACACTCCAATAGTGTGAAAAATTAATTTGTATGTGTATTTATTTATTTTAAAAAAAATTATCAACAGAAAACATTCCAATAATTTGTATGTGTATTTATTTGTATGTAATGAGACGAGGGAGAATTTGTTTCAAGTTGATAACATTAATTTGTATGTGTATTTATTTATTAAAAAAAAATAAAATTATCAGCAGAAAACACTCCTATAGTTTGAAAATTTGAGTATAAAAGTTTTAGAGTCTAGTGGGTCCAATGTGCTAGCTCAAAACCTGAATATGATTAAGATTGACTTGAACGACTGGAGAGGGTTGCCCTGAATGTGATTCAATTGGTCCGATTGACATCATTACTTATATGTATACTCGGCGGTGAGCATACATACATACATACATACATACCTCCATTAATAAAAGAAGAGTTTGAGAGAAATTTAATTGACTTATTTAATATATTACGATTTGAAAGGTCAAAATAATTACTATCTCCCTCCTCTAAATAGAAAAAATATTTTCATTTTGGTTCTATCCTTAAAATTGAAAATTTTCTATTTTAAATTAATGACCTATTTTGGAAAAAAAATAGGGAGCTAGAAGTAATAAGATGTGAAAACATAAAAATATAAAAGTGAGATCCATATTTCACAACTTTTTCAGCTTATGAGATCCATATTTCACAACTTTTTCAGCCTACTTTCCTTCACATTTTTAAACCCGTAACAATTTACTCTCTCCATCCCGCAATATTTGTCATGTTTTAAACAAACATTGGTTTTAAGAAAATGTACGAGTTGAAAAAGTTAGTGGAACGTTAGTCTACTTTTTATATACAATACTCTAAGTGAACGTATTTCTTTTTGGTACGTCCCAACCTAAGTTAGACGTTTTCTTTTTTGGTAATAATTAACTCACTCCTCTCACCTACTTTATCTCTCTTTCTCTTTCTTACTTTATCATTTACTCCATCCGTCCCACAATAGAAATCACATTTAGTGTGGGCACGAGTTTTAAGAAATGTAAAGAAAAGTGGATTGAAAAGTTAGTGAAATATGAGTCCCACTTTTTATATTGGTTTTATAATAAAATGTGAGTGAAGTGAGTTAGTAGAATGTAAGACCTACTTATCATTTATGGTAAAAGTGAAATGTGACTCTTATTTTTGGACGGACCGAAATGACAAAATGTGACTCTAAACCCTAAACCCTATAGACCCACATTCCACTAACACTACTTACTCCATTCTCTCTTATTTTACCAATTATACATTAAACTCCGTGTCATTAACAAAATGCCTTATTTTTCATGGACGGAGAGAGTATTACTCTATTCTCTCTTCCACTTTCTTACTTTATCATCTTTCTTACTTTACTATTAATAATTTAATTTACTAAACACCATTACTTAAATTCTTGTGCCAAAATAGAAACGTCTCGCTTAAAGTATTATTAGTTAGTATGAGTTAGTGGAATGTAGAGTCTACTACCAAAATGATAAGAGTAAAATGTGACAAACTTCTGTAGGACGAATGGAAAAGAAAATAAGTGACAAACTTTTTAGGACTGGAAGAGTGTATCTTTAAATCATGGACGGATATAGTATTACTCCCTCTGTTCCACAAGACTATGCACTTTTTAATTGCGGAAATTTTTTTTTCTCTAATAAGATGAACCCATTTTTTACTAAAAATATTTTAGATATTTTTCTTTCTATCTATCTTTCTCTTATTTTACCACTTGTAGGTTAAAATTTGTGTCCAACCAAAAGTGACTTCTCTTTGGATGAAGTATTATATAGGGAACTTAGGGGTGGCGAAACGGGTTATTCGCCCCGCACCCGACTTTTGCCAAATTTGTTGTCCCAATACCCGTCCCGCGACATACCGGGATTACCCGATACCCGTGTCGGGTATCCCGTACCCGACATTGCGGGTACCCGTACCAGACCCGAAATTCCAATAAAAAATTTAAAAATCATAATAACCATCAATGTTCCCTAATTTACTTTATTAATATCGATGGTAAACGTTGAATAGATTGAGTATAAAATTGAGGGGACACTCTATAGCTAGTTCCAATGAGTTTTCAATTATATGTTTGTTAGAATATAAATATGTTTAAAAAAACTCTTAGATTATATAAAGTACTCGCACTGGTCCTCCTTAATAGATGCATTTCATTTTCTTCACTCATTAATAATATAAACACTATTCTCTACATTATTATCTCTCTTACTTTATTTTTTCTCCGTTCTAATTATTTATTTTTAATTTTTCAAAATGAGTGTGTTTATAGCTATTATTATATAACTATTTTTTTTCTCCACTTTAATTATTTGAAACACCTCTATTAATATAGAACGGAAGGAGTATTAAAAGATGGAATATGGTTAATACTAATAATAACGGGTATTATCGGGACTAACAGGTATACCCGTGCGGATAACGGGTATACCCGCTACCTGCAAAATTCTAAAACACATTACCCGATCCGGCCCCGTTTCCCGTTATTGTCGAATAGCAGGTACCCAATACCCGGCGAATAGCGTGTTGAGATGGAAATTACCTATTATCCGCTACCCATTTTGCCACTCCTAGGAAACTCTACATTGTGAATTCACAAAAGGAATGTCTATTTACGTCATTATAGATATATGAATTCACAAATGCAATGTCTATTTACGCCATTATAGTGAACTCATTTTTTATACATAAAAAATATGCTATATATACATGTCATATTTTGGTATACATTATAATGATAACAACTTTATTGTTTTTACCATTACAAGATAATTTTAGTATTCTTAGGTGGTGTTCGATTTGCAAAATTGTATCCGGAATTAAATTTGTACTTTGGTTCATGAGATTCAATCCTAGATGGATAATCATGGGATAAATAGTCATAGCTCGCCCCATATGACTAAAATAATCTCACAACTCAATCCTAGATTGTATCTTGATATTATTTTATTTTGAAAACCGAACATCACCTTAATTTCGTAACCGTTTTTTTTTTTCTGCATCGAACATATGTCTTATTAGTTCCACTAAAACTTCAATCTGAACAAAGAAAGTGACAAATACAATAGCAGTTGATTCGTGAATATATTAAATACCCTATTGATGATGAGCAAGTGGAATCGTTCCTGAAGACGAACAATAATAAAATAAATATTATAACTACCTAGAATTTTAATTAAATGCAAAAATTGTTTGTCCTTAAATTTTTTGTGAGATTCTTATAAGAAGCATCTGTTGGATTGATTGGCTGCATCCGAAAATATATATTCCGATCGTAGGTCACAACTCACAAGTGATAAGTGTAAACTGCAAAGAGGTGAACCAATTCCACAACATCCATTGTAATTGAGTGTAGTTTTGAATCCAAAAATAGGATACGTAAGTGATAAGTTACTTAATGCTATACTGATAGGAAAAATAATTTAGAAATATGGTGGGTAAGTAGTTAGCTCACCAAATTGGTGGGCTTGTTAATGATATGTAAACAATTTTGAGTTTTGGCATTTCTAAGAATGAGTTAGTGATTAGATTTTTATAAACATGAATGTGAGAAGGATTGTTTTATGAAAATGGATATTATTACACCTTTATCTTGCTGAATAATATTATAGTAACAACTACTATAGAGATTGATGTTGTTTACTGCTAAAATCTGTACAAATATCGATGAAAATCAAGTAAAATTTGAGTGTAAAGCCTCAAAAACATGTCAGAAAACATCAAAGGAGAAGATGAGTTGCAAATGGGTTATGCAATGGGTGGTTTATCCTCGACGAGTAATGGTTTGTCTTGCTCACTTTTGGTTTTGGTAGCGGACGATGAGTTATGGTTAGGAAGCAGAGCCGCCTTGTTGCGCGACTCCCTCAGATTAAGTGACGTGTAGACTGACATCCCGGAAAGGGCCATCACAGCACCAATAATGCTCACAACTCCTGGATCAGAACCGAACAGCACATACCCTCCCAAGAGGATAACGCACGTCTTAAACTGCCCGAGCACCACGTGTGATGTTGCTGAAGTTGCCCTGCACACAAACCAGCAGCTTAGCAATGCCAAAATCAAACAATGGTTAAAATAGTAGGATCAAATGGAGGATTATGTACCCGAGTGCCAGAGCTCCCGACCATTGCAAAAGGAACCCGAGCAAAGCTGATATCATTATCGCGGATATGTTTGTGGCGTCCCACTTGAAAGACAACACTCCCGGCGGGTCTAACCATGGCATGAGTGTTACCAAGAAGAAGACTGTCACTGGGGTTGTCTTCCACATCAACCTATAGTATCAAACAACATATTTTCGATAAAACTGTAGATGATCGTTCGTTGCAAAATGTGGTAACTTACGCTAGAGCTGTCCAATTCCCCTGCTGCTGCAAACTAGACCACAATATCTTGTTAATGGCGCTTGGAACTATCCATGCGATTGCTATACAAGCACCGAACACGTTGAACTCTAAGTCTGTAACAGTTGCAACAGCCACACCGAATGAGACAACAACGAGGGCAGCAACCTAAATATGGTCGTTTCAACTATAAATGTCTCTCCATCTCCAAAATCAGATAGTATAATAATATGAAACTGTGATCGATGTTTACCTTGCTAAACGATATCGTCTTTTGGAAAAGAATGAATTCTGCTGCAACAATGGTTGGAGTGACAGCAATTTTCGCCATCTGGTAGAAACCAACACTGCACAAGAGCTGAATGAGGAGGGCCTAATGGAAACAGAGAAAAAGCAGAACAAATATAGTGGTCAGATAAGGACCTGTTATGCTTCAAGCTCGTGTTAGCAAGCCCAGAGGCGAAAGCCATGACAGCGCCTAGAGAAAACAATGACGAGAAGGGTGTGGACTTAGACGGTGGAGAGGCTGGGAGCAACGAGAATGCCTTGAAAATAACTAGTAGAACCCAAGCAGTCGTGTAGTGGATCAACGTGAGAAATATAGGATAATTGAATCCAACTCTCCCCATAACCTGCGTTGTCGATGAAGTAAGTCAAAAACCATCAAGTTGTGAGCCTCAAAAATAAATAAACTGCAGCCTAATCCTAACATATCCGATGCAGCTAAATAAGATGCGCAGAGGCACGAACAAACGAAAATAGTGCTGAAAAAAGGCTACATTGCAGTCTATATATAACTGCGAATTCTACAACATAGTAAAGGAGTGAAATACACACCATTTTGTTTCCGAGGATTATGCCAACAGAAACCATGAAATTGAATGTCATTGCAACAACCGGACCACAAAAGCGCTGTTGTTGGCGCTTTGCTCCTTCTGTAGTCCGGAGCTCATGATAAAGAGAGCCTCTTGAGTTCTTCCAATGAACGTCCTGGTTAAACAACACCAGGAGACGTAAAATAAGATGATATAGGTATAACAAGTAACACAACTATCTTAAAATCTGATAAAATGCTAATTCAGTACAATCCCTTATGTAAATAGCATAAATGCTGAACCAGAAATTTGAACATGAGATTCCATCTAGATAGTTATCTAAAAAGATGACTTCAATCATAAGAACTAATGCAACCACAATTTATATTTCCCTAATCAAAACATACAATAAATCAAGTTTATATCTAGGTTTCAGATATTGATTAGCATACACAAACCTAAGTGATTCAACATATTTAAAAGTTGTCATACAAATAATGATTTGAACAATCAAGAAAAAGAAGAGACCTGCTTCGCCGGCATCACTGTCTTTTCTTTTGATAAATCTTCTGGAATGTTTTCCCAAGAGAGAATTGAGAAAGCCCATAAATGCATTTGTGAAATAGAATTGAGAAACCAAAACCAAAAAATTGATAGAATCGTAGTGCAATTATAAAGGAAAATGTTAGTTGAAATATAACGAAAGGGTAACAGAAATTAAATGTGCAAGTTCTTGAAATGGAGTTTTCCAACTGCTGGTAGAGAAATTGATTGAAAACAAAAGCTGATCAGGTGCAAGCATGCACCTTGTTTTGATGAAAATATACTTTTAATTAATTGTTTGTGGGGACTACATGAATAAATCTTGTAGATGGATTGAGAGTTTCAGAAACTTGGGATTGTTTCTTATCAAATAATTTATGATACCATTAATTGAGAAATGGTTGAAATGCAGTTATGAGTAAAAGTGGATTTTGTTGATCTCGAGAATCTGTCAAAGCCTGCTGTCATCGAAGTCGGATATCACGGATCTCACTCTTGCCCCACCTGTCCCTCTCTCTCTTATTTTATCAATTCTATATTAAAATCTGTGCCGAACAACAATAGATCTATTGTTTGTGGACGGAGGGAGTAGAAATTTTGTTATAGCAATATACACAATAACTAGTGTAACACATTTTTATCTTCAATATACTTTTTAAAAAAAAATAGACCAACAAACACATAATTTAAGACGTGATAGATATGTTGGACTGATTGAGGAGTGAAATACTCCCCCTTTTCCATTAGAAATGAAATTTTTCTCTTTTTGGGTTGTCCCAATAAAAATAAAATATTTTCTAAAATGAAAACAACATTATCTATGCTTTTTCTATTTTACTTTACTCTCTTTTCATTAACTCACAAAACAACACTGCATAAAATCCCGTGCCAGAAACCAAATGTTGTATATTTGTTGGGACGGAGAGAATAGTATATATACTATATTTCAATTCATATAATTATCTTATCTTTCTAATTATTAATCTTTGCACATAATTATAGGCACACATTTTGGATGTTCTATATAGTTGAGCATTTTTCTTCAATCAAAAGGTGCATATAATTTCTTACTTTAAACTTGATACTTTAAAATAGTAGGTGCATATCAAGAGGTCTAAACACACAAAATAAAACAGTATTAGCATTGATTGGACGTGAAACCAGAAATTAATAAGATATGAGGAATATTCTTGAAGATACCCCCTATCATATATCTAGAATTTTCAGTTTAGGACTACTTGAACTCTCAAAGTTTGAACAATCACTATTAATAATGAGGTGGCACATATGCAATGAAAGAGCCAAACTCTCATGTTTATGAGCATGAATGTCCAAATATTCTCCAACACATTGCAGCAACAATGGTTGTTATAAGACTAAAACAATGATATTTTTTTTTAAAATGGAGGATTGGAAGTAAAACCGATGAAGAATCAGATGTTTCTGATTGAATAAACTAACTGTATTTACAGAAAAAGGTAGAAACCAAGATATCCCGAAGAAACAACATTCATTAATCCCCCAAGTAAATAGTAATGCCAAATAAGTAATGACATTAACAAATAAATACTTATATATATATAAAAAGCATCAGTGCACCGGGCAACCTTCAACGGCGACGCCAGGCGCGGTGGGGCACGACGCCAAGGGGCAATGGTCGTCAATATCCAATCCCCACCAATTAATAGAGACGTCATACGACTGCAGCGCGAAGTACATCACAATAGCCATAAACGCAATCCCAGCGTTGATCGCCGCCGACATCACATACGCATACCTCGCCCACCACCGCTTGTTCACCCGATACACGTACACATTGAAATACACGCCCACTGCTCCCCACATCACGTAGTTCACCGACCTCGCCGGCGGCATGCTCGCCGTCGCCCCCAGGATAAGCGGCACGTTCACCATCCTCACCCACTTCTTCTCCGGGTACCTCCGGCTCAGGAAGTAGGCCGGCAGCGGCGCCACCGCCCCCACCAGGAACCACCAGTTCAGCAGCCCGTACACGCCCTTGCTCGTGAACATCCTCAGCGGGCCGATCACTCCCCAGATGATGGACGAGTTGTAGAACACGTTGTCGCTCGGGCAGGTCCAGGGGCTGCCCTCTGGCAGGGCGGCCGCGTCGCAGATGTGGCCGATTGTTGATAGGAGCCACCATGCGGTTGCGAAGTAGACGGACGAGGCCACCACCGTGCCCACCAGCTGGGCCACGAACATGGATTTGGGCGGGATCTTCATGTAGTGGCCTAGTTTGAAATCCGCGAGGAAAGTTAAGGCTTGCGCCATGCTTATGTAGCCGTACGTCTTGAATGCTACGTTTGCAAGTGGCTTCCCTGGGTATATGAAGCCTATAAGCATCTCTGTGATCACATTCAACCCGATTTGCTGCAATACACAAATCAGACTATTAGAAATGAGTCACTCACTCTTATTACTTATATAAGGAGAAGGTTATCCATTATAATACACGTATAGAGGAAACAGTATCACCAATTTGTCGATGTAAGACAAGAAGGGGTTTCAATAGAGATGAGATTTGGTGATACATACCATGTTGGTTGTGGCTTGGATTATGCCAACCGGTAGAGTGAAGAAGAAGGCCATCGCACACGCCAGTATAAGCCCCCACCACGGAAGCTGAAGCTGCTTTCCGAAACCTTCACAAGCAAAAAGCGACAACCCAAACACTAGAGCAAGGATGGAGTGGAACCACCAGTCCGGCACAGATTCATAGTTCTTCTTCATTAATCTTGTGTGCACATCTAACTTGAATTTGCTCTTTGTTTTCGTCCACAAGGCCCAAATTGTTCTGGACCCACACAACAATTTCATTATATAGACAAAATACGATAAGAACACACATTTTAAGTCATTATAGAATAGTTATCTACCCTACTAAACAGACCCCAGTGTTCACTTTTTATGAGCAAGGAGTGACATACTTTCCATGATAGAGCGCGACGTGGACGATGGTGGCGGAGAGCATAGCAAATCCGATGCCATAAGTGAAGGCGAAGAAGGCGCTGACATGGAGTTTGCTGTAGGCCTCGTAGCCAGCGACATCGAAGGAGAAGGTGGCCTCGTTGAGGACGCGGGAGATGTTGTATTTCATGCCGGTGTCATCAAAAGTGGCGGAGGAGAAGAAGGGGAACTTCTTGGCCTGGTAGATGTTGTTGAAGTATGTGATGGGCGTTACGACATACATGACGAGGATGAAGCCGACGACGACGTTGATGATGGCGAAGCCCGGGGTGGCGATGGGGTCGCCTATGAAGCTGACGGTGGCCCAGTCGAAGGTGAAGGACCCGATTCCCATGCCGTGGAGGCCGGAGCCGAGCTGCTGCATCAAGATGGAGTCCTTGCCGATGTAGCAGAGGAGGGAGAGGGAGGAAATTGTGGGGAAGAAGTAGGCTGGGACCACGTAGTATGCGAAGCTTGTTGTGAATACTATCACGAAGAATTGCAGCCGTGTTAGCCCTCCCTTCTTTCTTGTATCTTCTTCGTGCAATGTTCTACAGTACAAGAATGACAGTTGAAAATCCGTGCAGTCGAGACTATTTAAAAGTAGATGCGACAACGAGAGCTCTGCCATTAACATGGTAATGTTGAAAAGAAAATTTGAACGAATACTTATATTTTATTGAAATTAAGCTGATAGCTAACTACTTCCTCCATTTTCAGATTAGATATCTCATTTTATTTTTACTATTTTTACAAGTGGAACTTATTTTTACTCACATTTTATTAAAAAAGTCAAGAGTTAATAGTCATTTAAATCACGAAGTTTGGTCAGATTCTGGTTAATCCTATAAACTTTGAAATTAGAATATTAAATCACAAAGTTTTAATTTTTCTCAATTGTCCCATCCATGCATAAAATGTTGTCTTTTAGCGATATTCAAAATGACGTGGTTCATTAAAATGAGTTATTTTTTTCTTTTATATATCTTTATTTTCTTATTTCTCTACTTATTATTCAAATATTGTCACTTTTAACATCACAAAATGATGTAAATTTGTACATTTATGGGACAATTGAAAAAAATTGAAATTTCGTGATTTAATATTCCAATCTTAAAATTCATGGGACGGACTAGAATTTGACCAAACTTCGCTATTAAGCCTTTAGTCCATATATAAAAATAAGACACACAATCCAATAATTTTTATATCCACCTATTTTAGAAAATGAAACAATTTCTTAAAATCCAATTTGCCTATTTGACAGTATCACTATATAATTTGGAAATGCAATGAGTTACCTGAAGAGAGAGACTGAAGTCATGTTTCCAGGCCACCACATATACGGAGAATCCACCAGCATTCTCCTAAATATCCCAGCCCATCCATACCCAAGCATCTAATCAAATATGAACACATCCACAAAACCAATAAATAAAAAACTCGATACACAAAAAGGCCTTCACAACATTAACAACATAAAATCTTTGTATAATTAATTTGAAACCTGAGTAGACTGAACCAACAACCAGGCTGCAATCGGATTGAGAGGGCGGTGGTAAAGAGCCTTCACAATCGTCACAATGCTGACGGCGTAAACCCCTTCGGCGCCGCAGTTGGCAAAGATAGTGATCAGCACATGCTCTTTTATAGTGAACGCCCCCGGATTCAGCGAAAACGACCACTCCGTAAACGGAACCCTAAACGACGTCGTCGGCAACACCCTCGCCATGAACTTCCCGATCGGAAGCGTCACTATTTGTGCCGCCACAGAGCTAACCACTAAGGAGTTTTGTCTGTATCCGAAAAATTGGTTGCTAAACGAAAGCATCACGCACGTAATAATGCCCAAAAACCACGTCCGGAACGTCAGCGCCGCCACCGTCGGATCATCCGTCTCCGGCACCGTCAGCCGCACCTGCTCGATCGGACATTCCTCGTCCTCGTCCTCCTCCTCTTTCGAATCTAAATTCCCACACCATCTCAAGTATTAAATTCTAATTTTTGAAAAAAATTAATTTATTAGAAAAAATATTTATAAGTTCGCTATGTTTAAATTGTACACAATCACTTAACTAGTGAATTATGATACCTTCGATTTGAAGATTGTGGTGAGGCGGGGACTGGTCTCCGGCGTGATTGCGATTGCGGTCGGACATGATTACTGTGCAGAGATTCCGGCAACTCCTGAAAGTGTAGGTTGTAGAGATTCACCAGAATGGATATATAGCTTTAAATTCTTGCATTTACTCTACGCGTAGTTGACTTCTATATTAGGGGAGATTAGGATCCATTAATTTTAATTATACAACCTCCTAAAGTTAGATTTAGGCCTGATTTTCCTATGTATCCTCACTGGAGTGCAATCGTTGCATTTACCATTTACCATTTTGATTAATTTCTTGGGTACATTCATTGATGAGTATCTTTATGACTCTCTCATATTATGGGCACCTAAAACGTAGATGCATGTCTGTAATAAATAATAATGTAGTGTCTTTGAAATTAAATGTTGGATTAATTTGTTGTGCAAAACTAGATAATTGATCAATTTGTTACTCCTAGTGAATTAGCAGGGTACTTTGATTCTAGCTTGTCATCATATTTCCAAGCTAAACTGGCTTTGTGATGCATGGAAATAGATCTATATGTTATTAATCTAATATGTATACTTCCCATTACAATTGTCAAATCGTGTCAAAAAGTTCAGTTGCTGATTGTGAAATTGTGTCATCGTAACAATTTTGAAAATTTAGGTATTTTAGCCTTTTTTATGTTAAAATTATTTTTTGGTATTATTTATATAGCTAAATTTGAAACACGTCAATTTTTTATGTGTGGGAGTTTTAATTCTATGACTAGTTCATTTCTCTATCTTTGTTATCCGTTTTTATTTAGAGAATTGATAAATTTATGTAAATTAAATTTGATTTTTACTTGATTTGAAAAGAAACCTTGTCGATCGATGAACTCAATGATTCTACTAAATTCAAAATTCAAGTCATACCTGATTACCATATATCACAATAAATAGTATTAATTGTTGTTCTATACATATGCAACTTTTTTTGTATGAATATGTCGAAATGTTACTACAAAGGGAGTAAAAATTAAATGAGAGCAATCAAGGATGGCTCCCATTATGAATAAGATCCGTTGAAGGAACGTAACATTGGTTATGTGACTTATGTCAATGACTCAGAAGCACAGGTAGGGGCGGAAAAAAAAACAACAATATTAGTAGCGGCCATATTTTCTGACTTTTTTTTGAAAGTGTACTTTTGGGTGATTTAAATTACTATAGAGGCTCTTGTATAAAATTTTTTTACTCCATATATTTTCAAACAATAGACAAGTTTTACCATATTAGGCCCCTCTAAAAATTAGACCAAATCTAAATATAAAAATTTCAACCAATTACAAACCACTAATAAAATGGACCATGGAATCCACTAACACTATTTTTACTATTTTTTTCCATCTCTCTCTTACCTTTTCTCATATCTCTCTTACTTTATCAAATTGCCCATTTCTTTTTCCCTTTATGAATTATTTAATTTATTTAATACTTCCACATGACTTAATTACCACTCTGATATTTGATTATAAGGGTGTGTTTGATACCCAAACCCAGAAAAGGGCTTCCAAGAATAAAATCAAGAAAATGAACCAGAAAGTATTTTCTTCCATATTTGTTTGATAAACATGATGCGTTGTTTGACGGAAGAGTGAGAAACCTATTTAGTCATAATAAAGTACTCCATCCGTTCCATAGTAATAGGGGTGTTTTTCCATTTCCGTCCGTTCCATAGTAATAGAGTCATTTTCCTTTTTAGTAAAAGTTAACACATTTTTCCACACCTACTTTACTTTCTCTTACTTTTTTCTCTCTTTATCTCTCTACCTTTTTCATTTTGCATTTTATTCTCTCTTTACTTAACTCACCTAACACAATTTTTCTTAATCTCCGTGCCGAAAAGTTTTGCCGAAGGGAGGGAGTATAATTCTACCCTTCACTCATTTTCAATATTCTATGAAACGACCTCAAAACCTTCTTCTTCTTCTTCTTCTTCTTCACTCGAAGTCACATTCACATATTCACTCCGGCTAAATGAAATCTGAAAAATTACTCCTTCATGTCCTTACTAGAAGTCTCATTTATAAATGATACGAATTTTTAAGAAATTATTTGATTTTGTAAGTAAAAGTGGTAGAATAAGTTAGTAGAATGTGAACTCCTACTATTAAAATGTGAATAAAGAGAGTAAGCTAAATATGTGGTATATATGCCAAAATTGCTTTCATGTATTAATTTTGTATTATAATATGATGGAGTGAGTTAGTGGAATATGTGGTCTATTTGCAAAAATAGTAAAAGAAAAACGAGAAGGGGGAAGAAGCATAAATATTACTACTGACCAATTTTTTGACTATTGTGATTCTTAAAACATTGATACAATGACAATATATAATAAAATAATTTGAAATATAAAAAGTCAAAAAAACTGATATAATTGAAAAATAGTGGGTACTCTATAAAAGCTAAATACTCAAAAATATGGAAATAACAACAAAAAATAATTAAAAAAGCAAAGGCAATAATCAGTGGACGGGGCAACCTTTAACGACAATTCCCGGCGCGGTGGGGCAAGACGCCAAAGGGCAGTTATCACCACCACCACCATCCGCTCCCATTCCCCACCAGTCAATGGAGATGTCATACGACTGCAGCGCGAAGTAAGTCAAGATTCCCATAAACGCAATCCCTGCACTCATCGCCGCCGAAAACACATACGCGTATCTCGCCCACCACCGCTTGTGCACTCGATACACATATATGTTGAAATACAATCCCACCGCTCCCCACATTATGAAGCTCACCGATCTCGCCGGCGGCATCGACCCCGTCCCCATGATAATCGGCACATTCACCAGCTGCAGCCATTTCTTCTCCGGGTACCTCCGGCTCAGGAAGTAGGCCGGAAGCGGCGCCACCGCCCCGACGAGGAACCACCAGTTCAGCAGCCCGTACACTCCCTTGCTGGTGAACATCCTCATCGGGCCGATGACTCCCCATATGATGGACGCGTTGTAGAACACGTTGTCGTCCGGGCAGGTCCAGGGGCTCCCTTCCGGCAGCGCTGCCACGTCGCAGATGTTGGGGACCGTGTCGAGGAGCCACCACCCTGTCCCCAAGTAGACGGACGAGGCCACCACCGTGCCCACCAGCTGAGCCACGAACATGGATTTGGGCGGGATCTTCATGTAGTGGCCTAGTTTGAAATCCGCGAGGAAGCTCAGGGCTTGTGCCATGCTTATGTAGCCGTACGTCTTGAACGCCACGTTTGCAAGCGGCCTCCCCGGGTATACGTAGCCTATTAGCATCTCCGTGATGATATTCAACCCGATTTGCTGCATAAATTGAAAATAGGAAACACTGTTTGTTAGAAATGAGCTACTAACCCCTTAAAAGGTCTTATAATTAACAAATTGTTATATGCGCGTACGATGCTGGTTGTGGCTTGGATTATGCCGACCGGGAGAGTGAAGAAGAACGCGAGCACGCAAGCGAAAATAAGCCCCCACCACGGAAGCTGAAGCTGTTTGCCGAAGCCTTCACAAGCAAAGAGAGAGAGGCCGAACACTAGTATAAGTATGATATGGAACCACCATTCCGGCACAGAGTCGTAGTTCTTCTTCATCAATCTCGTGTGCACATCTAGCTTCATATTGCTCTTTGTCTTGATCCAAAGCTCCCAAATTGTTCTACAACATCAAATCCTTAATTAAGTCAGAACCAAAACATAAAAAAAAAAACAAAACAAAGAAATTCAGTGATGACTTACTTTCCATGATATAAGGCAACGTGGACAATGGTGGCGGAGAGTTTAGCAAAGCCAATGCCGTAATTGAAGGCGAAGAAGGTGCTGAGGTGGAGCTTGCTGTATGAATTGTAGCCGTCCATGTCGAGGGAGAAGGTGGCCTGGTTGATGACGCGGCTGATGTTGTAGCGGTGGCCCATGTTGTCGAATGTGTGGGATGTGAAGAAGGGGAATTTCTTGGCATCGAAGATGTTGTTGAAGTAGTTGATGGGGGTCATGACGTACATGACTAGGAAGAAGCCGATGAGGACGTTGACAATGGCGAAGCCGGGGGTGGAGATGGGATCGGTCACCATGCTGGCGGTGGCCCAGTCCAAGGCGAACGAGCCTATTCCCATGCCCTGCAGGCCGGACCCGAGCTGCTGCACCAAGATGGAGTCCTTCCAGATGTAGCAGAGCACGGAGATGTTGGATATGAGTGGGAAGAAATACGATGGGACCACGTAGTATGCGAAGCTTATCACGAACACCATCAAGAAGAATTGTTGCCGCGATAACCCTCCCTTCTTTCGTGCTTCTTCTTCGTGCATTGTTCTGCATAAAACATGATAAGAACGCACATTTTAAATCAGATCCGCTTTAGCAAACAGAGCTAATCCATAATACTATTAAGTTACCTGAAAAGGGAGATGGAAGTCATTTTTCCAGGCCACCACATGTATGGAGAGTCCACAAGAAATCGCCTAAATATTCCAGCCCACCCGTACCCAAGCATCTATTGAAAATAATTGTAGTCTTATAAATGTCAACAAATTTAAAATTAGTACTATAAGAAAAATAAATAGCAATTTAGTACTAGTATTATATTATGGTCCTTTAATTTACATCACAAAACTGAAAGTTAGCCATCCTATCTTTACATTTCTAATTCATTTCTTAAAGTTAATTGGATAATAAAAGAATGAGAAAAAGTAGACCTGAGTAGTGAGAACCAACAACCAAGCGGCAAGCGGATTGATAGGGCGGTGGTAGAGAGCCTTCACAATGGTGACAATGCTGAGCGCGTAAACCCCTCCGGCGCCGCAGTTGGCGAAGATGGTGATCAGCACGTGCTCTTTTATAGTGAACGGCCCCGGATTCAGCGTGAACGACCACCCCGTTAACGGAACCACAAACGTCGTCGTTGGCAACACCCTCGCCATGAACCTCCCGATCGGCAGCGTCACTATTTGCGCCACCACCGAGTCGATCCCTATGGGGTTCTGCCGGTACCCGAAGAATTGGTTCATGAAGGCAAGCAGCACGCACGATATTATCCCGAGAAACCACGCCCGGAACGTCAGCACCGCCATCGACGGATCGTCCGTCGCCGCCACCGTCAGCTCCACCTGCTCGATCGGACAGAAGTCGTCGGCCTCTTCAACATCTGCGTTTTTTGTTTTATTTTTGTTAAATTATAATTATAATTTGTGACTGATTTTTAGTAGCTCGACCATTATTATCATTAAATTTCAAGTATGTAAGCCTACCTTCGACTTCGAAGTTGTGTAGAGGAAGCTTTCCCGGAGGCTGATATTTGTCTCCGGCGATGTCGCCGCCCATGACTGATGCAAACTCGAAGAACAGGGAGAATGGAATGGATGTATGTCACTTGGAAAAATTGTGGAATACCTGTTGTATTGTTTCATTATCCTTATATATATATACTTTACTAATTTATCACTGAATCTTTTTTTTCTCAATGAATCTCTTTCTCAATGAATCTTTGTTCAATCAAACTATGTCTATCTTATCCCAACCGGACATAAATCTGTATCCATTAAATCTAGTATTTATATGTATGTATATTCTCATTTATAATTTTATTATACACAAATAATTGGTTTTATTATATTCAAGTGAAAGTAATTAAAGTAATCTATTCATCGTTCCTTCCCTTCTACTTTAGTATATTTTTAAATGTTTGAGTTAGAATATTTAGGGATGAACATTCGGATCATCTGAATTTCAAATCCAAAATTTATACTCCCTACGTCTCATAGTAGAGGTCAGTCACACTTTCCATTTTAGTTTGTCCCACAAAAGATGTCACATTTTCTCTTTTGGAAAAAGTTCCTTCTCGCATTAATTATAAAATTATATTTTCTCTCACCACTTAACACACAAAATAACATCTCCTAAAATCCCGTGTCATCTCCCAAGTGTGACATCTACTATGAGACGGAGGGAGTAGTATATTAATCCGAACCAAATCAAAATATCATAAAATTTGAAAAAGACAAAAAATTCCAAAAAATCTGAACATATATAAAATTGTTATATATATTAGGTCAAAATATTAACATAATATATTTTCTTTTAATAAAATATTTATTTAAAATATACTCCAATAGTTATTAAATAAAATCTAGATTTCCGGATTTTAGTTGTTTTAAAAAACTATCTGGACTGAATCGAGATTCGAGAATCCAAATTCACAAGAATATGGACTCAAACCCCTATTACAAAACGTTCAAGAATGTTACTCAAAGCCCAGATCTTTTGCTAGTGAACGTCTACTTGAAAAGAAAATAGAACCCTTTTTCTGTAGAACTATTTTTGATTCTTAACCCAACGGTCGGATTCTTGTTATTAATAATAGATTCCTTGTTCTGTTAAACCACATTTTACTCGTTACCCAACAGTGGGATTAGATTACTCCTAATAATCCGTTTATAAATAAATTATTACAAGAAAGATTTTTCTGGACTATTTCTACCTTGATAAGCCTTGTTCTGACAAAGATCTGTTTTCGTAATCTGGATATAAGTTAATATACATCTAAATATAATATTAATATATAACCCTGTTATCTGGAATAAATGATTTACCGGATTTAAAACTGATCAGGTTAGTTTTTTATATTATTAAATTAATTTCAATCATTTATATGGTTTCACGATTGAGTCCATTAAAGTACATGTTCAATTTAACAAGTAACTAGTACAAGTACAACTTAATTGAAAAAAATATCATCACACAAATTTATTTCTTCAATTTATATTCAAGATATTTAACCCTCATTCAACTGCAAAAAACATTTTGCATAACAGGTACGGTAGTGATGATCTTGGATGTCAATAACTCTTAATTATAGAACTGATTACTGAATTGGTACAACTAAAGGCTCAAACTCTCCCGAAACTGCATACCATAAAAGTTGAAATGACTAGAAAACTAAGGATCACAATTACACAATAATTTCAATACTTGCACCCAACATCAAGATTCAGACTCTCTCTTAGGTTGTTCGTTTGTTGACGTGAATTTTTTCTAGCAGAGCATTAGTGAGAACTGAAGTGGATGTAAGAGAGGCTTTCAATATGCGCAAAGCCTGCACCAACAAACTCCATCACAACCTATATATGTACTAAAACATAAACACAAACAATAAGCCATCTTAATCAAACTGCATTACCTCTTTCAATCCTATCTGCACCTCCACTTCTTCAACATCAGATATCAGTATTTCCTGCTCGAGGATGCTAGAAAGAACCGAGGTGAAAGAATAAGGCGCGACAGTTAAGTCATCTTTCACCTGATAAGTTCGCGGTCCTTCAACATAACTACCTTTGCCATGGGGAAATTTGTGAGTGCAAAGCCACGAGTAATTAGGCGTGGCTTCTTGTGTGAGGGGAAAAATATGGTTTTTGGAAACACAATCATGAACCACATTCGGTTTGATCAGCTTGTTTTTCGTATCTACACTCTTGAAATGCCCATCGTCTATGAGATAGGATGCACTGCGGTGCAAGTTGTCTATGGCCGTTACACAAGTGCTACTAACAAAAAGGTGCTCCACTCCTCCGAGTGGAATATTCAGAAAACTAAACAGAAACTCGACAAAGTCTTCCTTAGCAAGAGCATACAAAAACTTACCTGTGGACTTTTGTGTCATCACTTTCAAACTTATGTTCTTCGAGTTGGGATTTTGTTCCATTGCAATCTCTGGTTTGGGTACCAAGTAGTTCATTTTTCCTGTTTGATTCAGAATAACTTCTGACAATGGGCTTTGGGATGTCAGCGAAGCCTTCAACAACTTCATAATCTAAAACAAATGGAAATAAGTAGTTACAACAAATATGGTTAAAAATGGGAGCAAGATTGAGTTATTCACCTCATTGAACCCGAAATCCATGTTGATTGTCTCGGCCTTATCCGAGTCTCTAATGCCAAGAAAGGAGATAGTCTTGGAGTATCCTTTATCACTTGGGAGTATTTTCAGATCATCACTGATTATGAAAGATGATTTATTAGTAGTGTAGACTCCACCACTGCCTGTTTGAGAGCTTTTGTTGGCTGCCTTTCCACTGTTAGGGCACTTGCTACATTTGAAATATTCGGGCGGTGGAGAATCAGCGATGTCCAGTTTGAGCAAGCTGTATTTGGATTCGGATGAGCTAGTTGGGATGAGAAGAGCCTTCTTAGCCTCCTCTGTCCAGAAATGGGAGGTGTCAAGAGCTTCTAAGCTATGGTACATATTGGTTAAGCTTCCGATGGCGGCGGCTGGCTTGTGGTTGTGGACAAGTTTGATGATTCTTCCCAACGGCAGTGTCAAGAAGCTTAACACAATGTCGACGAAATTGTGGTCAGCTTCGGCAAAGAGCACCTTATTTTTCTGTTTATTAACCATCACTTTCAACGAGAACTTGGTAGCATCAGACATCCTGCTAGCTAGTGTTTGTGGTAAAAAAAACAAAGACTAATGAAATCCAGTTTTTTCTGCAATCACGCACTCTGTTTTTAATAGTGGAAGAAGTAAATAGTCCCTCCAGATTCGGAGACCTTTCGTTTCCTGTGCAGATTGTTGTTTCGGTTGCTGATTTAACATGCTCTTTCCAGGCATGCATTGGTATTATTAAGCTTAGAAAACAGTAAAAGACTTTATTTGTCTATTTACTCTCATGCACTATCGAATTGAACAATGGGAGGGTTGAGTGTTTGAATGGTTTTTCAGATGTACGCATGAGTACTGTTTAGTTGTTTAACTTCGCATTATTATTTAGGAATGCAAATTATGACCACTACCAAATTTGCTTTTTCTTTTTTTATGGAAAAAACATTTTTCAAGGAAAGAGGTATATGGCAAGGTATTATACCTTTTCCCATTGAGAAGGTATCTTTACCTCTCCATTAAAGACAAGGTAAAAGAGAAAAAGGCAACAAAACGTCAACAGAAAAATTAATTTACGGTTGAATTATGTTTTTAATATTTTTTTAACACTTTAAATTATTAGTTACTTTATATTATTTGTTAAATATATAATTGGGTTCATGTAGAGAAGGCATCTGCCTTTATATTTAATTAGTTAACGGCTGATTTATATTTTAAATATTTTTTTAAGACTTTATAATTTATATTATATGATAAATGTATTGTTTAATATTTAATATTCTATGTTTAGATTATTGGTTAATATATTTAAGGATATAATCATTTACCTTTTCAATATACCCTTTCTGTTTGGAGTTGGTTGTATTTTGAAATGGTATATTACACTTTTTGAGAAGGTATAAACATGATATACCTTTTCTATTTACCTTTTTCTTGGAGTTGCTCTTAGTCGTTCAATAGACTTCTCATGGATCTTTTTTTATTTGTAAAGTTTAATGAAAATATTAATTCTGTTTTACAGTGTTTTCAATCGTGGGCGTAAATATACCCTGATTAAAATGCATTTGCTCAGTCTGACTGGCCAAAAAAATTGTATGATTACAACATGAATACTTTCGAATAGACTTTGAACATACTCTGAGCTGATTCATTGCAGAAAACTTTAGACCAGTCATGTCCAGATTCTTGACGCATGTGCCTAACTTCTTTGTTGCATACGGCCATATATCACAAGTAAGATAAATAAACTGTTATAACTTATATGCATATTAGTACATGTTAACAGATGCTCATTCTCAAGTGCTTGAACTCACCAATATCACACGATGTCTATACTCATTCATTTGGATGTGTGATTAAATATAATAGTGAATCTGAAAAGGGAGATTAAAACTTCATTAGGAAGTAATGGTTGACAGAATGTTCTGCACAAGGATTGAAGAAATGCCACTTCTCATATGACTTTTGTCAAGTGTAGATAGACGATAGTATTATAAAACTCCTGAACCAGTATAAGAGATATACTCAAATGTCAAATCTAAAAGCCAAAGCATTTTATGGGCGTTTGAAACATAAATCTCACCATGTCTCTTGTTCTTACCCATAATTACATACTACAGATTTTAATTCATCACCAATATTTAATATCCTTTCTTTTCACAATTAGGTTGACCCTAAACTGAAAACAGAACAGTTAGAGCAAATTGCCAAAACTGGAAAGTCTTCTTCAATGGCTCATCAAACATTAGCAGCCCACAAATGCAAACATCCACACAACGACAAAAATAGGAATGCAGCGGTGAAAACTAATGTCACCTTTTTCCATGAGGATTTGAAACTGTTGTACCCCCTCAATCCCATAACAAGTGAGAGTATTCCTTTCATGGAAAAAAACAACACTCTATCTCTCTCTTACTTTTTCTCTCTATTTTTTCACTCCTAAAAATTTGTGCCCAAAAGAAATGTCTCACATGTAAATTCATTTAGTTATGAGCACAATTGATTTTATTTCTTCAGACCAACTCAAGAAAATTGGGACCCAAAATTTTCTAGCTTGAGCTCAAATATTGTGTTGTACCAATAACTATAAGTAGCAAAGTGATGTATGTTTGCAATTCACATGCACCAATTGTGATGTGGAGCAAGACTATAGTGAAAATGCTGCACTCGGCATAAGTACCACCTTCACTCTCATAGATGGATTAAGAAATATAAAAACACACCTAAGAGTATGGATGCAACGAACTAATCAAGTTATTATTGTTCAATAATTATTCGTTCTTTAATGGAGTAGAACTCGAATATTGAAATTTTCAATTCGATGTCTCCACTTATTAACTCTCTATTTACTAGTGTTATATACAGTCAAGCATGCATGTAACTCCTCGTCTTCATCTTACAGTGCTCCCAAAGATAAATACTTATGATACTTTTAAAAATTAAAAACTAATAGTATTACAAAAGATGTACCAGTTTAAATACGTTAGTTCTGCAAAAACAAACATGTGCGGGGATAGCTCAGTTGGGAGAGCGTCAGACTGAAGATCTGAAGGTCACGTGTTCGATCCACGTTCACCGCATTTTTCTATTTTTAATCTAATTTTTTTTGAGTTTATTCATAATTTCAGTAATTAGCCTATTATTTCGGTTTGTATACATATTAGCTCATCCAATTCCCTTGTTTGACTTATTTCGGGTCCGAAACCATCAATAATACTTTCATGTCTCAATTAAAATTTTAGTAGTATTTGCACATTTGAGTATGCACAAAATATATTCTCTTTGTTTCACTTTAGTTTATATACAGTGGTGGATGGCAACTGGAAGATAGACTTACTGTGTTCATCATACTTAGGGCTGGCAAAACATACCGAAATATCGAAATACCGCACTTACCATACCGAAAAAATACCGAAAATACCGAATTTTCGGTATACCGCACTTTTCGGTACGGTATGATACCTTACCGGTAGATTAAGGTACGGTAAAGGTATGGATTTTGCATATACCACGGTATACCGCATCATACCGCAATTACGGTATGTACTGCAAATTACGGTATATACCGTAATTTTGCGGTATATACCTTTAATAAATATATATTTTTTGATATATATATTATTTATAAAATTATAATATTTATATTTTTAAAACTAAAGAAAGATTAGAGGCATAATTCATAAAGCAGTAGCAGCCATCATTAATTCATTATTCTGCCCTAATTCTAAATCTCGATTCTTCAATATTTTATATATCAAACAGGTATGATTTGCGGTATACCGCAACACGGTACGACATACCGAAATGTCGGTAAGGTAAAGATTTTCAAATATTGACATGCCGAATTTATATAGGTATGGCATTTTGTCATACCGCAATTTGCGGTATGGCATTCTCGGTGCGGTATACCGTACCGTGCCAACCCTAATCATACTCAAAAATAATTATCTCTCCGTTCCAAGATAAGTGACCTACTTCTTTTAGGCACGGGATTTAATGAATGGTATTTAAATAAGTTAAAGTGGAGAGTAAAGTATGAGAGAGGGAAAAGTAGAGGAGAGAAGAGAGAATAAAGTAGGTGGAGAATAAAGTAAGAGAGATAATTTTTTGCTAAAAATGAAAATAGGTCACTTATAATGGGACATCCCAAAAAGGAATACAAGTCACTTATCTTGGGACGTTAGGGAGTACCAAATATACTACTGTACTAATTTTTGGTATACCAAAATTTTTCACTACAGTATAGTACATTGGTGAAATTTTTTGATATGAATTTTTATACTCCCTTCGTTGCATAAAAATATATGCATTTAAAATAACACGAGAATTCTTAAAATTATTGTAAAATTGGTAAAATAAGAAAGAGAAGGTGAAGAGTATTTAAAGTAGTGTTAGTGGGATCTACATTAAGTGTTTAATGATTTGTAATGATGAGTCATGGTGGTTTAAATTGTAAATAAATTGATATACTCCATATGAGTAAGTTGAGGACAAATTTCCATAAATAAAATTGCTCATATTTTTATGGGACGAGTGGACGTGGAAAATACACATATTTTTATAGGATAGAGGAAGTATACCGCTATATACTGAAAACTTAGCACTCCCTTCATTCCCTCATAGCCGAGTCGCATCTTTTTTGCACTCA
This sequence comes from Salvia hispanica, assembly GCF_023119035.1. Taxonomy (NCBI): domain Eukaryota; kingdom Viridiplantae; phylum Streptophyta; class Magnoliopsida; order Lamiales; family Lamiaceae; genus Salvia; species Salvia hispanica. The sequence continues at coordinate 21,983,636 of NC_062967.1, read as the reverse complement.
CTTCTTTTCAAACCACAGTCTAGCCATCCGATTGGGGATGATAAGTTATTGTGAAGTGCAGTTTAGTATCATTGAGTGCTGCAGTTCGAACGTAGAAATCAGGCTGAAACCTTCGGTGTCAAAATGACTTGAAATTCGCACGGTGCATGTGAAACGCGATTTGAGGGTGAAAGCAACGCGACATTGTCGCAATGACGGACGATGGATTTTGGCCATCTGACATTGTTTAGGGGTGAAAACGACAGTTTACTGTTTTTTCGGACTTAGTTTTAATTTTCTATTTTGTGTTTTATTTCCTTTTGAATTTCTAGGGTTTCTAGACGCTTATAAATATAATTTTTTTTTGTCCTTGGACGCAGTTGATTTTGATAATAATATTTTTCGTTTTCACAGAAACTAGGGTTTCTCTAATTACTTCTCCGTTTAGTGTGTTTTCTCTATATGTTTTGCATCACTGAGTCTCAACAAATCATTCCAGATAACAATAGAAAATATGCGTTCTCTATTCGAAACCAATGTCTTTGTAAAACCATGATGTTTCAATACCGTATAATTAAATACTTCCTCCGTCCCGCTTTAGCAGTCCCAGTGACTTTTCTGCATTCGTTTTGTAAAAATGATAATAAATAGTTAAAGTGGAGAAATAATAAAGTAAAAAGAGAATAATATAGAGAAGAGTCTTATATACATTATTCTCTTTTTTACTTTATTATTTCTCCACTTTAACTATTTATTATCATTTTTACAAAACGAGTGCAGAAAAGTCAATGGGACTGCTAAAGCGGGACGGAGGGAGTATTAAAACAACCTTAAGTGCGCCAAAGTTGGTAGCCAAGGCAGAAAACTAAGCATACTTATATTTAATAGTATAATGGAATATAGACGGAATGGAATGAAAGTTCAAAGGAAATGTAAAAGAATATGTCATTTCATTCCTATTTGCATTCTATTCCTACATTCAATCCATTCTACCAGCATTTCATTATATCATATCAAGAGGGACCTTATTTGAACTAAAATTCATTATAGGTTTTATAATATTTGAGGTTTTGGTATCAATTAAAACACTTAATTGTAACAATATTTCCCAACAAATAGTACTCCCTCTGTTCACGAAAAATATGACACATTTGCTATTTTTGGTTGTCCACGAAAAATAGGACACATTCAAAAAAGGAAGGTTTTCAACAACCTATCTACTTTTTTTCCTTCTCTCTTACTAACAATATAGATCCTACATTCCACTAACACTAATTTTCTCTTACTTTTTTCCTTTCTATCTTACTTTACCAATTCTACATTAAAACTCGTGTCATTCACAAAGTGTCCTATTTTTCATGGACGGAGGGAGTATTTTTTTGACGTTTCCAAATTTACTAAGACTTTTGTTAATATGTGCGAAACTTGGATCAAATAAGACACATAGGACCATTCGGTTTGCAAGATTGTTTTTCATAGTTGAATATGAATTGTGTTTGAGCCATGAGATTGAATCTTATACCTTAATTCTACATGGATAATCTTATGATCATGAGTTATAACCACCCCTACAACTAAAGTACTTAATCCTAAATAAATAATCACGTTATTGCAAAAGAACTGCATCATGGATTCAAACTTGGTAATTTGGCTTTTGTTGACGAAATTAAAGATGCAACTATGCAAGTTACCTAATCCATCTCGGGTAAGCTTGAAAGCCAAAGCTCATTGTCAAGGATTATGACACTAAATTTCCACGTTATTTATGACATATTGATACCAATACCATAGTGCATGTGATTTTGGATATAATACAGATAAAAAAATACACTACAGAAAAAAAATATTGCTTCTCTTCAAGTGAGCTCTTTTTTATTTAGATTTTTGTTGGTTCATTTATTAAGCTAATTATGATCGTTTTCCCCTTATTTTCATAATCCGTATTTAAGAAGCGTTAGACAGTCATTTTACTCCTTGGTGAGATAAGAGTCATAGACTCATAAGACATATTTCATTTCTTATTTTTTGTGCATATCAAACCTGGAAACTAACCCTTCTTTATCGTTTCTCTTTGCTTCCATGGACTCTTTTTCACGCTCATTTCCCATGCATTATTTATTACTCACTCTGTCCCAGATAATTCGGGACAGTTTGGAGTATTCATTACAAAAAATCGGTATCACAAAGCATCATACAAATAAGGTTTAGTTTGGGGGGTGTAGCTCATATGGTAGAGCGCTCGCTTAGCATGCGAAAGGTCCGGGGTTCGATTCCCCGCACCTCCATTTTGTTCTTGTATCTCTACTGGTTTCAACTTATCATCATTAAATCTGGATTTAGTTTTCATTGTACTATTTTTTTGTTTTTCAGCTTAAACATACTCACCTGAACCTACTTACGAGACGGTTGAGACTCGAGAGATGAGAACTTTGCAGAATAGGTAATTCAGAATAGTGATAACTCCTACAAAATGATGCAACAATATATCTGCGCCATGCTACACATTTGTACAATCAAATCTACACGCCCGTGAAGCTGTATGTCTTGGTCATGCATCACGAACGCAAGTTAGCTACTTGGATCTGCATATAGTTGCTAAGGACTACGGCACTGCTAATCCAAATCAATCCATCTGGCTACTTAACAGGGAGTCGATGTTGGGAGTCACAATAGCTGTCATGTCTGGTCCTCCCAAATCACAGCACCGTTTATCCTTTATGTTGACCGCCATAACATTTTGATGGAAAGTGCAGGCAGTACCAGAAGAAACCTGCAAGCCATGCCATAATGTTACAGATGATAGGATCAATTTTGAAAAGATACAAATAGATTACGGTGCAACTATAACCGGTATTTATTTATGTCCAGAATAAAACACCCACACAGCCCTGAAAACATGTCATCCTGACCACTTGAGTCTACATTGGCTAAGATCAAGTTCATTCAGCTAAACCTACAGTCACGATTCGTGACTGTTATGATAACATAGGAGGGCAATGCAGAAGTTGCTGTTATGATAAAAATGGAGAAAATACTTCATAACTTTGAGCCTAATATAAATAGGAAAACTGAAGCTTACTTATGGCTATAACGCTATTTCTATTGGTATTTGGTAATTAGCTTTAAATGAATTAAAGCTAAAATGTTGTCTATAAGGGTTTCCTGAAACCATGTCCTTCAGTTAATCTATACAGTTTGTCCAGCAGAAAATGGCTAGCACGCAATACAGTTTCCAGGACAGGGCAGAAAATTAGTAAGCATGAATTCCAACAGAAATGATGTGTCAACAGAAACAGGATTAGGAAAGTACAAAAGCATGAAGCAGGGTAAAAATGACTCACATTATACATGATATCTCCTAACTTGAACTTAACAGCACCACTTTTGTAGACCAACATCTTGCCCATGTATCCCTCAGGAAACTCCTCCAAACTGGTGTCTTTTTTACGTGGGGAACCACTCATTATGAAGCTTCCAGCTATTTCTTTCTCTTTTATGCCATGAGAGTTGCCAGAAGATTTTGCAACACTGCCAACCATTACTTTCTCCTTTCCTTTCCCGATTTTCACTGATTTTTCTACTGCTCTCAAGTTATCATCTGTTTCTCTCCTGTTGGCATATCCTGGTGCTCTGCCTACAGGAAGATTGGGAGGAAACTTGAAAACAAGCATCCTAGGTGTATCGTCTTTTTCCTGTGAATGAAAAGAAGCAAAATGGACCGAAAATCAGAAATCTAATATCAAAAGATGAGGAGGATATCTATAATTACATTTACAAGGAGACACACGAACAAACATGTTCAATATTAAATCAAATATAATACTGACCAGCAAGCCAAGAATTGAAGCAGAATTTAGAGATTTTTCATCATACTCCTTAGCATCCTCGAATTCAGCTTTATCAAGAATTTCTGGAGGAAGCAAAACAGAAAAGAATTACTATTATTGCCACATGGTAGATTTTAATTTACAAAACTCAGAAGACAGGCTATAAGGTTGAAGAATCAAGTTATTTTAGCTATCCTAATCTGATTGTATTTATTATATTTTTCCTTCACAAAAGCATTTCATTAGTGGGACCACCCAGATCCCCTGCAGCCCCATACTGTTCCTCAATAAAATGGGTACTAAAAAGCTCTTCATTGTAATACATCAGAGAGATACCTGGGTTTCCAGAATGAGGTTTCCTAAGAGGTAGTTCAGTAGGATACAAACTATTATAATCCTGCGGACAAAGTTGAAGACATAAGCTCAACCTCAGTATTTTTCTCCATATAGTTTGGAAAAGGGATAGGATTAAGAAAATTGTCTTTACCCAAGGGGCTCGATATTCTTTCTTCTTCTTCTTCTTCTTCTTCTTCTTCTTCTTCTTCTTCTTCTTCTTCACAGTAGCACCACCAGTTTCATCAACAATATTGTCAGTGACGTCTTGTGTTCTTGCAGAGGATGTAGAAGTAAAATAATCTTGCATTTCGCCGGTGGTAGATGCTTCTGAGTAGGCCGAAGAACTTCCATCATCAGCCCTTTGCCTTTGTCTGCTTGAGCCTGTTATGGTACTTGATTCAACTTCGTGTGAAAAGGCAACTTGCACTGGAGCTGTGGTTTCAAATTCAAACATAGTTTCATAATGAGACATAACAAAAATACCATAATACTGTCTGAAACCTGATAAAAATTGCTATACTAATAGGTTTATGTTTCTCTATCCTGTACAAAACAAATAATTACGTTTCTCATTTACAAAGGCAAAGGCCATACCCAATAGCACCAGCTAATATTTGTCATTAAATAAATTTACAAAGTGGCACCCATATTAAACAACTAAAAATTATATTAACTGCAACCTAACGAGATTTCAGAAAAGAGATTACATTTCTTCTCCACTTTTACTCCCGGCTTTGCTAGATGCCCCTACAAATTGGGAAATTGAAGCAGTCAGAAACATCTATCAGGCAATAATTACCTCAGAAATACATTGATAAGCTAGGACTACAATCTTTCCCATGTTATAGCAATGCAAAGGGCTGCAAAAAGTTTAATCACTGCAACATATCTACTCAAACCAAAAGATGAAAATCCACTGGAAGCAAACATATTGCAACAATATGATATGATTAAGGAGGAAGCCATATAACATTGAAAAGCAAAAAAATGGTTCTATCATACTGGGAACCTTTGTTGTATCTTTTCTATATGAAGGAATAAGAAAAATCAAAACTCCAAGGTATATGTATAGGCTAATTACACTCCTACAAAAATGGAAAGAGCAAAACAGGAAAGAACAATAGGGAAAAACACTACTCCTCTGTCTTTTGGAATATCCACCATTAAATTTCCCATTTCACTTTTACTTCATTTATCCTTTTACTACTTTTGATAAATGAAGTAATAGAGAGTAGTAAACTGTCACTTATGAACTTGAAAACAAGATCTGCATTCAATTAGATATTAAATAAAATTTTCTTAGACGACTTATTTTGCTCAGACACCCATAAGCCTATATATTGTACACAACCATATCTAAACCAATTTTCATCTATTTTAAGAGATTTAACACGAATGTAACTAGTCCCTGTTGTAATTGGTTTCAGGGTGAATCATGCACATAAAACTAAATCAAGAAAACAGATCCTTGTTCTAACCAGAAACCATTCAGCAAAAGATTAAATAAACACGAAAAGTAGTCTGATCATACACCACTAAGTTTCTTAACATTTTGCTGTCAATCTCAATTTAATTCTTCAGCTAAATTAAATATTCTCTGTAGTAATTACTAAAGCACTTGTATAAGTAACTTATAGTGTAAAAGTTTTTCCCGCAAGTTCATCATGGTAGAGCGGTAGAGAATTATCCTCTTAAATTTTGCAATAAATAAATCATTCAAAACCTTTAATTACAATGTCAATGAGAAGCAAGCTCATGTGATTATGTGAGTAGGGAAAGTGCAACAAGACCACAGCTGTGTTCCTAAAATCCCTCAAGTTCAAAACGAAATAATTGATTCTGATAATTTATCTTTCCTTAATCGGCAGACAAAATTGGAGAGCGAAAAATAAGTAAATAGGAGAGAGAATTACGGAAACTCCGCGGGCAGGGAATCGCTGCGTTCCGCCATCATCGCCACTGCAAAGTTCATTCCAACATCAGTCTTGAGAATTATACATAGAAAATGGAAATACAAGCCGGTTGTGGAGGTTTGTTAAGAGTACATTGCAGTTGAAACGGATTTCCGAGTTTGAGGTTTTGGAACATATTTATGAACCTGAGAAATCACAAACAGAAAAAAAATCAGATAATAATACCACTTAATTAAGAATGCGTATGACAATGAAGCGCAGACCCTTTTTGGACGTTTAGGAGGGTCAGGATCCATAAATGGCACCTCGAGCAGCACCTTGAGAAGTGCTCGTTGAAATTAGGGGTTTCGAATTCGGTAAAAGCAGCCAAAGGAAGAAGGTAGCTCAGATCTCGGAATTGAGAGGGAGACGGGAGAGTGTTTAGGAAGTTATCTCGGAATTGAAGAAGAGAGTCAGAGAAGGAAACTCATTAATTAATCATGCTTTTAACTGTACTACTTTGTAAATTAATCTTCATACCGCTCTGTCAGCAAGTGAATATTAATATAATTATTTATACCTCTTTTATAACAGAACTCACATTCACATTCGGTTTGAATTATAAGTTTTAAGAAACGTAAAAAAAAATGTATTGAATAACTTAGTTGACTATGCGAGTCATAATTATTAGTTTTACATTAACACGTGAGTGTGGATATGAATGGACTGAAATGATAAAATATGACTAGAAAGAGGTAGTACTAGTGCTCTATAAAAAGGAGTAGCGAGTCACGATGGGGTGAGTAGCCTGCAAATTCGGATACCCATGGGTACCCAAACCCAAAAGATTCCCAAAATTTCAAAAATATCCATATCTAAAATCCGATCCGTATGTGAATTCGGATACCCTGATACGCAATGCGTGTATCCGAACTCAACTAATCAGGTACCGATAAACCCGAACTTACTAAATTTCAAATTTATTCTATTTATATAAATTATATTGGGACGAGAATAGAATTTACTCCCTCTGTCCTGTTAGAAATGAAACGTTTTCCTTTTTAGTTTGTCCCATTAAAAATGAAACGTTTCATAAAATAGAAACATCTCTATCTCTACTTTTTCATCTCTCTTATTTTACTCTCTCTTCATTAACTCACAATACTACTATATATTGACTATTATTAAAAGTTTAAACTTTCAATTTTAATGCTTTAGCTTTTTCCAGATTACGATTCTACTACCCTAAGTTTAAATGTGGTTAAATAAATTTACCCTACGGGCCGTCGGCCCTATACTAAATAAAAATCTTAATTACAATACATAATTAATCGGGTTTAATTAGATATTAGTCGGGTACTATAATACTGGTTTTGAGTACCCTAAATCTGAAAAATTCTAACATTAACTACCCAAACCCATACCCTAACCCATAATTTCGGGTTTCGGGTACCCAAAACCCGTCGGGTATTGGGTCAGGACCGCGTATACCCAAAACCCGAGAACTAAATTTGCACCCCGAGGTGAGGTTGAATTGAGAGTGGTGTGAGCCGCTGAACCAACAACATGGTAATGCAAAGGGAGAAACTTGACAAAATTAGTAAGGTGTCGTTTGGTTTATTAGATAAAATAGTAGCAATATATAGAATTTATAGCTGGACAGTTAAAAAATCAAATTTCATTTCGAAAAGCAATGAAAAATGCTATTGAATTAACTAAACAAGCGGATACAAATGGAATTCAAGTACAAATTGCAGGGCGTATTGACAGAAAAGAAATTGCCCGTGTCGAATGGATCAGAGGCAGGGTTCCCCTATAAACCATTCGAGCGAAATAGATTATTGTTCCTATACAGTGTTGGATATTTTAGTATAATTGGATTAACTTGATTGATTAGTATTATTATAATGATACATCATTTAAGTATGGAGGTGCGGAGTGCACGCTTATTTGAATTCATTATGATGTTAGCGGCGAAGCCCCTTAACAGATGAACGGGGGTCCGGGGGCAGCGCCCCCGGGTAGCGGGGTCCAAGGGGCGGCAACCCCTGTATAAGAAATTCATCCGAAAATGTAATTTCTGAAAGTCAAAGGACTAATTTGCAATTTCGGAAACCTTTTGAAAATTAGTTATTTTCAGTTATATTCCCAACAGATGCACTGTTTCATCAGCAGGTGCACTGGTTCGTCTTCTTCAAATTCTGATCGATTCTTCTGGTTTTGTACAATCTTATATATCAACATATTGTAGTAAATCTTCTGAATTTTATCCGATCAAATATTTTGGTAGAACCACCGAAATTGATTTGATCTTAAAGTGATATCTTCACGACTTTCAGATTATCCGGTTTTGTTCAATATTCAAATTCTCCCAACATACAGTTCGAACTACTATCTATGGAGTATTGACATCAAAATTTGGATTTTTATAGAAAAGGAAGAGGAGTAAGAAAAACTTTCATCATTTTTTCCTTTTATCAAGCAAGATAGTATAATCTAAGATTAAGTTGTGAGATTATTTAGTAGAACGGGATTGACAATGACTAATTATCACATGACTATCCATCTTAGATTAAGTAATGAGGTTCAATATCATGAACCAAACATAATACTCGACCCGTTCCATAGTAATGGAGGTGTTTCTTTTCAGCACGGAGATTAAAAAAATTTGTGTTAGGCGAGTTAAGTAAAAGAAGAATAAAGTGGAAAATGAAAAAGATAGATAGATGAAGAGAGAAAAAAGTAAGAGAGAGTAAAGTAGGTGTGGAAAATGTGTTGACTTTTACTAAAAAGAGAAATGACTATATTACTATGGAACGTACCAAATGCCAAAGTGACTCTATTACTATGGAAATGAGGGAGTACTAATTTAATAATTGGGCATAATCTTTCAAACTGAATACCCCTAGGGGGTGTTCGGCTTGCAAGATTGTATCCCAAATTAAATGTGTAGTGTGTTTTATTCATGAGATTCAATCCTAGATGAATTATGGAATAATTAGTCATAGCTAACCCTATATGACTAAAATAATCTCACAACTCAATCCTATATTATATCTTAGTACTCCCTCCGTCCTAACTAAGTTGAGACAAAACTTTTGGGTACGGAGATTAGAAATTGTGTTGAAAAATAGGAGAGAGGAATAAAGTAGGAAAGATAAATAGACAGAGTAAAATCAATGGTGGAATAAAGTAAGAGTGATTGGATGTTTTGTTTTTTGTCAAAAATAGAAATGACTCAACTTAGTTGGAACATCTCAAAAAGGAATACGATTCAACTTAGTTAGAATGAAGGAAATATTATTTTATTTAGGAAATCGAATACCAATTAGATTATTAGGTGTATAGTAGCATTTTGTTGCTTTCAATGCGAATCGGCTACACTAATTAGTTAGGAGGTTAGTTAGCTTAGTGTAGTGAATATGCCATATTGACATGAAAATAAACAATAAAAACACGCATTACAATCAATTAATGCAAGTAGTAAATGTTCTTGTCTCCCATATTCATTTATCTCTTAGCTTCCTTGCAAAACTCCTCGATCATAGTCGTCATTGACGTCGGAAGACAGAGATGGTATCGTGTTCATTACTAACATATACTTTTGTGGACTATGCTCATATAAAGAACCCATGAAAAAATAAAAAAGAAAACCACCATCAAGGTCATTACTTACATATACTTCAAATTCACAATTGTATATTGTATATTGTATATAATATATTATATATCTAATTGACATATCTTTGATTGTTTAATTGGAGACACTTTCAAGTAAATTTCGGGACACTTTTTAATAGTGTCTTAATGTTAGTAAGGATGTGAAAACTAGGACGCTTTTATGAATTGCGTTGGAAAATATGTTGAAGACGCAATTTAAAAGTGTCTTCAAATTAATTCACCGATGCTTGCTAATTGCGTATTTATTTTAATTTGGCACGCTACCAATAAGGACGCTTTTTAAAGCGTCGGTGAAATATTTAGAAACAAAAAATAGTGTCCCGAATTAACTTTAAAAGCGTCCTTAGATGTGTTTTTTTATAGTAGTGTCATGTCATGTATGTTAATAATACTATTATTCAAACTAAACTTGACTATTTCAGTTTTTTTTACATGTGAGCTAGAAAAAATAGTAGACTGACTTAAATTTTGCAAGCAAACAAACTCTATTTTATTTACTTGAAAAACGGAAAACAAAGCCTTGTTCGATCAATTTAATCTCACTAGAACAATATAAAAACTCATCGCACTTCACTTTGCAGCAGCCGCAGAAACAGATCCAATGGGCCTCGCGAAAACAAATGGGCCAACACTTTTCCGGGCCGCAAAATCTCCACAGCCGTTAACAACAGCCGACAAGTTGTAGGGCGGCGCATCCCTGGAGAGCCACTGGTCCACGTAGAAAATGGACTGGCTGCAGCCCATGCGGTGCCCCGTGGAGGTGATCTCCACGGAGTTACAGAGCCAGCCGTGGTGGGACCCGGCGCCATCAGAGGTGATATTGATCTTGCAAATGGGGGCCCCGATGCAGGGCGCGAGGCCCGTGAAAACATCGACACTTCCCCTCTCCAAGTAGTCGTGTTTTGGGCCCTTGAGGCCCCATTCCTTGAGGTCCGGGATCCAAACCGAGGCCTTGCTCGAGTCGCTCAGCGTCACGCTGATTTTCGAGTTGGTCCCTGCTTTCACCACTGATCCCGTCTCCACATACAGTGTGTAAACACAATCCTACGTCAAAAAAACAATTAAAGGTCACCATGATCATAAAAATTAAACAAACTCGATTACATAAGAATCACACACAGGAGAAGATGCGGATGAGGTGATCACGAAAAGGGTGGCGACGAGCGAAGCTGTGGCGTGTATCAACCCGATGTGACTGGACATCTTTCTCTACCGATGGTCGTAAAATACCTATTTACTTCTCGACTAATCAATACTAGTTGTATAAAACTGTGTATAGATATTGTATTGTATGATTCAAATAGATATATAGATATTGCATGTGCTCTATTTATAGCTAGTTCATCGTACAGATAATTCTTCTTGATCTGTGTATTACTTATTCAACTCTAACAAACATAACAAAATTTTGGCGTTTGACTAGCTCAATCATTATACTACATAAAGTTGTGATTCAGACAAAGTATATCAATAAGAAATAGGAGTACTATTTACTAATTAAAAAGGTTTAAGGAAATAAATTATTTACTTAATAATAAAATTATTATCATAAAATTATGAAATAGTGATAAAAGTAAATATACTTGTCATATTACTATAATCCAATTTTACTTCTTAAAAATGTGATTGCCACATATATGATGTTCATGGAGGCAAGTACACCGCTACATGTTAGATAAAATATAAAAAAAAAATACATATATAAACGTGAATAATTTATATACAAAGCGAGATTTTGATTTTAAGTAAACCGATCCACACAAAAGTTTGGCGCTGGGAGAGAGCTTTGATAGTAGATGAGGTACTCACCTTGTAAGAGATGATCCAAAATGAGACTATGAGAATGAGACTGATCAGAGGAAAAAAGTTTTTATTTTATTTAAAATTAGTTTAATTTTAAGGGATATCCAAAATAGTAAAACTAGTCTATTTTAGGGAACAATGGAGTATATTTTTCTAGACATTTCTTCACTTTGTATCCAGATATTTCTAATACCGAAGTTCAAATATTTCTACTATAATTATCAATATATTTGTAATACATAATTCTCAATAAATACACTAAATCCTACTATAAAATAGTCTTCTTTTGCCATTTTAGTTCTTTCCACAAAATTAGTCCATTTTCTATTCTTGAAAACCTTTTCACCACGTGAAACTCACTATCAGCCAACGTATTTCAATTACTTTTCTCTTCTTTTTAATTCTAATCAAAGTTAAACAAAATATACTCAATCATCTATATATCAAACAAATTCCACTATTAACACATAAATTGAATTCCTCTACTCCTACAACCAAAATTTGTGCATAATCACTTGCATCGGCCTCAAAATCCAATACACTGATACACCAATTGATCAAGTGGCTGCAACATAAGTATTAGTTGAAGCAACTACAATCCAACAACTTCTAAATCTCCCAGTTTTGTATATAAAACATTTTGTGAGTGAAAACCTTCCATGCCCAGTATAAAAAAAATAAAAACTAGAAGCTCATCTATAGAGCTAGCAATTGCCTGAGTTTAATGCAACATTGTTTCATTTGCATTAATGCAACCACATCAGAAGCTCATCTATAGAGCGGGCAAGGATCCTCTGCAGTTTTGCAAAACACAGCAAGCCATGTTGTGCTTTATGCGCTGTCGTTTTGTATAAATATACTGCATAGTAATTGTTGGTAATATTTGTTGATTTTTTTCTGTGTTGCGTGATATGTGATACTACAAATTTCAGCTGCAATTTGCATCTCTATTCATTATGTGCACCATAATAATAATATTAATGAATGTATTAACGGTTGTTGTTAATTGTTTTAATGTATCTTCAATGTTTCCTCCTTTGTATTTATTTGAATAGATATTTAGGAACTTGAATATGTATATACACATGCGTATTTTGGTTTATTCATTTTGATTTAGAATAAAATTATTTTTTTTTATCTAAATTAATTTGTTTTGAATAATTTAGCTAAAGGATAATTTACATATAAATTTCTATTCTTTTGTCAAATTTTAAAATTGTATCAACTTTAAAATTCAATTATAAATTATCAAATTATTGATATATTTGATTTTGAAACCAAATTATTTATTTTTTCTGATTTTATAACTAAATTATTGATTTATTCTGATTTTGCAATGAATAATATTTCAACCCTATCTTTATAACTTAAATTAAGTGGCACGATATCATTTGCATTAATGCAACCACAACCTCAAAACTAAAAGAGCTAATCACCCTCACTCGACCGAATTAATTCTACTCGTACATCGACAATTGTTGCTAGAGAACCGCCTCGGGATAATAAGAGTTCTGCATGCATACAATAACTTCTCCGTCTCACCATCCTACCTGAAAATCCCGTCCCAAGGCACCTGTAAAAATAGACTCAAAGTTTTTAGTAGACAAAATGAGTATCACAGAATATCTAGTTATCTTCTTTCACAAATATTCTGATATTTCTATTGCAAACTACAAAAATCAAGGTTCATCACTCAAATTAAACCTGATTTGTTATGAAATGTTTCCATCTTGATAAAATCTTTGTACTTAAGTGGCTTTATGAAAATATTAGCAACTTGATCTTGTGATTTTCCGTACTCCACAATAGAGTCATCTGTTTTGAAATGCATTCTCTTATATCTTACTCCCTCCGTCCCATAGAAATCGGCTAATTGGGAATGACATTGATTTTAATGCGTAAAGAAGGAGAAAAAGTAGTAGAAATAATGTTCTAGATGGTATGGCCAATAAATGATAAAGTAAAAAGAAAGAGAAAAGTTTTCCATAAATGAATATGGATTATTTCTATGGGATTAACGAAAAAGAAATTTAGCTTATTTTTATGGGACTGATGAAGTATGATTTTATGTACTCCACACTTGAGTCTTGTGATTTCACGTATTCCGCATATGAACCTCCTATTTAGCAATGCATTCTCTGGTATAGTAGAAACAAGTGTTGATGTGCTTACTTTGATTATACAACACCAAATTTTTTATAACACAATCACCTACATGTTATCCATACAGATAGGTGTTGGCTGTTTTGTTGCAACCCACCTCCATTAATAAACTCCTGATTTAAACTGCATGGTAGTCAAATATTTAGTTTCACAAAGTTGATAATGTGACATTAGGCCATATAATTATAATTGAATAGGCCATATATAGTCGATCATATATCTGAGTATCACTCACATTATTCATCTAGCGTATCTTTCTTGGATAACTTGACCCACAGTCCACTGTGTTTTGATAGTATGCAATTCTCTATTTTAATTTTTTTTTCATAATCTTTCTTGCATAGTTAATTGTGTGCCATCAACCAGATCTATGTCATATCAAATTCTTCTCTCATGATCTTCTTGAATATGCTTGATTGTTTCATGTGAAAATAAAACATACCAAAACACTACTTAAATATTTTCTCCTTTAGTTTTGATATGGAATGCATATTCATGAGGGTACTTGTCTTTGATTCTCCTATTCCATACTCTTCGTGCATATTTCAGCTCTTACAAAGCATTCATTAATTTCAAAACTTTATTTTCTTGTTCACAATGACTCACAATGCAATGGCCATGATGCCTTTGGTAGTGTCGTCAACTCCCACTCTCTTCATCCACGGAGACACAAAATTTGTTATTTACTTGGTTTTTGCAATTAAGTGGATTAGTTTGATATCCAAAAATAATTGTCCGACTAAATTTGATGTACCCAAGTTTACCAATGTAAATATATAATGAAACTCGGACATCAGTCAAACTATAATAAAATGACAAACTAAAATCATAAGCAATAATATCAAATAACATAACAATACCACGTGACCACCAGCACCGAGTCTTTCGCATAGTGGAAATCTGATGCAAAAAAGTTTAGATGTTTGTGAATGTGAAATTAAGATGTTTGTGAATGTGTTGGATATGTTTGGTGTTGGGAACTTACGGAGTGTGTCTCGGATGTGGAACCTGTTTTGCGCGGCCCACTCGTTGTAGGTTTCGCGCTCTTTTCCGGTGGGTTTGGACCACCCGATTTCGTCTGCGACCTCAAACTGGAAGGCTGAGGCTGCCGTGATAGCGAATGAGGCGGCGAGGAGGAAAGTGGCTGCTTTGGAAGCCATTGATTGGGTTATGTATATAGGTGAATTGAGATGAGAGAGGATGAAGAAATGGAATGTGGTGATGAAGATGGTGAATTGATGATATATATATAGGCGTAGGAGGAAGAGAGAGATCGCATGAGGAGTGGTGAAGTGAAGTAGTGTTGGGAGTGGGGTGATTCAGTTATGCTTACGTGTTTTTCTTCTTTGGAAACACTCAACACTTGCGCTCATTCAGTCAAACATTTTCAGAAATCGGTTCAATTATGGTCCCTTTTTTTATATTTATTATGAATATTTAACTAAAATAATAAGTACTTTAATCGACGGTTGTATTTGTGTATTTAAAGACATGCTCTAAATTTTAATTGACGTGCAAATTTATGTATTTAAACCATTATCTAATTCCCAATTTAAGTTGGTCCGTCAAGCAATATTAGCACACGTTCTATCTAATCTTATAACCTCCTCCAACTCTCACAAATCCTATAGCTAGCTTCCATTTAAATCTCACTCATTCTTCTTCTTCTTCTAATAACTACATTTGTAATGCTCCATTCACGATTCAGCTAAACAATACATATCTACATGATAATCCCCTAAGAATAATGAAATTGTTGTATTTGAGTGTTTGTTTTTGGCTGATTCTGATATCAGAGATGGTGTTTTCGAGCTACATTTCATGGGACGATTTGAAAGTAGAAGGTGAGAAGCTTCAACCCCAAAATGCAGCAGGGACAAAGCGCGTCATCGTCGTTGATCAAACCGGAAAAGGCGATTGCTTAACCGTGCAAGCTGCAGTTGATATGGTGCCCCATCAAAATCCCCATAGGCTCAAAATCTACATCCTTCCTGGCCTCTACAGGTTCATTTTCACCTTACCTCATTTTTTCTCCATAAAAACGCACGTGTTTAACGTGGGGAGTTTTTTATGTTGTGGCTGAGGCCTTCACTTGAAAACCGTTTTTTTTTCTTTCTTCTTAGAGAAAAGGTTAATGTTCCTGCTTCGAAGCCTTATGTTTCATTCATTGGAGATCCGGAGAGGACAGAGGCAACGGTGATAGCATGGCACAATCGAGCTTCGGATTTGGATGAGAACGGCGGTGAGATCGGGACGTTTCGATCAGCCTCTGTCACCATAGAAGCGGACTACTTTTGCAGTGTTGGGATCACTTTTCAGGCAATAAATAAACCCTTTGCCCCCCATTTTTTTTGTCCACTTTTGTCATTTTCGTCCGTCCCTATTTATTACTATCTATTTTCACTTTTTACCATTAATGTTAAGAAAGCGTCATATTCTTCTTTTCCAATTCTTTTTTTTTTACATTTCTTAAAACTCATCGTACACTCATTAAGTCTAATGTTTTTTTGTAAGCAGAACACAGTGCAGTTTAGTGCAGGGGCACGTGGGAATCAAGCGGTTGCGTTGAGGATATCTGGCGATCACTCTGTGTTGTACAAGTCAAGATTTTTGGGGTCACAGGATACGCTTTTGGATGAGAGTGGGACGCATTTTTTCTACAAGTGTTTGGTGCAAGGTTCAATTGATTTTATATTTGGCAGCGCGAGATCACTGTACATGGAATGCACCATCTCCGTGATCGGTGAATCATTTGCTATAGCAGCACAGCGTAGAGACACTGCCAACGACGATGGAGTGTTTTCGTTTGTGAATTGTACGATACATGGAGGCGGAGGCGGAGGCGTGTTCTTGGGGAGAGCGTGGGGGGATTATTCGAGAGTAGTATATTCATACAGTGAACTCGACATAGACGTGAAACCGCAGGGGTGGGACGACTGGGGAAAGCCATCAAGACAAAAGTATATACTATCATACCTTGCCTATTATTTATCATCAAAGCAAAGCAAAGAAATAAAGTAACTATGTAGATTTTGGTGTTGCAGGACTGTGTTGTTCGGAGAGTACAAGTGTCGAGGGAAGGGAGCGGATAGGCGCGGAAGAGCAGCATGGTCGAAAGCGCTAACGCACCACGAAGCACAACCTTACCTTGATTTAACATTCATTTCTGCCATCCAGTGGCTAAGATTGTAGAATATCTCATATGTAGGAGTACTATTCTTTAAACTTTATAGTATTAGTAATATTTTTTGTATCTGTTTTACAAATAGCATGAATTGGTACTTGCTCAATCTTGCCATCTTTGAGGTTATAGTGAGTTTGAATCTTTTCTATATTTCTTATTTTGGTAATATTTTTAAGCTCAAGTCTCATTACATCCTTTTCTTTTTTAGCATGTCCTTATTCTTAGTATTTATTTATTTATGTTTTTGCTATAATGCCCATGAATTAGAAATTAGAAAAGGAACTTTTAATTCTTGGCATTCTTTGCTTTTTCTGTGGAAGACGAATTCCCAATTCTTACTTCTCATTTTTGCCGCAACCCCCATTAGATGTAAGAAGAATTCTTAGTTCTTGCACGAATAATAGTAATATTCAAAGAAGTTAGAATGTAGGTAGACATTTTACATTTATGTACACTATAAAGAATTATCATAATCCATTACACTATTTATAATAGTAATAATCAATGTTGCAATGTAGATAAAACATTTATTACAAGGAATTGTCTTCGTCCAAAATATTAAATGAGTAAATATCTGTAGTCTATAGAGATGTTTTAAAGATTCTCGTATCTAAGGAGTAATTTCGAACACAATTTGACACACAACAAAGTTATCTCTGATACAAAAATCCAACAGATAAATAGTCACTCCA
The DNA here is from genome assembly GCF_023119035.1 of Salvia hispanica. Taxonomy (NCBI): domain Eukaryota; kingdom Viridiplantae; phylum Streptophyta; class Magnoliopsida; order Lamiales; family Lamiaceae; genus Salvia; species Salvia hispanica. The sequence goes on along the minus strand of NC_062967.1, from coordinate 21,966,079 downwards.
CCAGCTAGTTTACACCTCAAATCCTAGTCAATTACCTTAACTCAAAAGTTTAATTAATTATCGTGTGAATAATAAACTATCAACCATCTAAATCTAGGGAAGAGAAAATGTCATAAGAGATTTGGAAATTTAAAATTGGGAGTATCATTCTATATTTCTATTAGTTCAAAATTGTCAAAATTTTGACTCTTTATTGATCTGATTCTCCTCTCAAATTTATGGAATACTCCCTCCATCCGCGAATAAGAATCTCATTTCTTTTCTGCACGAGTTTTCTACACACCTTTCTTAACACTTCTTAAAACTCGTGCCACCAAGTAATAAGACTCCTAATAGCACATAGAGGGAGGACAAATTTGATGCAAATCAAGCATACATGAAATCGTAAAGACCATGAAGTTTAGATTCATTTTCAGTTATTCCACGATAAATCTTTTTTAATGAATTTAGAAGTGATGAAAGCCAAGAATATGTGTGAACATCTTAACTGATGAATTAAACAAAGTCAATTAATCATAGTTAAAACGTCATGTAATTGATAAACAACAACAATATATTATATTTATACGCAAGCGACTAAATTTTTCCATTGTGAGACAGTTGAATATAAATCTAAACTTCAGAACCTTTCTCGTTAATTTTTAATGTCGTGGGACGATTTATAACTAAAACTACAGATGTTAACACAATTGATCCTATATTTTATTAAAAGAATGATTTATATTGGATTAGATAAAGGCAGGCTGAAAATGGTTTCAAATTTCGATAGTCCTTAAATGTACTGAGTAATTAGTCAATCCTAAAGAATGTTGAACATAAAATCGAGAACTACAATACAGCAACAACCCCTGCTTCTATACCTGAACTAGAGCTCACAAAAAAGAAGAAATCCTTGGAACTTTTTCTTTTGTTTATTTTTTCTCCAACCTAGATAAAAGAAGAAAAAATGCAGCTAGAGCAGGAGACAAGGAAATATTAAGTTCAAAATGTCAAATGACTTCCATAGTTTCATTTTCAACACAAACATATTCATTCGGATGAGAAAAACTGGTTTCTGTCAACCGAGTTGAACACCTCAAAAAATATTTGCTTAGTCAGAATCCAACCATTCTCTTCAATCTATCGTTTCCATAAACGCCCCTGTTGTTTCTGCTCTTGCATACGCCTGCAGCTCAAAGATAAACATATTAGACATTTTGGAGTTTGGACTGTATTCCAGCACATGTTTCCATCCGACCAACAAATGTTTCACACCCAACAAATGTGAAACAACTCAAACAGCATGAAACACCTTACCATACAATAAATTAACAAAATTTGTGTCAAATTCATAATGGAAAGTAACGAGTAAGTGTAACATTTTATACAACAACATAAGCAGAATATAAAATTTGCAGTACACGTTATATGACTATCAAACTTCAATAATTGCTACTGGCACTTAATGTGGTTGGCTATTAACATAAACCATATTTCGGAGATTCGACATTTATTTGGGAAAACAATTATCCTTCGCTACATATCCTCCTACCTCAACCCAACCCCAAAATAAAGAAAAAACATAAAGAAACTGACCTTTGATGTTCCTTGGATCGTTCAATGAACTCTTTGGCAATATCACGCCCTTGGTACGAGGCTAGAACAGTTCTGATGTCAGCTGGTCTGTGCTTAGCAACATCTGAATCCAAACAATGTAAACAACATATTCCAACAGAAAATGAATAGAAAATAAATCACTTATCAAGCAGGTTGGCTTGGCTCACACAAACAAAATTGTAGTTTCAATGCTTACATTCAAGAAATGGAATGAGATCTAGAAGTGCAGTATCGTCCTGTTCTCCTTGCCACGGTTTTACTTGAACAGAGTTTTCAGGCTGAAGGCTACTTTCTAGAGCATGACCACTAATATATATAACCTTTGCAGGATCCCGATTCAACATCGACAGATCCTACAGAAAGAGTACGTCAAAAAAAGCAATATTGTACCCTTGAAATAATACAAGTATTGCAACTAAAACAACGAAAATCAAGCATGCTTGCAGGTATTTAATAGATTGTCGATAAGGGAAAGATGATTTTTTTTGTTACATCTTCACCAAAAGCAGAATTAAATTCCAGATGCAGTGTTCTCATGGCACTACATTGCTTTCAGAAATCAATTCTTAGAAATTTTAACACCCATTTCCAGACTGTAGTCATACAATGAATGATGTAATCATAAATTAAAATTAAAAAACAGCAACTCACATTGTTGATTCTATGTTCCTTTCTTCTTTAGCAATATGCCTAATAAAAACTAGTCAAAGGTGTGTAATACCAACTACTCTTAAAAAATTGACATAAAGAGCCCAGAATTGAATCATCCGGTAACTCAGTCTGCCCAAGAGATGCATGATAATAACTCAGGAAATAATTGCCCAAGCATGTTAGACATAAGTAAGGGCCTTATATTAGTAGCTAATAGCTATCCAGCAGACCAGCACATTCACTCAATAGTTCAACATGGGTTAGTAGTAACATTCTATAACTAAGTTGACATCAGAAATTCAGAATAAGCACTGATTAACAAAATTCATGTTTATGAGTTTATCATTTGAGCCACGTGCAGTAATATATATTAACATGAAACAAATAAATTCAACAGCAAAAAGAACGATCATGCATGTAACATCAATAATAGAAGTCTTTACATGTCTATTGCTACAATGTTTATCTGTTTCACATTTACCTTTTCTTGGATATATTTCATCAGTGACATTATATGTACATAAAATTTCATATGATATCATAAGTAAAAGTGAATATACATACCCTATAGTGCTTGCCATTAACATATTTTGTTTCACCCCTTGAAAGCCTATACCGGATACAGTGTTTTGTATCCAATCTTTCAACAACAGGATCCACATACTGTAATTAAGACATACCATTAAGTGTCATAAACAATAAAAAAAAGATTAGTAACATACGGGAAGTGAAAGCAACAATGTCTTTCATTTTATATATCGAAAAAGTAAAGCCTCACCATATTTAATTGGTCAGAGTAGACTATAATTTCGTAAAATTGAGCTAAATACTCAAGAAAAGCATCAACACCAGGCCTCTTAAATGTTCTCCACCCTCGGTCACGCTTCATAAGCACAATCAGAAAAAAGAAATACAGTGGTTAGCATATCTGACCCATTATACTTGCATCAAGAAAGAACTTAAAACCAACATATGTGAATATTATGCGTGTGTACTTATATACATATTTAATGGATGGTTAACGGAGGTAGATCACACAAAGATTGATCCAAATTGATCATTAGTTAATAGGGGGGGGGGAGTTGTTTAGTTGATCCTCTCCCTATATGTATATACATATCCTACAAAATTTAAGGTAGCAACCTAATTAATGACAAGAACAATGTATAATTACACATAATATAATATGTGACCAATGCATTAATCTATGAGGCAATAGACGTGACATCAAGCAAAATAGTTTTAAAAAGCATACAAATGATACCTTCCAATCAGAGTATATCAATGTCTCATTCAAATCTAGAACAAGGGTGAAAATATGTTGCTCCAAAGGGTGCAAATCAGGGAGAAGCTTATCTGATGTTGGTTCCGTGAAACCCTGAAGCAAATCAATAAGACATAGAAAGAGTCTTTAAACTGACCACGGGTTTAAACAAAGTAATGAACTCTCGCACTCAAACATGAAAAAGCTAACATATACTTATTACCTTAATGTGTTCTTCAGCCAACCTCCTCAAATCAAGGTAAACTTCAACTAATTTGGCAGGACCTGTAACACACCAAATTAAAATGAGACATCCAGTCAAATCAAGATGTGATCTTCATGGAATAGTACTGAAGATGATTGGTAAAGAACAAACAAAACAAACTATTCTATCTTATCTTATCCAGTTATAGTAGTAAAAAAAAAAAGACCTTCAGAAGAAAACAACTTCACCTGACATTGCTGCAGCACGTAGATAAGCTTGGAATTTCTGCAGAAACAATTTGTTACATTGATTGGTAGTTCATGCCTCTTCATTTTCAGCATGACAGGAAGAAATTAAATCTCTAATTTCAAGAGTAATCCAAATATCCCAGGGGCCGTAAGCACAAGATCATGCTCACATAAGTAGCAGTTTTCCAATCATATAAATTGCTATCCTTCCTATTTTGCCAAATCTCATCAATGGGCATTTCCCATTGACTGATCAAGCTCTAGGGTGGGCATGAGTAGTTGGCTTAGAGCATCCCAGCAATACACAAGAATCTACAAATTACAAACCTCCAAAATGCTACCAAATTTATCATAGCAGGCATTCTCTTTAAGAACATATTCAGAGTTGTATGGAGAAGAATGAAGCTTATTACTTTAAATAGTAATATAGATGTTTTAGACTCATGTTCTAGTTTACAATGCCATCACCGATACTTCAAGAAAACATTAAATCAGAAAAAGGTGTTCCTCGTCCTTGTCTTCCTTGGCATCTGAACAAGTGATCATCTAACTACAATCATTTTTCTACACACACAGGGCAACATTGATGTAAAAACATGCCTCCTCTAAACTCATCAACACTCCACGTCACCACCATCCAACACATATTTCAGAAATGATTACAATGCAATAATCATGTGAACTAACATACATGCAAATGCTAAACAGAGAGGGAACAGAAAACGCACATCTAGAGAAGTCGCATCATCGGTAACAGTGTACTTTGCAGATGCACGAAAGCTCTTTGTCTTCTCATCAACTTCATCGGTTGTGTAGGCTACAAGTAAACATGTAGTTGCACGTAATTAAGCCCGAGCTTCAACCTAACAGTATCTTGTACACAAATCTTAAATGCATACATGCAATATTGCAATTCCTTCTCCTAAGTAACGTCCATAATTACTGATGGTGCTTTGATGAAGTTCTTTCATAAAACATAATGAAGCCTCTTGGAAAAAAAGTTTAAGAATAAAAAATCAATGAAAAGGAAAGTCATATTCCGAGACATGTATTACTTTACTCTTCAAATAACAATGGATCAAAGCAGGTGAATTTACATATATACCTCACCTGAATGAGCAAAAATAAATTGAATGGGGACCAGAACATTCTCAAAATTCCTAAAAATAACAAAATTGAAATGCGAAAGAGAGATATCAACCATATGTGGCGTAGCCGGACGTGGCGATACCACCGGTCAAGGCGGCAACGAGACCGTACTTGAGAAAGCCCCAGGAGCTCTTCGGCGACTCGGCTGCCGGCGTCGGACCGCTCGGAGGCTGCGGTGTCTGCTCTGCGAGGACAGATGCTGAGATGATGGAATCTCTCGGGGTATCATTGGCGGCGGTCGAGAAAAGCCGGCGATTAGTCCTCGAACTCGAAATCACAGAATTTAATCGAGCGCAATGCCGAGATAATGCAGACATCGATCAGATTTATTTGTTGGTGTGCAAGGGATCAGCTAGGGTTTTGCACTATAGGTTATGGGGTTTTTCCAAGGTTAGGACTAGGGAACTTCAGTCAAGATTCTAATAAATCCCAAATTGAAAATAATGTGGGGATTGTATCCTGGCTTCCAAGCATAGCAAGGGGTTGCTGTCATTATAAATTAAAAAAATTATATTTTATATAATATTTTAATATTATAATTTATTACTCCTTTCGCCTCGGATAGTTTGTCTCATTTTTTAATTTCGGTCTGTTTTACGTAATTTGTCCTATTTCACTCTTTACCATTTTTTGTAGTGGATCTTATATTCCACTAACTCATTCATACTCACATTTTTATTATAAACTAATATATAAAAGTTCACGTTCCACTAACTTTTTCAACTCACATTTCGTTAGAACATCAACATCCATATTCTTTGGTATGAGCATAGAAGTGGGCCCGGACCCACTTTTATTCATTTTTTACTCCATGTTCTTTGGCAAGAGCACAACACCTACATCCACACTCTTCAGAGCAGCTCAAGAATCTCATCATTCTATTATTCAATTTAAATAAAAACATTTTTAAAATTTAAAAATGCATTAAAAATACCCGAAATACTATTACAAATTACTAAAAAATTAAAAATTACATAACTAAAATCATACAAATTAAAAATTACTCTCCCCGTCCCACTTTAGAAATTCCGATTGAGTTCGGCACGGGTATTAAGAAATGTAAATGAAAGTTGGTGAAAAAAGATAGTGGAATGTGGGTCCTACTATTTTATATAGTTTTATAATAAAATGTGAGTGAAAAAGGGTTAGTGAAATGTGGGGCCTAATACCATTTATAGAATATTCCAACCGAGACTCCTAAAGTGGGACACCAAAAAATGGTAAACCGGGACTCCTAAAATGCGACACCAAAAAATGGTAAATCGGGATTCCTAAAGTGGGACGGAGGGAGTACATAATTACATCCTAATAAATACATTCGTGGAAATTTAAAGAAGACTAGCCCGATGGCGGTATCCCAATTGAGCTCGGAGAGCTCGTATCATTGCGTGATGTGAATCAAGTTGCTCGGGAGTCATCCGAGACGTATCGGTCATACTGATTTGACCCAAAAGAACCCACAACGAGTTGGTGGGGGTGAAGCGGCACAAAGGGATCGGGAGGTCGCGGCGTGACGGCGGTTGGCCGTCGCCTGTTTCCTTCCTTGCGGTCGGTGTTGGGAACTGCTTGGGCCGGCGTCGGGGCTACCCAAGTGAGCTCCGGCAAGCTGGCTAGCCACCTCATCCTCGCCGGCGTCGGATAGGGATACCGACCTCGATCGTTTGCTAGAGGAGCTAGAGGAGGATGTGATGTCTCCCTTATACTTCGGATGATGGCGCACCTCCTGCTAAGCGTTGAGATGCTTTAATGGTTTGTACTGAATTGATTGGTAGGTCGACATAGCGGCCGTGATGATGTCAACCTCTCTTGTGCTGCTCCCTGCCGACCGTTGTTCATGGAGGTAGTACCCCTGGATCTTTTGGATTTCATCGTTGGCTCTTTCGATGGCATTGCTGATACGCTCGGATTTTGCACTGTTTTAAGGCCATTATTTGGTCCGTTTTACTATCAAAATCACTCTACATGTCCATTATTTGCATATTTTATACATATTGGTATTTTGACGTGTTTTGTGAGAAATGTGCATATTTGAGCCGAAAAGGGGAGTAAAAACGCATAGTCTGGAAATCTGGAGTCAGACGGCGACCCGCGACCGCCGCGAAGTTGTACGGCGACCGCCGGCGCCCGCCGGTCGAGAGCCATGTGGCGGTCCGCCTCGGAAATTTACGCTAGGAGAAGAGTCTCGCCCGGCGACCGCCGGAGGACATGTGGCGGTCCGCCACCGAAGGGTCGAGTCTCTGGACTCCAACGCGGCGGCCCGCCGGAGAAAGGCGGCGAATCCGACCAACCCTAGATTTGCTCCAAGACTTACCAAATTTTGAAGATCTTTTCCTTCTATGATGAGGAATAATTTTCCCCTATAAATAGGACCTCAAGCTTCATCAAAAGAGGAGAACACATTCATAGAGAAAGAGAGTTACTACTTGCAATATTCATAGAGATCAAAAGCTAGAGTACTTCAATTGTGCAAGGAGTTGGAGAAGGATTTCAAGAACATCAAGAACGACAAGGATTCAACCTACGGGTTTTATTTGCTTTAGTTTTATGTTCAAATTGTTTTCCCTTCAATCTATGTTTTTAGTTTATTCAATTATGTGTAACTAAACTCATAGGATTCTAGGGATGTGTTAGTAGCAACTTTGGTTATACAATTCCGTTTTCTATTTAATATCCGTTTTGTTTTTACTTTGTTTCTTCCCTAAGTTAATCATGATGCTTCGTAATTGAGTGACACAATTATGTATGATTTAATATAACTTAGCTTCATAACTGTGACAGAGTTCTAGCGAGTTAGATCCACTTAGTAGACACTACGGTTAGCTTCCTTTAAAACGGCACTGTTAATTGAGAGTGGGGACTTTTCAAGGGTCTTAGGAGCTTTTTGGAGTTACGTATTAGGATTGACAACCCTAATGTTAGTAATCAACGTTTGTATCGCATGAGCATAAGCTAGGTAACTCGTCCTTTCAAAGTATTAACTGTGCTAGGGTATTGTAGTTTGGAATTTGTATAACCATAAAAGTGAAAGCACATCCCTGGAATTCCCTTATCTCTATACTTTTCTCTCCGTGATTTGCTTGCATTTAGTTGTTTACTGCTTTTAATATTTTCTGTTTTCAAAAATTTTCAAAAAAAAATTCTTGTTTCTCCAGATAGTAATTGAGTTCTAGTAGGAGATAGACACTTTGTGTACGTCTTCCCCGTGTTCGATATCCGGTACTAACATTTTGCTATACTATACCTACTCTGTATACTTGCAGGTATTTATAGTGCAAATAAAAAGTGCATCAATTGCGCACCATACTCTCATTGCGCTCGATGGTTCCTTCCGGTCGGTTGGCATTGTACCGGCGAGAGACGTGTCACCAAAACCTATCCCCGGTTTGATTCGTGCCAGTTTTCGCATCTTCGGAGATTTCTAAATAGGCTTTGAATAACTTCTCCATCTCCCCCGAAATGTACGAGGTGTGGACGTTGGGGTCACCGCCGGTACTGCCACGAGTACGGACACAGACACTACGAGGAGGAGGAGCGCCAGAACCTCCCTCCGGTGGCGTCGGGGCGCTCCCTCTCGTGCCAGTTTCGGGAGCCCACCCGTATTGCCCCTCGACATCTTGCTCGTCCACCGTGTAAAGTTGGTAGCCACCCGGAATATGCGAACCTTGGGTTTGAGAAGGGAGTGAGAAATCCGTATCCGATTAGGGAATGACGACGAGCCGAACCATTCGTGGTTCCATCCGCGGGAGTTGGAGGGGTGATCGTCGGAGCCGGACATTTTATGCAAGAGTGAAAGAATGAGAATTTAGACGAGAATTTAGATGAGAATTTAGAGAGAATTGATTAGAGAATTTAGAGAGAATTGATGAGAGAAGTATTTTGTATAGTGTGGTGTAAAAAGTTTTATGGCGAAATGAGGGTATTTATAGATGAAAACGTGAATTTTGAGATAAAAATAATTAAAAATAAATTAAAAATGGAGAAAAAATAGATATATTTTATTGGCGTGGGAAATCAATTTTTTTTAATTTAATTATGGTCACGTTGCATTACTACTTCTGTAGACTTTTTTATAAATCAAATATTAGTATCATTTTTGGTATATTAATTGATTAGGACTATATTTAAATATTCTTAGCATATTAATAATAGTCATCAAAAAATAAGTTTTCTTCCATCTCTAACATTTTATATGTTATTGAAATTTTCTTAGCATATAAATTCCTTTCGTTACATATAAAATGGATGTTTTCTTCAACCATTAATATTTTATATTCTTGCCTTAAAATTTTCTTTAATTATTTTTATATATTATTAAAAAAGTTAAAAGTTATAATTAATTAATAATATACTAAAATAGTTCAAATTATGCTAACTTGGTTATCATATTTATAAAAAAAATTCAAATTTTAAAATTTTAACATTATACTATAAAAAATTGTTTAAAAAGTAAAGAAATAAAGATAAAACTTATATGCATCAAAAATTTTAAATTAAAGAAATAAAGGCCGCAAATTGTGGAAAATGTCCATTATATTAGGTGTATTTAGTTTCACTTCATATTATACATGAGTATTTATTACACATAACACATGTCATAACACTAATTGGACACCCAAGTCATATTATCAACTTGGTATGTCTAGACTAGGGAATATTTTCTCAATGTAATATATGGCTTGAAATGATTTTCGTAGAAAATTTCTACGTACGTAATACCCTTAACTTTTTAATTAGACCGAACCGGTTTTATATTAACCGGTTTTATAATTATTTATATTATTTACTTACTATATTACCCCTATTATATTTTTATTATATTTTAATAGTAAAAATAATATAAACATTAATCTTTGATATATAAATAAATCGACCTGCCAATGATAAAAAAAAAACACGATAACTCATATCCAATTCCGAATCTCTTAAAACAAACATTAATCTTGATATATAAATAAATCTTGTATATAAATATCTCCATATCTAGCCGCTGAAACTCATACTCCTCATCCGTCGTGCCGACTCTACATTAATACTCCTCCATAGTGCCGCTGAAACTCTGCATTAATAATCCTTCTCCATAGTTAGAGATAGTAGAATCTGAGCAATGGCTAACATTGAAGAAACTATGCACGAGATATTTGGATCTGGGGATGAAGATGAGTCAATGACTTCAAATCAGTCGAACAATGATTTGAGTTCGGAATTTGATTTGCATGGAGATGATCCAAACAACGAGATAGGTATTTACCAAATTTATTATTCCGTAATTCATTCGATAAATTATACTCGCGGTTTTTTTATTTTTATTTTTTGCTTTTTTAGATGATATGCACAATCTATATGAAGACTCGTTTAATCAGCTAATTCGAGAAGGCCCTAAATCGGGCATGGAGTTTGATTCCTCAAGTAGATTCTTAGAGGCGTACAATTCATATGGAAAAACACAAGGTTTTTGCGCTATTTCGAGAAGTAATTCGGGCAAATATCTAATGTTTTCCGTTATTCAGATATTCATATTATCTTATTTGAAGTTTTGGCAGTGATGATTCCAGGATTTTTCGTCTTGGGGTACAATAAATTATTTTAGCTCTTGGAAGCTTCAAATCTAACTAATTCTTTTTATTTTCTTTTATTTTTTTCTCAATCAAAATTTATGATTTTATTTTCGTTATTGAAACAATGTGCAGAAGAGAATTGGAAAGATATATATTATGAACAAATGATATCTATGGAGTTAAAATACACTGAAATATTTTTAAAAACCTAAAATGATAAAGATATGAAAAAAAATTATTTTAATGATTTGAAAAACAGTGATCAATATATGTGCTAATTTTGTAGGTTGCAAATATATGAAAATATTTTAAAAAGCTAAAATGATGCAATTATAAAAAGAAAAAGAGCAAATGGCGAGCCGCGTTGAAGGGGATTAAACTCAGCAAATGGAATAAACAAAAGTACAAAAAGCAACGGCGAGAGGCGGCATTAACATGGGTCAAACTCAGGCCTCCTATGTGCAAGTGGATGAGAATACCACTAGATCAAGTCCAAAATTTATAATTAGCCGTATCTAATTTCTTTATCAAGGCAAATTGAGGGTACCACCATGTATCCACGTGGCTCCGTCACTGAGTTTGGTCTTTTGATATAACTTTTTCTAAAATTAAGACTGAACTACATGAAAAATCTCTTATTTTTTGAAATGGGCCATTTCAGGTTCCTAACTAAAAAAATATCATCAGAAGACCCTAATCTTATTAAATATAAGAGTGAATAACAAAAAAATTTGGTCCCTGAACTATGCGTTTATCTTGCCGTTAGTCCCTAGATTTTCAAAATATCGCCAGACATCCCTGGACTAAGCGTTTATCTCAAAATTGGTCATTTTTCACTGTTTCGTAACGAAAATACCCTTTTGGGGGGTTTGGGCAATTTGGTCTTTTTACACTTCAAATCTAATATTATTTCAGTGATGTATTAAATCTGATATTATTTCCAAATTATCATTCTTCTTCCCTTTTACTATCCTTCACTTTGTTTCTTTATTTCATTATTAGATTTAATTTTATAAAATTAAGTTATATATTTTTAATAGTTTTAATCATAAATAGATCATATAACACGATTTATTCTGAGATAAATATCCATCCAATGTAAGACTAATATAATTTTCGTTTATTAATTTGAAAACAATCAAAATAAACTAGAAAATTTCAACAAAAATTCTCCTATATCTAATTTTAGTAATATCAAATTTTTAGTCAACTTCAGAATTTTTAATCACAAGCAATTATAACAACCGAACGAATGCTAAATAGAATAGCTCAACCAATTCAGCTGAATACTATATTAAATAACAAAAATAATAGTTTCAATATTTATAGTGTCCGTGAATTAATAGTTTTAATTAAAAAATTTATTGATATTTAAAAATTAAAATTTAAAATTTAATTTTATAAAATTAAATCTAATTGATATTCTATTGAGCCTTCGCTCGGTTGTATAATTGCTTGTGATTAAATATTATGAAGTTGACTACAAATTTGATACTACTATTGAAATTTTCTAGTTAATTTTGATTGTTTTCAAATTAATAAACGAAAATTATATTAGTCTTACATTAGATGCATATTTATCTAAGAATAAATCGTGTCATATGATCTATTTATAATTAAAACTATTAAATATTGATTAAAACTAAAGAGGTGTCGTACCTTATTGATTAAATATCAGAAAATGAGTCTTATAAGGAAGAAAGGTCTCATTTTATTATTTTCGTATTAATTAATGCGGATAATAATAAATATGTATATTATAAAAAAATTTAGAAAGTGTAAATAATGATAAATTTTTAATAAATATGAAGTATCAGAAATTATTAGACAATTACATAAAAAGTTTCTGACAAAAATGTCCCAGAAATCACATGTCAACAATATAATGATATGACAAAAATGCACTTTTAGGCCTTAAGGGCATTTTAGTCAGAAAAAATAAGATATGTGATTATGTTTAAGGTTTGGGTCGTCTGGCGATATTTTTTTTGTTAGGGACCTGCGGTGTTACAAACGGAAATGTTAGAGACTTTTCACGTAGTTCACTCCAAAATTAAATAACTCTTATTATAAACATTAAGAAAATATATGACATAGATCCCAAAATACTAACACTACTACTTCAACTACTTTGTTCTCCTTTTCTCTCTTACTTTATCAATTTTTCTCTCATACTTTATTAATTATGAATTAAAACTGTAACGTTTCAAATGTTTCTATTTGTCAAGGATGGAGGTAGTATAAATTTTGTACTATCTTTTTTATTATAAGGATACATGATATAACACACATGTAACGAATGTCATTAGTAGTGCACTGCTGAAGTCGACACAATAATGAAATTCAATGTAGATGATAAAGAAATTAATCAAACAATTAATTTTTTGAAAAATAAAAAGTATAATTTTAAATTTTAATTACTTATAGTTTATGACTTTTTAACACATTTAACGTTTATTAATACCCACAAATATTTATTTGATTAATCACGCGTATAAAAAGTTTGAAAGTGAGCTATAATATTAAAATTAAATTAATTAGTGGTGTATGAGTAAAAAAATTAATTCACATAAATATAATAGTAATCGTTAATGTATATATACAAAACATTAATTTGTTAATAAAGAATTATGAACAATAATTTGTACCACACCAAAAAGTTTTTATACGTCAAACTCAAAAATATATTTGCATATTTTAAGATATTGTTCGAAATAATGCTTATGAATATATTGTGGAATAAATATATATAAGCCTAGATATACAGTTTTATCAATATCAATATCATATCTAGTTAGTTGAGTATCTTCAAAACTTGCGGCAAAACTTCAAAATTTCAAAAATTGCGCCAATATTAAAGGATCAGATTCAATATATGATGATTAAAGGAAAAAATTTTATGCGCCAAACTAGTTGAGTATCTTCCCCCAACTCCTTTGGATAGATACAAACTTTGATAAATAGATTAGATATAGAAATAATTAAGGAGCAAATATATACGATACAATTTTTTTGATAGTTATATGTTAGATATGAAAATCACGTTCAACTATTATATATACTTCTCATTCATTTAATTTTTACATTTATTAAATAATTCTAAAATGTCTTCAGAGTGGACGTCTTCACCGTCAAAAAAGACTTTGGAGATTCTTCACTACACCAAAAGGAGGGAAGCTAAGGCTCTCCAAAGGAAACTTCACCAGTTGTTCAAGCGCATGGCCAACGATCTACATCCTCATGTTGTTGAAAATTTGCTCCATGGACACTATCCACTCGGCAAGCTCTACCCGTTGTATCGTGAATTTAAGGAAAATCCATCCGGAAAAGCTAGAGTGCCGGCGACATCCGATGTCATTGTCATTGATTGATTTATGTTTTTTTTAAAACTTTTGAATTAAGTTTCAATTCTTCTTGTTTGCATTTAATTATTATGGATTAATGAAATTGCTTTATTTTTGTTCATTATTGTGTTTTAATAGAATATGTGTATTGTTCTTCAGTTTTCAATAAGTTCGGTTTCGAGATTAAGTTTATAGGTTTAGTTGTTCAACGTACATGAATATAGTATATACAAATAATTTAATAGTAACAAATAATTAGCGTTATGAAGTAGTATTAAAAATTTGTTATCCAATACTATTGAAGTGTCGTTAATCAGATTTATAATATGTGATAAAAAAATAATTAATACTATATAAATTTTGATTGAAGTAATTTTAGTAACAAATAATTACTACTATAGTTGAATTGAAATTTTCAATATTGATAAACATATTATTTTCGTCATTTTTTATTCAGAAGATTGTTTATAAAATACTCCCTCCGTCCGCGAATAAGAGTCCCGTTTTTTTATTTTAGTCCGTCCGCGAATAAGAGTCTCGGTTCACTTTTACTATAAATGGTAATATGGTCTCAACTTCCACTGACTCATTCCACTCACATTTCATTTTAAATTAATATATACAAGTGAGACCCCTATTCCACTAATTTTTTTCCACTCACTTTTCTTAACATTTCTTAAAATCCATGCCGCCCATGAATGAGACTCCTAATGACGGACGGAGGGAGAATAAAAAAATCCATTTGCATAGTTTTTTTTTTTGTCTCATAAATATCATCTGGTCAATTCTCTCTTTCTACTCTGTTCCTCCAAATTGACATTCCACAACATTTTTTTCTCCAAAATTAAATTGCACACATCTTATTTTGTACTCCCTCCGTCCCCCATTAAGAGTCACACTTTTCCATTTCAGTTCGTCCCCAATAATCTAAATGGAAAAACTCACATAGAGAAATTGAGATTCCCTGACGTTTTTTTCTCCAAACACAAATCTAATTCAGATTTGGGGATGATAATTTTCAAAAATTGGAGTCATTATTTGAGAACTAGTCTAACAGAAACAATATAAGCATCACTGAGAAAGAGAATTGAAAGAAGCATCGCTGATAGAAAATAAGAACTGAGCAGAAAAATAGACGCAGAATTGAAAGAGGATTGTAGAAAGAAAAAGAAAAGGAGAGAATCGATTAAATTGTAGTAGAATGAAAAAAAAACTGAAACAAAACGAGAGAATTGAAGAATAGGCGTAGAGAATTGGAGAGGAGTGGTGAATTGTGGAGAGAAAAAAGGAATAAAATGACTAAATTGAAGAATTAAAAAAAACAGAGGACGGAGAGAATTGAAAAGGGGAGTCGCAGATTGTGACGTCGTACGAGAGAAAAGTCATTTATGGAATATTAATTGATTTAAAAGGAATTAAAAATCATGAACCAGTTATAAATGTGAATTACCTAAAATATCCAATTACGTACGTAATTATTCTCTACGTTTATCACTGCTCGAATTTCCTAAATTTATGCTAAATTCGTATATATTCACAAATATCTTATTTTTAACATATAAATAAAATTTAACACGGACAAAATCTCCACAAATTATTAATTGACAACAAAACTAATATATTACACGTCAATATGTCAATATCTATATTTGATGATATAAGGAACCAAATATGAATATATAATTAAATATATTAATAAGATATACTAATAGAAAACGTATTATACTTTTAAATTTTTACAATGAACTAAGAGGGACTAAAAAAATTTTAAAAACAAAATTTATAATTGACTAATGGAAATTACTAAATTCATACTAAATCCATATATTCATGCTGATATTCTTTTAATACAAGGTTGGTTATGGAAATTCCTAAACTTACATATTTCCACATGAACTAACTCCATATGATAATATAATGAACCAAATATGATTATATAATGAAATACATTAATAACAACATTTAAATAATAGAAAATGTAACAAAATAATATTTTAAAATTTTAACAATAAACTAGGTGGGACTGAAAATCTTTGAAAACGAAATCGGTAATTGATTATAGAAATTCTTAAATTCATGTTAAATCTGTATATTCATGATTATATTCTTTTAATTATTGTTGGTTATGAAAACTCCTATATTTAGCTAAGTCCATATATTAACACATGTTTTTTTTTTTTTAAAAAAATGGTATTTTCGTACGAAAATAGTGGAAAGAGTCACACCATTAATGCGTTTGCATAGTTTAGGGAGGTCTCACAATATTTTTTGGGGAACGCCTAAATGGTGTCATAATTTAGTTATATATTGATGATTAAAAAAAATGATAATGCTAGTTTGCATGAAAAAATAAGAACACACTGCTTATTGCATGAAAATAAAGAAGCTCAAACACAATATCCATTTCTAGTTGAAAAAAATTATTACTATAGTACTATCTAATTTTTTAAGAATCAATAAATAATAATATTCCCTCCATCCCATGTTACTTGCATTGTTGTTTTTCGGCTCGTCACAAACTTCTTACACTATTTATAGTTTCAGTTAGAATTAATACATTTAATTAATATGTTAGTTTAAATTAAAAACTCTTTTATTAAGTGATGTCTCATTACACTTAAAATTCTTATTTAATTATACTAAAAAATCAATCCCAAATTTACGGTCTAAAATGAAAAGTGCGAATAACATGGGACAGAGGGAGTATGATTTTGATTTTTGATGAAATTAAAAATTAAGTTATTTGTTTAATAATAGGAATTACAAAATAAAAAATATGAAATAATAATAATAATAATAATAATAATAATAATAATAATAATAATAATAATAATAATAATAACGAAGTAATAAAATAAGTTGTTATATTAGATTTATGGCTGTACTAAAAATTTGATAGAAACCAGAGCTGTAGCCTGTATTATATTGTATTGATTCACGGCGCACATAATTTTCACAATACCATCATCTATAACTTTCTCTGTGTCTTTTATCTCCACTTCTTTCGGCTACCTTTATTTTCAGTTTTTAAGACAATCAGTGGGTAGCAAATTGTAATTAATCAATTTACGATACTAACAAACATGGTATAGATCATGCCTCAAAAGCATTCAGTTGGCCACCGAGATTTAAAAAAAGAAAGAAAAGAATACTAATATTAGACGAATTGCCAATCCCTATAATCTACGTTACCAAAAATACAAATTTACCTTTAGACGCACGGCATCGCTACAAAAATGATTGATCAAAATAAATAAAACTTGGCAAAGATGATTAGTAAATACAGCTTTCAATCATAAAAGAAGTGAGCTGTCTCCACACATCATCAATTCGAACCATCTAGACACGCCTCGCATTTAATCACTGCATTCCTCCCCAAGTAAAACCCTAGATTTTTTCTATAAATTAAACCGCCACCATCTCCCAATTCCGCAATAAAAAAAAATTGGAGGCGAGAATCCTGTGTTTGCAGCAGCTATGGGGTTGAATTGGCTTCTCAGCTTTGCAAACACGATCACTCTCCACCAATCGGCGGGCGAAGGAGGCAAATCGTCGAGCGGAGAGGAGAAGCGGGCGAATTACGGATTCGAAATGCCGCTGCATTATCCGCGATACGCGAAATCGGACTACGAGAAGATGGATGAGGAGAGGCTGGATTTGCTGCTGCGGCAGTATGGGCTGAATTTTGAGGGCGATTTGGAGGAGAAGAGGAGGTTTGCGATGGGGGCGTTTCTGTGGCCGGATCAGTTTTGATTCAATTATTAGATTAATTATTATCTCTAGCTTTGTGGTTTTCTATGTATGAATCGTTCTTCTCCATTTCGTGATGTTGCTTGTAAATTATAAGTATAAGAGGTGGATTTAGTTTTATACTATTACCAGTGTTTTTTGGTTTCATTTGTTGAGGCTGACAAGAACAAATTCGATTACCTTGACAAAACCGATTGTTTGATTACTTGGATATAAAATTACTGTTTCTAACACAATTCACAGTTATTACGTCAAGAATCAACAATACTGATTGATTATTGCCAATTTTGCAACCATAGATATAAGAAATGATTAATTAGGTTGGTAGCAGAGGCCAAGAAAATTTGTTGGTGTGGCTACTTTGCAGTTGCAGGCGAGGCAGAATCCATGGTAATACAACAGAGGAGCAGCGGAGGTGGCAAAGCTTTACCGAGCGAAGGTGGCTGTAATGTTCCAAATTTGTGTATTTTCGGATATTTATTATATTAAGAGTAAAGATTTATTTTGGTTTATATTAAGAGTAAAGATTAATCAACAAAAATTATAGTGTCTCCTTAAATTTTAATGGTTCTTATTTTAATCGGTTTTCTTATTAACTGTTGTTGCTTTATTTAATTGCCCTTTAACTACTGCTCCCTCCGTCCACGATTAAGTGTCCCACTTCTAAATAGCACGAGTTTTAAGAAATATTAAGAAAAGTGAGTAGAAGAAAGTTAATGGAATAAAAGTCTCACTTATATACATTAGTTTTAAATGCTATATGAGTGGAATGAGTTAGTAGAATGTGAGGTCTCTTTACCATTTATGGTAATTATGAACCAGGATACTTATTTGTGGACCGACCAAAATGGAAAAACATGACTCTTATTCGTGGACAGAGGGAGTAAATTTGTAAAGCTAAATCAATATCAAATTACATTGATTATATACGAAAATGGAGTACGAAAATAAGAGTATGATCACTACTTAAAAAAAAGGTGTTATTTAATTAGAGAAATCGCATGAATTGAGGTTGCACTAAGAAATTGGAAAATGACACTATTAATTTTTTTAAGAGTGAACTACATAAATGGTACCTGATCTTTCACTTTCACACATAAATGGTATCTGATCTTTATTTTATATCGTTTTTGGTACCCAGTGATAAAAATAACCATAGGTATCAAATATGTGATTTTTTTTTCATGGAGGATATTTTTGGAAATTTCAATTATATGATACCAAATATGTGATTATTTTTTCTTCCTTTCTTATTTCTCTTTTTCTTATTTAGTTCCTTATTCTTTCTTTTTTCTCATTTTCTTCTTTCTTTTTAGTATTTTATCTTCCTTTCTTTTTTTCTTTTTTCTCTTTAATTTATGTTTCTTCTTCCTTCTTTTTTTCTTTTTTCTTCTTTTTCTTCTTTCGTTTTAGTGTTTTATACCTACATCTTATTGCATTATATAAATAAAAAAACAAAATACCTAATTAAATTAATTGAATATTTTTTATTAAATTATGTTATACTCATATTATGGTTGAAACACCTAACTAATAATATTCAACTTTTATATCATTATAGTTCACAATGTTACTACTACTACCACTACTACTACTACTACTACTACCACTACTACTACTACCAATACTACTACTACCACCACTACTACTACTACTACTACTACTACTAATACTACTACTACTAATAATAATAATAATAATAATAATAATAATAATAATATTATTATTATTATTATTATTATTATTATTATTATTATTATTAGTATTACTACATAATATTATGTGATTCATAATTTATATAGTTATATTACAATTATTTATTAATTACTATTAGTTTTTAGTATTATAATAATAATATTATTATAATAATTAAATATAATTATTATATTTAAGTATATTTGAATGATATTAAAAATAAATTAATTATTAATTTATAACATCAAAATAATAATATTAATATTGATTAATAATAATAGTATAAAGAATTAGGAGAATGAAAGAAGATATTATAATATCACTTTTGGTACAAACTTTATGGATGCCCAAAATACCCTCTATGACATAAATGGAAAAATATATTTGTTTAAAGGGCATTTTGGGAAGAAAATTGCATCAGGTACCAAAAATGTTATTTGTAGGTACCAAAAACGATATAAAATAAAGATCAGGTACCATTTATGCAGTTCACTCATTTTTTAAAGTACTAAGAATTACTATTAATAAAATAATTGAACCTGAATGATATTATTATTTCGTTCGATAGCAAAAGTATTAATAATAATAATAATAATTATTATTATTATTATTATTATTATTATTAAATATGAAATACTATTATTAATTTGTTGGATGATAATATTAAGAAATTAACTATATAGGCATGTAGTTGTTTTTATAATTTAAACTTTAAAAAATTATTTAATAATAAAATAATTGAATGTAAAATATTATTTGGATGATAACACTAATAAACTAAATATATATATATGCAGTATAGTCGTTTTAATTACTTAGAATTATAAAAATAATTTAATAATTAAACAATTGGATATGAATGACTATGATTATTTCGTTAGAAGGTATACTTAGAAATTAAGTATATATATATATATATACATGTAGCTATTTTTGTAATTTAGATATTTTAAAATTATTTAAAAATAAAATAATTGGATGTGAATGACTATGATTAAATTGTTGGACAATGATACTAAAGAAATTAAGTATACATGCATGTAGTCGCTTTTATAACTTAGAATTTTAAGAATTTTAAAGTACTATTATTATTATTATTATTTCATTGGATGATAAAACTAAGAAATTAAGATATAACCATGTAGTCATTTATAATTTGGAATTTTCAGAATTATATATAATAAAATAATTGGATGTGAATGAGTATGATAATTTCGTTTGATGGTAACACTAAGAAATAAAGTATATATGCTTTAGTCATTTTCATAATTTATAAATTTAAAAATTATTTTAATAATAAAATAATAGGATATGAATGACTAAATATGAATAAATTGTTAATGACAGCACTACGAAATTAAGTATATATGCGTATAATTGTTTTTATAACTTAGAATTTTAAGAATTATTTAATTACAAAATAACTGTAAGCGAAATATTATTATTACTAGTATTAACACATGTACTATGCACAGGACATAAGAATTTCAAATAATGAAACAATATATAATAAATTTATAGAAAATATAAATTCAAATCAATATGAAGATTTAAAAGAACATAAATGTATTTATCTTGTTTAACTCTAAATGAAGAATTTACTACGTCCTAATGAATGAAATATCAATATAATTTTAATTTATAATCTAAGTAAAATAAAAATAATAAAAATTAATAACAAAAAAAAAAGTGTAACAGTGTAACTATATTCAAAAAGTATGACTTAATTAGAATAAGATATACAAATATTATTTCTATATAACAGTATTACTATTACTATTATTAATATGTTAAAGTTGACTTTTATGTTTTCATTTACTACTATTTTCTTAATATTCTCAATCCTAACGTCTAAACTTTTAGAAAAACTGATATGAATATTATTCAATGATTTTTCCTTTTTTAAAACATATATTAATAATACGTAACTTTAAATAATTGTTCATTTTTATTCAGAAAATAAAAACAGTTATCATGTTTTCTTATTGAAAATATTCAAACCAAAAGAAAAATATTTATACGGAGAATAAAATGATAAAACAAAACAATTTTGTCATGATAAAAGAAAACTTTAAACTCTAAACTCTAAACTATTATTATTTTTTATTTTTAAAAAAGAAATTTTTTTATCACGAAGCTAATGAATTCAGAATTTTATAAAATTTCTTACAAAAGAAAAATTTATAATTTTTTCAATAATTAGTTACTAAATAAAATTAATATTACATCCCCAGGGCCTGAATTAGGTTTTGCAAAATGGGCTTGACCCAATTCTTTAAAAAGTACAAATGCAAAATCCGTCTCCCTCTCCTCCCGTCTTCTCCTTCACGCCGCCACCGCCATCCCTGCCCGGCCTACACCACCTCGCCGCTGCCGTGTGGGATAGCTGCGAGGCTGCACTGCTCGCCTGCCTCCCTCTCTCCTATCTTCTTTTTTATCCCTAGCACTGTCCTCTCCCACGTCCACCTCCCTCGCTCTTCTCTCTTCACGCCCGTCGTCACCCTCCTGCAAAGCTGCATCGCCGCCTCCTACTCCTCATCTCCGGCATCTCTCTCGCCGTCTCACCCAGTGCATCACTGGCCTGTCCCGGCTGTGCCGCACAACCGCAATTCTCTCTTTCTCCTTCTCACCTTTCTCTCTCATTATCACACCACAGCCGCTGCTGCCGTCCGCCGCCGCTCCGACGATGATTGGGGGTCTTCCTCGATGCACACTTTCTCCTTCCTCTTTCTTCTTCTCCCCCTTATCTCTTTATGTTTTATTTTGCAGATTCAAAGTTAGGAGTAGTTTATAATTGTTCCAAATCTTGATTGGGAAGCTATCATTTGATTGAACCAATTTTCTATCCAATAGTTGTCATTTCTCAAAATGACCAAAAGGGTAAACAAAATAGTATAAAAATGTCATTATCTACGTTAAAATAAACCAAAACAAAAATTAAAAAATCAAAAAGTCAAAAAGGGACCCACCTTCAACCAACTCACTTCATTTATTACACACTCCACCATCTCACTTCATTAATTACACACTCCACCAATTTCTTAGAACCCGTGCCATAACTAAATGGCACTCCTAATGTGGGACGGAGGGAGTAATTTGGAAACTTAAAAATTATTTAATAATATAAATAAAATATGGATTGGATGCGAATGACTATGATTATTTCGTGTGATGAGAATACTAAGAAATTAAGGAATCAAAATAAACACGTGAATTTAAAATTAAGGAATCGAATTTTTCCCAGACAGAATCCTAGCAATCAAACATGGCATAAGATATTAAGCATATGCATGTAGTCGTTTTTTATAACTTAGAATTTGAATAATTCTTATTATTTCTGCATTGGATGATAACACTGATAAATTGAGTATATATATGCATGTAGTCGTTTTTATAACTTAGAGTGAATGATTATTTTGTTTGATGATGACACATAGAAATTAAGTAAAGTATATATGCATATAGTCATTCTTGTAATTTAGAGATTTATAGATTATTATATTTAATAATAAAATAATTGAATGTGAATGACTATGATTTAATTGTTGGACAATAATTCAAAAAATTAAGTATATATGTATGGGGATGTACTAGTATAACAACTAATTTTAAAGTTACAACGTACCAATCTGGTGCTGCCATGTGGCACAAAAATGCAATATTGTAAACACTAAAATGCAATATATATTTGTAGAAGCTATAAATGAATTTCGGCAAATTGCATTTTTGTTATATGCAAATTGCATTTTTTATTGTTGAGTTTTGCATTTTAGATATTGACTGATTAATTTGCGTTTTATATGTAGACGGATTGATTTATATATGTGAAAATGCAAAACTTAACAATATAAAATGCAATTTATGTGAAAATGCAAAACTCAACACTATAAAATGCAATTTATCTACGACTAAAATGCAATATGCGGAAATGCATATACAACTAGATTGCATTTTTGTTTTTAAATATTGCATGTTTTGTGCCATATGGCAGCACCAGATTGGATGTACGTTGTGACTCTAAATAAGGAGGCACCCTAGTGTTGCCCTATATGTATGTTGTGATTTCTTATAACTTAAATTTTTATAATTATCCAATTACAAAATAAATAGATATAAAGTACTAATATTATATTTTCACTAAAATAAATTATACCATATAAGTAGAAAAGTAAGCCTATAGCTCATGGACAAAGAGATTTCTTTTGAATATCAAAACTAAGAGAGTTTCTTTTGAATATCAAAACTAAGAATGTCCAATAAATGTATCACTCTTGATATATTTATTGTAAATGTAAAATACCTAAAATGTCCAGTTTTGTATGTATAATTTTTGTTAATTTATCGTTACTCTTATATTAAATGTCCCAAATTTGTTATTTTTGAATATTTTTTACAATTTAAATTCTATTTATCCTTTTTTTTATATAGAGTATTAAATAGTGAATCTCACACTCTACTTAAATTATTACACTTATATTTTTCACTAAAATAAATAAGAGTACTATAGAAATAGAAAAGTAAGCCTATAGCTCATGGACAAAGAGAGTATTTCTTTTGAATATCAAAACTAAGAATGTCCAATTTTGAATATCAAAACTAAGAGAGTATTTCTTTTGAATATCAAAAACTAAGAATGTCCAATAAATATATCAATCATGATATATTTATTGTAAATGTTAAATATGATTAATCTTGTATATTCAATTTTTGTTAATTTATCATTACACTTATATCAAATGTCCCAAATTTGTTATTTTTGATTTTTTTTCACAATTTTAATTTTATTTATCCCTTTTTATATGGAGTACTCACTTTGTCCCATTAAATATGTAACGCTTACTTTTTGACATATGTTATGAAAAAATAATACTCCCTCCGTCCCAAGAAAGTTGAATCGTTTTCCTTTTTAGTCCGTCCCAACAAAGTTGAATCATTTCTTTTTTTAACAAAAGACAAAACATCTAATCACTCTTATTTTATTCATCATTTACTTTACTCTCTCTTATCTTTCCTACCTTTTTCATTTCTCCTACTCCATCCGTCCGCCATTAGGAGTCTCATTCATTGGCGGCACGATTTTTAAGAAATTAATGTTAAGAAAAGTGGGTAGAAAAAAGTTAGTGGAATAGGAGTCTCACTTGTATATATTAGTTTTTCATGAAATGTGAGTGGAATGAGTTAGGTGGAGGTGGGACCCTAGTACCATTTATGGTAAAAGTGGGCGGGACTCCTATTCGCGGACGGACTAAAATGGAAAAACGAGACTTCTATTCGCGTACGGAGGGATTTATTTCATATAAATTCTTAATCTCCGTGCCCAAAAGTTTTGTCTCAACTTTCTTGGGATAGAGGGAGTAATAAATAGCTAAAATTGAGAAAAAATAAAGTAAAAAGAAGAATAATGTAAAAAGGGGACTCTCCTCTACAGTATTTCCTCTTACATTATTTTTTTACCACTTTAGTTATTTATGTATAATTTTTTTAAAATAAGTGCGCAAAAACAAACGTTACATATTTAATGAGACAGGGGGAGTATTAAACAGTGAATCTCACACTCTAATTGCTACACTTATGTTTTATACTAAAATAAATAATACTATAAGTAGAAAAGTAAGCCTATAGCTCAAGGACAGAGAGTATTTCTTTTTAATATTAAAACTAAGAAATAAATATTTCTTGACTTAAGTCAAATAAGTGAGGTTAAAATATGAGATAATAAGATAATAAAATAAGATAAGTATAAGCAAACAGTAATAATAAAAAGAATAAAGTAGACTGGAGCAAAGTAACAAACAATACAAAGTAAGAGAGATTAGGTGTGGTCTATGTGAGTTGATTATGAGGTATAATGATAATATTTGGGGCTAAAAGTTTTAGGTAATGGAAGAGTGATAATGTATGAGGTCAAAGATTTCAGGTTCGAGTTCACCATGACAACATCTTTATGTATAATTCATTTATCCGTAATAAAAAAAATGTGTGCTATATTTTTTTCAAATACTCTCTCTGTCCATTTAAGATGACCCCTTTCGTTTTTTGCGTATGTTTTAAAAAATCATAATAAACAATTAAAATAGGAAAAAAGTAAAGTAAGAGAGAATAATATAGAAGAAGGTCTCTTTTATACTCCATTCGTCCACAAAAAATAGAACACATTTACCATTTTTGGTCATCCACAAAAAATAGAGCACGTTCATTTATGGAAAGTTTTCAACAATTAATAACCATACACATCATCCCACTAAAACTACTTCTCACTTACTTTTTCTCCTTCTCTCTTACTTTTTTCCCTTCTATCTTATTTTATCAATTCTACATTAAAACTCGTGTCATACAACAATTGCTCTATTTTTTATAAACGGAGGGAGTATTATTCTACTCCCTCAGTCCCACTTTAGGAGTCTCGGTTTACCATTTTTGGACGTCCCATTTTAGGAGTCTCGGTTGGAATATTCTATAAATGGTATTAGGCCCCACATTCCACTAACTTTTTTCCTCTCACATTTTATTATAAAACTAATACTATTAAATAGTAGGGTCCACATTCCATTATCTTTTTTCATCAACTTTCCTTTATATTTTTTAAAACCCGTGCCGAACTCAATCGGAACTCTTAAAATGGGACGGAGGAAGTATCTCTTATCTTACTTTCAAGTTTCAAGACTTGATATGTGTGTAATACTAGTATTTAATAATATGATAACTCTAGGCATGACAAGTAAACATGGTTAGGGCTGGGGAATTATACCGAAATCCGGAATACCGGACTTACCGTACCGAAAAAATACCGAAAATACCGTTTTTTCGGTATACCGTAGTTTTCGGTACGGTATGATACCTTACCGATAGAGATCGGTACGGTAACGGTATAAGATTTCCCATACCGCGGTATACCGCGGTATACCGAAGATTCGGTATGCCGGTATACCGAAGATTCGGTATATACCGATGCTTCGGTATACCGTGGTATACCGGTATACCGATTGATATATATAATATATAAATATATATTTATATATGTTATATTTAAACTAAATTTTAAAAAATAAGAATTTTTATTATACAAAAAATAAAAGAATCAAAATTGGGAACCCTATTTTTTGAAGTAGTTGAAAACTAGATTTTATTTTAATATTTTGGATATAATAGATTTTTTCACGGTATAATGGTATAACGGTATGCCGTACCACAAAACACGGTACAACGGTATATCAGAATGCCATATCGCAATTCGGTAATGCCGCAAAAGTACGGTATACCGTAACGCATTTCGGTATACCGATAACACGGTATGGTAACGGTATGAAAAACTGCCATACCGAATTTTCGGTATACCGAACTCCGGTATACCGAAACTTACGGTACGGTATCGGTATGGTTTTTGTCATACCGTAACTTTCGGTACGGTATACGGTATGACACTCCCGGTACGGTATACCGTACCGAACCACCCCTAAACATGGTTGATCAAGAGACTTTTATATCCTTGAGGAACTGTGGTTAATGATTTAGCTCCTAAATTAAACTTAATTAAGCTGTAATTCATAATTTTATTAGCATATTTAATAATATAATGTAAATAGTGATTTTATTAGTATCTTTAATAATTATTGAAAAAGTAATTGTTATTTCGTTGATTTTGGATGACTTTTTAAAGATTTTTTAATCTAAATTTATGGACCAATTTAGCTAGTTAATGAATAATAAATACTTAAATAATGGAGTAGTTATTAATCGAAAATCTACCCAAATGCCAAAATGGAGTACTTTAACAGCAACTTTGTATGGGACTTCAAATTAGGGGTGGGTCGATACGATATATCGTATCGAAAACGTTGTATCGTGTATCGTATCGAAAATATCGATATGAAAGAATTTCATATCGTTATCGTATCGAAAGTTTTGGTATAAAAAAATTTCATATCGTTATCGTATCGATATTTCGATATATCGTACCGAAATTCGATATATCGTTAAATATCGATATATATCGAAAATTTCGATATATATCGAAAATAAAATATCGATATATATCGAAAATATCGATATATCGAAAATTTTCGATATATATCGTATTTTCGATATAAAACGATATATCGCGATATAAGGAAATTCATATTGTTATCGTATCGAAAACTTACGATACGATATCGTATCGTATTGAAAATTACGATATATCGAAAATTCGATAATTTTTCGATATTTTTCAATACGATACGAGCGATATATCATTTTTTCAGTATTTTTCCTCAGCCCTACTTCAAATACCTCTTGGCCTTTTGGGCTTAATTACCTTATGTAGTAGGAGTACATGTTTTTCTAGGTCATCAAGTTTTCACCAAGCGCCTCCATAGCTCTGCTGATAGGTACTCTCTCCCTCCCAATCCTCTTCTCTCTCTCATCACCTCTACGATTTCTCTTCCTCCTGTCCTACCTTTAAAGAACATGGAAGAAGACTAGTACGCTGAAACAGGAAATAAAAGGGCATAATAGGGATTTTGTTCTGCAATCGTGGTATTCTTTTACTACTGATATGCTATAGCGCCTTTCCCACCTATACCTTCATCCCTGAAAGTTTGACACAGTTTATCATTTCAGTTCGTCCCTGAAAATTTGACACACTTCACTTTTTACCATTTTTAGTCGTGGACCCATATTCCACTAACGCATTCTCACTCACATTTTATTATAAAACTAATACTTTAAAAGTATAATCCACATCCCACCAACTTTTTCAACTAACTTTCCATTACATTTTTAAAAATCCGTGTCATGTCAACGTGTGTCAATATTTGGGGGACGGAGGTAATATCTGCAAAAATGGCACTTTTCGGCGGGCCTTGAGCGGGCCATCGCGATTTATCTGGGCTACCAAATGCCTGGTTAGCCAGATAATTACCTTATCTTTGAATCTCGCCTACCAAACATCCCCTTTATCTAAATTTTAACTGATTCATATAGTGAAATCCCAACTCGACTACCACAAGAGATCTCATGTGGCGTATATTTTTGTGCAAATATCATTCACATAAATATATGCAATTAAAGAGGAGTGTTATATTGTTAACTCAATGTTTAATTGCTAACTACAACTCAATAACAACCATTAGATATTCAAATTAAAGGCCTACATCATCAACAACGAAATGTCAATACGATCAACAAAAAACGTCAATAAGGCTATAGGATTAATTCCAATAAAAATCAATAGGGGTATTAATGTCATGTTAGTTATAACTAACTTTTAAAAGAAATCCCAAAACTTTAAATTCATATAACATATATCAAATTAAAGATAATTTTATAAGGATTCTAACGATATACTACATGCATATGTTCCGACGTCAAAATTTGAAAAAAATTTGAATTTTTTTTTTTGAATTTTCGTATTTTTGACGAACAGATTTATGTCAATACACCTTACATAATATGTCAATATTATGCTTGTAAAATGTCAATATGAAATTGTGTTGACATTATTATGTCTTCGTGTTGATGTATTTCATACACAGTATTGACATTGTATTTCTAAACCCTAAATTTAATAGTTGCTATTATTTTTTTAATATTAAAAAATGAAAAACGAAATTACACGTGACAAATTGTAGACCACAAAATTTCTAAAATCTTATGGTAGTAAATTAGTTGTAGTTAGGGATGAATTAACAATTAATCACATCCATGCGATTAAGATATCATTAAATACAATTATACACATACAAAGTCTTAAAATGCTCCTAGCCCTCTTCAATTAAATATATAATGATTGCATGGGTCGCAATTAAAATCGTCTAAATTTACATCCAACCACTAATATTTAGTTTCATTTATATATATAGGTGTGTCCAAAAGAATCTTAACATCTGGAACCTGCATCCCAGTAGATGAATAACTACCCACGTCATTAGCGGGTAAGGATGAATTAAGGTAGAGAAATGGAATAAGGAAGTGTGGAACTTGAAATGGAGGCCCCTACTATGATATTCCACATGCCCACATCTCCTCCACTTCTCTCCAAATAACAAATCACACACCTAATTCATCAATATCCACCGGCTTAAATATACAGTCACATTGTTCTAATCACAATATACTCACTGCGGTCTAAATCAGGGATATACAATTAATTGCTAACTTTGTTAAGTTGTTCACTTTGCTAACTCACCAATTCAGTGTATTAAAAATGTTAACATGAAGACATTAGATTGTCAACACATAATTTTGTTGACATTTCAATATACTCTGTTTCCATTACGTGTTGATATTTTAATATTATCGTATTAACATTTTAATACATGCATTGATGTGTTAGCAGAGTTAACAACTTAAAAAGTTAGCAATATAACGCACTCCATATATAGTAGATATCACACGTTGGAAATTTATATTGTATTATATAGGGATGTGATCAGTTGCTAACTACTCCATCCGTCAACCATTAGGAGTCTCATTTCTTGGTGGCATGAGTTTTAAGAAATATTAAGAAAAGTGGATGGAAAAAAGTTAATGGAGTATGGGTCTCACTTGCATATAGTATTAGTTTAAATGAAATGTGAGTGGGATGAGTTAGTGGAAGGTAGGACCCTATGGTAAAAGTGAACCGGGACTCCTATTCGCGGACGGACTAAAATGGTAAAACGGGACTCCTATCTGCGGACGAAGGGAATATTTTCTTTTTGGTAGAACGTATTTTCTAATTGCTAACTGCTAGTTATGTCAACAATCTATGTAATAATGTCAGCACGAAGCATTTCTACGTATCCAAGCTAGCTACTCCTAAGTCCCAACTCCTATATAAGGAAGCCACCCCACACACATCATTTCCCTCACCAACTTCCACCCCTTCACAAAACATTCTCTCTCTCTCTCTCAACATGTATTTGAAAAGCATGTGTAGAGGTATTATGAAGGAAATGGAGTTGTTGCCGTTGAAGCACACCATCACACAATTACTACTCTCAATTTCGATACTACTCCCATTGGTGTTTACCTTTACATGGTCATCTCTCACCTCCTCAAGTTTAGTACACTACCAAATCTTGCACTACTTTACTTGCAACACAATGAACAAGAACTTCTTTTTTCTAATCTGCAACGGCATTCTCTTCTTCCTCACCAAAACCTCCCCCTTAGCCCGCCCTCCCGATCTCAACGGCCTTCAAGTAGTGGTAGAGGCAGAAACCTATCCAGACCAACATATAAAGCTGGACGAAGAAGAAGAAGGAGATGATGATGCTGACACGTTTGAAGAAGAGCAAGTGAAAGTAGATCATGAAATCGAGCATTCGAGTGAAGGGGCGCTCCAAGTCTCGATCAACATAGCAGGGAGTGAAGATGAAGAAATTGAGCTGCAAGATTGTTTCCTTCTCAATGAAGTCGATGATCGAGGTGAAGAGGTGATTATTGGCAATGGAGGGGAGGAAGTTGATGAAATAGAGAAGCTGAGTGACGATGAATTGAACCAGAAATTTGAAGATTTCATAAGGAGGATGAAAGAGGAGTTTATAATTAATGATTATCAACACAAACAGTTAATCTTGGTCAAGTAAAAATGTATCTTAGATCATACTAGTATATTGCAGTATTTGTGTGACTAATGATAGTTTAGCCTAATATAATTAATATTAGAAGAAATACGGTGCATAATATTTGTAAATTGAGGCATATTAGTGGTAGCAACTTTCATATGTAATGTTTGATGTTTTATTGGATAATGGATATACTATATTTCAAGCATTAGTTGAAATTCAAGAAATTATAATAGAAATATGATTTTAAAAATTTGTTGAATTTTTTTAAAATTGATTTTATTTTTGTTATAATTATTTTAATATTAATTCTTTAGTAGACTATGAATTGTCTTTTTTCCTTCTTTACATTAGTCGTCCATCTAATTATTATGAGTAGATAATAATATCTGAATAGAAGGCTCCATATGTTTTATCGTCATTGAAAGTTTATTTTTGTCGTTTGGGAGAAGTTTGATCAACCATCATTAGATAGATTCTTATATGCAGACAGATAATAATTGAAGGCGAAATTAAAATTGAACAGAAAATAGAGGGAAAATAAAAGGTGGTGCAATTTGACATTGAGAGAGAAGAAGCAAATAAACAAATGCATAAAAATTAAAAAGGTTTGGAATGTGGAAGTTGTGTGAAATACTTTAAATACAAGTGTCCTATAATTGAATTTCGTCAAAATGGTATACTCCTTAGATAAATATGATCAACCAAGAATTTATATCATAATTAGATTATTATTTATATGGCTAAAAATATGAACGATTTTTTTACCGGAGCTGAATGGCCCCAAGGGAAATAATATCCACACGCTATGGTGGTGTAGATCTTGTAACGAAAGATCATATGGATTTTTCTATTTTTGTCCACTGATTGTATCATAATCAAATAAATAAAGGCCAATATTTTTTTTTATAAAAAATCACTCTTTGGCCAATTGGTCACTTTAAACATAAATTTATAAATATTTACAGATTTATTCTGAATTATTATGTTGACTAATTGATTTAAAAATACATCTACCTTCGTTATTTCTGCATCAAGAATTACTGATATCATGAATTTGTAATAGTATTATTATTTATTTAAATGTCAAATCATCAAATTTAAAGATTGCGTCACGATAGACTCGAATCTAAGAATTTTGTCTTTAGACATTACCACTCTACGACTAAGTCAATTCACACATACATATTTTTCGATTGCATACATCAATGTTAGCATACCAAGAATTTAGCTTATGTTATAAAATAATCAATGAATAAAATTATTATAAATTCAAGTTAAAGGATCACTCATAAATCAAAATTGATTCCACTTTTTAATAATAATCCTTGAATAAATTGATCACAATAGTATTACATGTACATTTCCATAATGCAATAAATAAAATCACAACACTAGAAAAACGACACAGAATAATCTAGCTGTAATAGAATCTCTTGAAGGATCCCACCTCTTAAAGCACTCTCTATATTGTCCACAATTAAACTTAAGTTTCATAATTTGATTAGAACATCACAACAACCAATACGTTTGTCATATAAAAAAAATTAAAATGAAATTAAACCTATGATATTGTTGATCTAGGTTTCTGCTATATAGGCCAGATACGTGGCTGGAGAATTGATATTTTATGCTACTATATGTGGACAGAATTCTCCAGCTATCATTTTCATGTTAATTGCTTGTTCATGCAATAGTAGAAGAACTGCGCAAATTGTTTCAAAACAAGTCAACTTCACAATTATGATTGAATTGGTGAGTCTAACTAATAATATTTTGACAAGTGTTCAGTATATAATATGGAAACTAAATACACATAAAATGGAGTATAAACTTTTCTCACTTTTTTAGTCTTTGTTTTTTTTGTTAAAATTTTTGTGCATATAAAATGGAGCATATGAGATGAATGCATATTATTACCTAAGCTTTGAGTAGTATATGTTCACAACTTTTTAGCTGCCTTTAAAAAATCACCCATGTTTAAGTCAATCTAGCTAATCATATTATGATTATGATCTTTGTCCAAATGTGTGTCCTGTATCAATCATAGAGATATTGGAAAAACAACAAACTTTAAATTTTATTTGATTAACAAACAGTATAATTAGAAAATGATGATCAGTTACTCACCTAAATCAATTCATTTACGCAAGGTAAGTAGGTAATTTATTAGTTATATACCAAGAGGAACTGACATTTCCAGCAGGAAGCGCGACCAAAATAGCTACATAATATTGGACATATTGGACTAATATTGGATAGGCAATCATGCACTGGATAGATGACAATTAAGATGTCAATCTGGCGGGTTTCGGGTCGATCCTAATCAGGATGTGGACTAATCGGATTGTTGATTAATTGGATGTGGGCTAATTTGGTTGCGATTTTGTCGAGTTAATTGGAAATTGTCAACCATACCCCTAAACGTTCGCCATTTCGGGCTAGCCCAACGTACTAATCGAATTGCTACCAATAAAATTAGCATGTGATCAATCAAATACACACTTATGAAAATTAGTTATATTTGTAGAATATAAAATATTTAATTATGATAATTTTTAAATATATGCTTAAACTCAAACATGATTAAATGTTTGTCAATAAAATAAAATATATACTTGCAAATTTAAATATTGAATTCATTTATCAATTAAGTATTATATTAATAAATTTCTAATATTTGTATATTGAATATAAAATGGAACGTTGATTTTTTTTATATAATTATTTATACTATAAAAATTGTTAATAAAGAGTTGAATAATTAGGTGTAAACATGATGGAGCAATAGACAGAACATTCAGTCCAACCTATCGAGTCAGCCTAATGGGTTCTGGATCAGTCGTACTCAAATTGAGGACATTAATCAGGTTGTAATTTAACTAGGCTAGAAATTTTCAATTCTAATTTTCTAAAAATTTAACAAGTTATTAGACCAATGCACATGCTTTAGACAATACTAACATCCCTAATTACAATAAGCATGTGTTATGATTTAATGATTAATTAACCAATTAGCGACTGTCAAATGTTGCAGTGAGCTTCTTTCTCATGTTTTCACACACTCATAGTCATACTAATCATGTAATCATAAACCCCAAGAATAATGTGATAGCCAAATATGGAATGAATACGGCAATGTTAAAATCATTTGTGCTAATTAATTGAAACAACATCTGGCTAAATGGATTTATTACATGATGCCGGGCCATAAAATTGAATGATTTGGATAAGTTTTTTTTAGTCCGATTATAGAAAATTTTAATTTAATCAAATATGACTTGACTGATACAATAATTCAATTAAATCAAATATTTTACCTCAATTTAATCATGTTTGCATGAATAAAAAAACCATTTTTCTAATTAAAATTTTTTATTGTAATTAATTGTCCTTCGATTATCATACACCACAATAAATCAATCCAAATGCAGAGTGAAATAATTTAAATATTCTTATCGATCTTTATCTGTAAGTGAAATAATTTAAAAGTGAAGTTATCACTTTCTGCATTCCAATAACGTCATGTAGTGTAATCCTCCCTTCGTCCGTGAATAGGAGTTCCGTTTTTCCATTTTAGTTCTCCGCAATAAGAGTCTCGGTTCACTTTTACCATAAATGGTAATAGAGTCTCACCTTCCACTAACTCATTTCACTCACATTTCATTTAAAACTAATATATACAAGTGGATCCTCTATTCCACTAATTTTTTTACACTCACTTTTCATAACATTTCTTAAAACCCGTGCCACCTATGAATGTGACTCCTAATGGTGATGGAGGGAGTAATAGTCAAATGTGCAATGATAAATAAAATAATTCAATTTAATCGCTTAAAAGTTCATTTTTATTAATTATCCTTCAGTCTAAAATAGTACTCCCCTCGTTCCATAGTAATAGAGTCATTTTGTCATTTTGGTACGTTCCATAGTAATAGAGTCATTTCTCTTTTTAATAAAAGTCAACACATTTTTCCACACCTACTTTACTCTCTCTTACTTTTCTCTCTCTTCATCTCTCTACCTTTTTCATTTTCCACTTTATTTTCTTTTTACTTAACTCACATAACACAATTTTTTCTTAATTTCCGTGCCGAAAAGTTTCGCCTCCATTACTATGGAACGGAGGGAATAATAGACTAGTAGTACAAAATTCTCAAAATAAATCTATGATTAGTCCTGTTTGACCTAATTTATACTCCATATTTTACATAATTATTAAAAAATCATTTTCTCTAATTTTTATTGCATCAATTAATCATACACCACAATTCAATCATCCTAATATAAAATTATATTATTAAAATGTTCCAATCTTACTCCATACCTTCAGTATTCATCTATTGTAGTTCATAATTACAATCGCATTACCACTTTCTGCATTCCATTTACGACATATAGAGTAATAATATTCGAGATTAGAGCATCATCTATATAAATAGTCCAACAAAAAGTTAATAAAATCATCTTCAACGATTTACACAAAATTTGAACCCATTTTCAATAAATGTCATTAAAAAATACTCCCTCCGTCCCACATTAAGATTTTCAGTTGAGTTCGGCACGTGTTTTAAAAAATGTAAAGGAAAGTTAGTGAAAAAAAAATAGGGAAATGCGGGTCCTACTTTTTTATATTAGTTTTATAATAACATGTGAGTGGAAAAATGTTAGCGGAATGTGGAGCCTAATACCATGACTCCTAAAGTGGGGCACCCAAAAATGGTAAACCGGGACTCTAAAGTGGGACGGAGGGAGTAGTTTTATTCCAAATATTTACACTAAATTCAAATTTTACACAATTTTTGAGTATGTCTTACAGCAACAACATATTTGGTGTTGTTATATAAAAAAAACCCAAAAGTAAGTTTGAGTTTCATATATGGTTGAAGAAATTTTTTACACCAAAACTCATTTTTGATGTATGATTGGAGATAGTCTTAGTCACAACTAATAAATGAATGGAAAATACAAAACTTTGAGAAACATTTAATAAGGTTTCTAATCGTATTCTGATTTCTGAAAAACAGATAATAAGGTTCCCAATGAGATTCTTATATTCATAAACCCAAAAAGATAAATCAAGTTATTTGAGCAATTAATTCAAAAATAAAACTGAAATCAACAAAAATTTGCGATTAACCAAAATGTATCACAACATCTTCTCTAATAGTGAAACGGTCCACGTCTCCTGCAATAAGAATACAGAGTGAGTTTAAAAACATTAAAAATGCACCGCAATAGTGTATCTATATCACGAGCAACTTAGGGACAAGGGTACTAAAAATGGGTCATTCATTATCCACAAGTAATGGAGTATATATTAGACAGGATATCACTAGACTATATTAAAAATGAGTTACTTCTCCCTTAAGAGATTTTTAACATTAGGTTAATGGTGGATAGAATGGGACGTACCTTGGTTGTGGTGGGCCGGACCCATGATAATTCGAGTTCGACCCATGACAATATGGGTTTGATCCATTATAATGTGGGTATACGGGCTCCATTGTGCGATAGGGCTGATCAGGCATAGCCAGACTACAGTTAGATGAACCAAGGGCGTTGTAGATGTTGGCGTTGTAGCTGTTACGGTAGGTGTTGTAGCCGTTGCTATAGGGGTTGTAAAATTTAGGGTGGTTGATCTTAACAGAAACAGGCTTTGCGTGGGACCCCGTTCCGGCCAAGGCCTTCAAGAATATGTTTGGTTCTACCACAGCTTGCAATTTGAACAATCCTTCTTCAGAATTTATATCAATCCTATACATACCTATCACACAAATAAACGAAATCAATATGTGTTTCTTTCATTCACAAATAATCTTTTTTTCAAGAAAAACCTAACCATTAAGTCTCAATTTGATTTTTTTTTCTACTTGGTTCAAAATTTATTCATAATGCCCATAATACTATTATCATGAATTTGTGCGAAAATAGGGAAAAGTATATGAGAATTATGGGTAAAAGGTAAAATTAAGTATATGTATTTCACTACTTTTCATAAACCCTAAATAATAAGCCAAGAACCTTAAATATGTAAAACAATTTATTTTATAATTACCACAAACTGAACCAAGAATTTCCATTGACTTCATCTTGCAGGCCTGGCAATTACTTTTCACCTTCAAAACACAAATCTACAACAAAAATATTCGTTAGAAATGAGTACATACCCTATCACAAAGCGAAAAAAATAAAAATTGCATAGTTAAAAGAAAATAAAATGAAAAAATTATTGACTAAATTACCACTTCAGCGTAAGGCTCCATTGTTTTCCTCCAACGCCGATGTTTGGTTGAGAGAGAATTTGATAAGAAAGGAGGGACTTCGCTACATATATGTAAGTGTATCAATCAATTAAACTTTAATTTAATAATTAACGGACTTAATGCATTCATAATTGATGAAATAAAAAAATTTCTTAAATTTGTTGCAACTTAATTATATATTACAGTAGAATTTTTGAAAACCATATCTTTTCATTGTAATGGCAAATATATGGTTACCAAGTTAAGAGATGTGTATATTAAGAAGTACTAGTACTATTATTTTTGGTATTTATTATTTCGAATTGCATGGGATCTTTGTCCTATAATATATTTAATAAACATTTAGGCTCAAATGATACTGATTTGATCTTATTTCCAAAGCTTCAAATATTATTTATGGTAGTTACTGATTCGAGTTTCATGGGATCTTTGTCCTATAATATTTAATCTCCATTTAGGCTCAAATGGTACAGATTTGGTCTTATTTCCAAAGCATCAAACAATATTTTTTTGGTAGTTATTATTTCGGGTTTCATGGGATCTTTGTCCTATAATATTTAATCACCATTTGGGCTCAAATGACACATATTTGGGCTTATTTCGAAAGCATCTTATTTTTGGTAGTTAAAATAGGGCTGGTGAAAAATATTTAAAAAATGATATATAGTTCGTATCGTACTGAAAAATATCGAAAAATTATCGAACTTTCGTTAAATCGTAATTTTCGATACGATACAGTATCATATCGTAAGTTTTCGATACAATAACGATATGAATTTCCTTATATCGCGATATATCCTTTTATATCGAATATATCGAAACATATTGAAATTCAATACATATTGAAGTTTAAAATTATAAATATATATAAATCCATTTAATTCATTATATATTTAGAAAATATATATATATATATATATATATATATATATATATATATATATATATATAGGATTGTGATCAATTGAGATTATTTAGGCTAATTGAGAAATGAGATGCAATATCAGCCACTCATTTTTATTAAATGAGTGGTCCAGATTTTACCACACAATAGATATTTTCAGATTAATTTAATATGAAAGGGTAAAACTGTCTTTTCGCATTTTAATCTAGGTTTCTTCAGCATATTATCGTGAGATTGGCGATTCTTGTTAGATTTTGCAATTTCCGTCAGATCACTGATTGAATCTATTTTAACGATTTATGATTCAATTGATTCGAAAATTAGAGTCAGACGATTTCAACGATATCTGATTTAGGATTCAATTTTCGAAAAACAGATTTCTGTGTTGATTTTGAAGTTTTTCGGTCGATTTTACCGATTTTGAAGTTCTTCAGCTTTGAATTGCGATTTTGGTGAGAATTGCGATTTCGTGAGATATCTGATTCAATTGATTGAAACGATTTCTGATTCAATTGACTCAAAAATTAGAACGCAGACGATTTCAACGATTCGAACGATATCTGATTCGACGATTCCCCAGGATATCAATTTTCGAACAGAAGACAAATCGACGGATTTCGGTGTTGAATTTGAAGTTTTTAGGTCGATTTTATCTACTTTGATTCTGTTTTTATGTTTTATTTGTTGATGCCCAGTCAAATTTCTTCCTAATCAATTTTTATTTTTTTGCTTTTTCATCTTTAGCTTCGATTTCACTTCATAATCAACACCTAAGTGTTATCTGATGGATTCTTCATCTTATTCCGAGTCGACGTCGACGAATGGTGGAGGTAATTTGGTTTGATTTTCATTAACATGATTTTTTTGTGTTGTGTTTGTGAATTATACTCTGTTGACATGACATGTTGTATGTTACCTGTCAAATTTTGTGTTATGTTGGTGAATTATACTCTGTAGCTATACTCTTTGTTGATATTCTGTTTCATTAACATGATTTTTTTGTGTTATGTTGGTGAATTATACTCTGTTGACATAAACGCACTGTTGATATTTAAATTGATGTTCTGTTGACATAAATGCAAATATGTTGGCATGATGTATGTTATCTGTTAAATATTCTCTGTAGCTATACTCTTTGATGACATTTTGTTGATATACAAAATAGTTTTATGCAAAATGAACTCTCCCATGTCTGAACAGCCCCTGCTGTGGTGTTTGTTGGTGGAGGAAGGGGTTATGGATAGTGTTGAGAGTCCATGATAGGATGTCTGATGTATGTTACCTGTTAAATATTCTATGTAGCTATACTCTTTGTTGACATTTTGTTGATATACAAAATAGTTGTATGCAAAATGCAACCTCCCCTGTCTGAACAACCTCTGCTGTGGTGTTTGTTGGTGGAGGAAGGTGTTATGGATAGGGTTGAGAGTCCATGATATAATGTCTGAGATGTTGGTGTTGGTGTGGGTCAATTAAGATATGCTAGTTGACATTATCTGTTTCAGTTTGTTTACATATTTTCCAATTATGTTGTAGGATTTGTTATTCCAATTTATGATTGCTTGCTTATGCAATTTGCATAATTTGAGAGATGAATCTGATTGGATTGCAGTTATCATGATAATTCATTTGCAACTTCTAAGGCTCTGCATATAGCTAATAAGATCAACTCTTCATCAACATTCCATGTATTGGAAGCCTTTTTCCACCATCAGGTACATTGTGAATCTCCTACATCGGTTCTTGATCTTATAATTCATGAAATCTTGTGTGTGTTTCTTTTTTTTCAAGCGCGGTTGTGTAGTATAAAGCTCGAATTACTTAGTTGAAGATTGCAATGCTGCATAACATGCTAATTGCACTTGAGATTGAGTGATTGATTGAAAATTAAAACAGGAACTGTTTTATGGGAAGGTGACATTTAACAAGTCTAAAGCAGCTGTGAGGGAGCGTATAGCGGACTTCGCAGCAAAGGCCCTTGGATCGTTTCCGTATTGT
This sequence comes from Salvia hispanica, assembly GCF_023119035.1. Classification (NCBI taxonomy): domain Eukaryota; kingdom Viridiplantae; phylum Streptophyta; class Magnoliopsida; order Lamiales; family Lamiaceae; genus Salvia; species Salvia hispanica. Next base: position 21,925,926 of record NC_062967.1, on the reverse strand, counting down.
TCTGCAGTCAAATCCGGCTTCAACGATATGAATTATATGTAAAACATTGTTGTTGACATGAATTATATGTAAAACGTTGTTGTTGACATGATTTATATGTAAAACGTTGTTGTTGACATAAATAATATAGGTCGTTGACATGAAAATATTTGTTGTTGACATTAATTATTTGTAAAATGTTGTTGTTGACATAATAGTTGACATAAATAACGTTTGTTGTTGACATCGTGGTTCCCATAAATAAAATTTGTTGTTGACATCATAGTTGACATAAATAATGTTCGCTGTTGACATTGTAGTTGACATAATGTCTCCGTAGTTGACATCGCGAAAATGACAATTATGCCCCCTAGTTGACATAATGTTTGAGTAGTTGACATTGCGCGAAAATTGTGAATGAGTGGCTGAAAATTGTTGACATTTGGTTATAAGTTGTTGACATTTTAATACAAGTTGTCAGACTTGCCTCCGTGCTACTCGCTGATGAGGGCGTCCAGGCTGCCCCAATCCTGCCTGGAGGGGTAATTACAATTACAATTCATGTTTTTAAGGTTAATTACAATTAAAAATCATGTCAACTATATATACTAGTCATGCCAACAACTAATATAATTATGTCAACTATGGTGCATATCGTGTCAACGGTACATACAAGTCATGTCAACTACGGTACATATCGTGTCAACTACACGTACAAACCATGTCAACTATGTTACACACTATGTCAACTACACGTACAAGTTATGTCAACTATACATAGAGACCATGTCAACAACAATTATAAGTCATGTCATCTACACGTACAAGCCATGTCTACAACAATCAGAGTTGTTTTTTAGTTGTTAACATATACTAAAAGTTATTGACATTATCTTATTAGTTGTTGATATTTGATTTGCTCTCTAATGACATTTATCTTATAATTTTCTCTATTAATTATAATATTTGTTTTCTGAGTTGTTGACACTTTATACAAGCTGTTGACATTTGGTTATAGGTTGTTGACATTTCAATACAATTTGTTGAACTAATTAACATTTGATATAACTGCTAAGTTCAAAATTCAGAATCCACAATAATAGTTTTAAAACCCATCCAACTATATAATTTAAGATTACTAACACATGGAGATGTAGTCATATAATTTAAGATTACTTAAACATATAATTTAATTATGCTCAATTATAATTCATGTTTTTAAGGTTAGTTACAATTAAAAATCATGTCAACTATATATACTAGTCATGTCAACAACTAATATAATTATGTCAACTATAGTGCATATCGTGTCAACGGCACATACAAGTCATGTCAACTACGGTACATATCGTGTCAACTACACGTACAAGCCATGTCAACTATGTTACATACTATGTCAACTACACATAGAACCATGTTAACAACAATTATAAGTCATGTCAACAACAATTATAAGTCATGTCAATTACACATAGAACCATGTCAACAACAATTATAAGCCATGTCAACTACACATAGAAACCATGTCAACAACAATTATAAGTCATGTCAACAACACGTACAAATCATGTCGACAACAATTATAACCAAATGTCAACTACACTTTCAAGCCATGTCAACAAAAATACAATCATTTTATAAAAACAATATACTATTTAATCTTAGTTATAGTTATTTTATTTTAACAATATTCTCTTCTTTCTCTTTCCCTTTCTCCTGTTGTTTTTCTTTGTTCTTTTCAACTTGTGCGTCATCCATTGGGCCTGCAGCGGGTGGTGAGATAGGAGAGGCTGATTCATTGGCTCACCCCTTTAGGATCATAACCTGGCGATGTAGGGATATTTTCTCTGTTTCTTTCTTCTGCATACTACTTGTAAATTAGTTCTACAATGTTAGTATATAAACTGTAGGAGTAATCTAATGTCAACTCAGAGATACATATGTAAACAAAATGATGTACTTACTTCATCAAAGAAATGTCCAAATTTAAAAGTTGGAAATTCAGTCAAATCTTCAAGAACTTCATTTTCTTTTTCAGCAATAACTATTGATTCAGATATTGTTTTCCAGTGATCAAAAGTATCAGGCTTGTCTTGAAGGAACGTCTTGGACAAATGAAGAAACTTGTCGGCCACAGATTCAAGTGGAGTCGTTTGGCTTCCAAGTGCAGATCTAGCCATATCACACACCAATCCAAATAAAAAATTAGATTTGATGTGTGAGGGAGCTTCTTTAAGGACCTTGACAAGATTGATCTTCCCGTAATTCATGTGATTAATGGTTTTCACTACATTCTATATAAATTCTTTTGGGAGTAGGTTTTGGGAAGACCCAACACCACTGTCATCAACATCAGGCATTTGTTGTTGAGGCACTTGTTCTTCCTCAATGGACCCAACTTCACCGCCAACGACTGCCTTTCTCTCCACCACAATATCATCTCCCGTCTCCTCCCCCATTACATCCTCTGGTCCAAAACATACAGTATATATATATGTACCACATCATTCATTCATTCATTCAGAAAAACGCTTCATATTTTGGAACGGAGTGGAGCCACGGCTGTGCCTCACCGAATCACACATCATCAAAGAGCATCTGCCCAAATACAGCAGCCTCTCCGTGAAATCCTGGCTCCAGCAGCAGGGCTCCAAGCATTTCACCGGCCGCGGCCTCTTGATGGCTAACGGCAACGACTGGTACCACCAGCGCCATATCAACAGTCAACAATCAATTAGTGAAATCGATCCTGTTTATAATGTGAATATAACTATGTCAACAGTCATTCAAACAAGCATAGACTATGTCAATATCTTGTTTATAATGCACAGTCTAATTAGTGAAATTGATCCTGTTTATAATGTGAATATAACTATGTCAACAGCCATTCAAACAAACATACACTATGTCAACAATATACAATATCATGTTAACAGATGTATACTTTTATAGCTATGTCAATAGCTATTGAATAAAATGTCAATAATCTTAAAATTTTAAACAAGTCCTTAACTGGAAGGTGATGCTTGATGTTCTCTGATGTTCAATTGCGCTTCTTCAATTGCTAATCAACAAAAAAAATCATCAGAAATTGAATTTATAAGAAAACTGATTATTCTAGTATTAATCACATCAAAATCATACTACTAATGAAATCGAATAAGGAAAATCCCCCCAAAATCAAGGAAAATCAGAGAAATCATCCACAATTCCACATCAATGTCGCAACCAGATCGGCCCCAAATTCTGGGAGGTAAATTGCGACGAATTTATTTTTGTCAAATTTAGCAGGAATGTCAAATTCTCAATCATCCACAACTTCCGATTCTACCATCGCTAATCAACAAAAAAAATTAGCAGGAATCGAATTCATAAAAAACGAAATCCAGATGTGTTTTAATACACCAAAATCGAAGCAATATACTTAAAATTTGAATCAATTTCTTAACCTGAAGAAGTCGCTTCAACCGTCGCCGATTTGGAATGCCTATTCTCTTCGATCGCTGCTTCAGCCAATTCAGCTTCAATCGATGTTTCAACCGATTCTTTTCGATTTTGCTCTTCTATCGTCATTGTAGAAAACTCTGTTTGAATGTTTACGGTTTGAATTTTGAAGATCAGCGAGATTTTGCAGATTTTGAAGGGGTTCGAATTGTATGAATTGTATGAAGATTTGAAGATTTTTCAGCAGAGAGGTTTTAAGAAATTGGATTGAAATACGTTTTTATGTTTTAAGTTTTTTAATTAATGAAATTACAATTATACCCCCTTGTTGACATAATGTGGTATTTGTTGACATTTTGTTAATCTTGTGGATTAGTGGCTCATATTGCATCTCATTTCTCAATTTAGCTAAATAATCTCAACCTAACAACACCCTATATATATAATTTAGCTAAATTGAGAAATGAGATGCAATATGGGCCACTCATCCAGAATATTTGTGAAATGTCAACAACATGTAGTTTATGTCAACAGAGGGGCATAATTGTAATTTTATTAATTTTTTAATTTTTATTTTTATTTTAATTTTTTTTTAATTTTTTTTTCGTTTTTTAATTTTTTTTTTAATTTTTTTTTCGACTATATGTACAATTCATGTCAACTACACATCAAATGTCAACAACTTTATTCAATAAATACTATTTGACATGAATCGTACATGTAGTTGACATTATATTGTGTAGTTAACATGAATTGTATATGTAGTTGACATGGATTGTACACATAGTTGACATTATATGTGTATAGTTGACATGAATTGTGTGTGTGGTTGACATGGATTGTACACATAGTTGACATTATATGTGTGTAGTTGACATGAATTGTATATGTAGTTGAAAAATAAAAAATAAAAAAAAATAAAAAAATAAAAAAATAAAAAACGAAAAAAATATTTTTTAAAAAAAAATTAAAAAAATTAAAAAAATTAAAAAAATTAAAAAATATTGAAAAATATTAAAAAATAATTTAAAAAAAATTAAAATTAAAAATTAAAAAAAATATTTATTGAATAAAATTTACTATGATATTACCATTCTGCCCTTTTATAATTAATTAATCTAAAGATATTTTCCATGTGGAAAAATCTGGACCACTCATTTAATAAAAATGAGTGGCTGATATTGCATCTCATTTCTCAATTAGCATAAAAAATCTCAATTGATCACAATCCTATATATATATATATATATATGAAACCCTAATAAGAACACTATTTATTTTATTGTGTTGAAGTTTTACTAATTTTTGTGTTATTTTTCAGTTTTGAAATTATATTTTTCAATATATAGGTATTCGATACGATAACGATATTTCGATATATCGTATCGATCTTACGATACATCGAAATATCGATACGATAACGATATTGATATTATTCATATCGAAAGTTCGATATATCGAAACTTTAGATACGATAACGATATGAAATTCTTTCATATCAATATTTTCGATACGAAACACGATACAACGTTTTCGATACGATATATCGTATCGACCCACCCCTAAGTTAAAATATCGAGTTGCAAGGAATCTTTGTCCTGTAATATTTAATCAAATGAAACAGAGTTGGGCTTATTTTCAAAGATCTAAGAGCATCCTCATCCATGCTCTTAAATAAGAGCACGGAGGTGGACCCGAATCCACTTTTACTCCTTGTCCTTACCTAAGAGCACAACACCCACATACGTGCTCTTCCGCAAGGATAAGCTCAAGGGTCCCACCATACTATTATTCAATTTGAAAACTTCAATTACTAAAAACATTTCTACATTATAAAAATACATTAAAAAATAAATATTACATAACTAAAAGCCTAAAAAATAAAAATACATAATTAAAATCCTAGAAAATAAAAAAATACATAATTAAAATCATACAAATTAAAAATTACATAATTAAAGACTAAAAAATACACACGTGGAAGACTAGTCCTCTATCCCCAATGTTCTCTTGAGACCCCGTATCAATCCCACATGTGTTGCAAGTTGGTCGGGAGTCATGTTAGTGTTAGAGTTTGTATACTAGAAATCACCTTTCGAGTGATTGAATACTGTTAAAACTCTTATTTTATTTTCCAAATGAATAAACAGATTATTTTTGTCATAATGTTGTTATGTTTTACATTTGATGGATGTTTATTGCATATTTAAATGCATAAGTAACTTAACAAAGTCTAAGTCTTTGTTTTAGTAGACCGGTTGTGGGCGTCGTTCACTTTAAGGTAACACGGTCAGTTCTAAACAAAGAAAAAGAATAATTTCACAACCTAGATAGGCTTAGACTACCTATCGTGAAAGGTTGCAATGTCAGTCCGATTATTTCTAAGCCTTACTGAAATAAGATGACATTGGTGTGGTATAGCACTAAATGGATCTAACAGCGAGACAGTCTTTATGCTATCTACTGAAAGACGAGGTCTCGTAAATTATTTCTCAATCAATGTACGTTAGCATTGAGCATACGGTATTGATTATGCACTACTTTGACTTACCAAATGGTGCGGGTTTTTCGCAACCCAATAAGCCTGGTATATTGGGTAGTGGTGATTAATATCTAGCGGTGCTAGGATTGCTATTATGTTGAATCGTGCGCGAGGTGAGTCTCGTTTGATAACATCCTCAAGAGAAGCTTGAAATAAGGTTTTATTATTCGGAACCTAGCTAGTTGGAGTTTAATTACTCTATGAATAATAAATAAGATTTTCTTGCTGAGTCATCTCTTGGAATAAATAAGATATTAATTAATTAAGTCCATAGCAGACAATAATTAATTAATGGATGTTTCTATCTTAAGCGCGAGAAATAAATATAAAGTATTGGAAACCCGAAGTACTTGTAATTTCGGATTTGGATGGGGAGTGCAATATTACTTCTGTAGTGGCTGCTCGTAATATTCCAATTTTAAGCTTATATTAAATTGGGTTTAATTTAATTAGTAAAAAGCTAATTGGAGGAGCCCATATCCAAAGTCTTCCATAGATCCCTGACTGGGCCCAATATGTGGCTTATTATAAATAGGAGAATAAAGGAGATAAAAAATACACTTGTTTTTCTCTCAAAATTTTCGCCCCCCCCCCTCCTACTCCTAGTAGAGGTCGAATTTTTCTCCTCCGTGGGAAAGGATTTCTGTCTTCTCTATTTAAGTCCTAGTGCACTGGTGAGATCAGCCCACCCCGATATCGCTTCACGGTCCAGGAACCAGATCAGAAGATCCGTGGTTTTGTACTAAAGATCTTCATGTGGAGAAGCTAGCCATCTTCGATTCTTTGGAGAATCATCAAGGTATAATGGCTGAACCTTAGAAAAGCATGTTTTAGGTTTCAATTGATTTAAAGCATGTTATTATTTGAGTTATGAGCATGATACATGTGATAATTACGCGAATAGAATTTGTCTAAATAATCCGCTAAATAGATCTGAATTATTATGTAATTGATTTATGTATGCGCTTCCGCTGCCAACCCCCTTCAATTAGATGTATTGTTCATATAGAGTTGACCCAAGAGAGCTCACAACGAGTTGTTCGGGGGTGGAGGGGGCACAAAGGGAGCGGGAGCGGGGGCGGATGGAGTCGGGGCGCGACGGCGGGTGGTCGTCGCCTTCTTCCTTCCTTGCGGCCGGCGGGAACTGCTCGGGCCAGCCGGGGCTACCCAAGTTAGTTCCGGTAAGCTAGGTAGCCACATCATCGGAGGCGCCGTCGGATAGGGCTACCGACCTCGACCGTTTGCTAGAGGAGCTGGAGGAGGATGTTATTACGCCGCCCCTATACTTCGGATGTTGGCGCCCCTCCTGCCAACAACTGAGGTACTTGAACGGTTTCAACTCTATGAGTTGGTAGTCGCCAAGGCGGCACTAATGAAGTCGAGCTCGCTCGTGCCGCTCCCCGCCGACCGCTCTTCCTGGAGGTAATACCCCTAGAACTTACCGATTGCCTCGTTGCATCTGAAGATGCAATTGCGCACCATATTATCATTGCGATAGATGGTTCCCACCGGGCGGGTTTCATTGTAAAGACGAGTGATGCGCCACCAATACGTTTCCCCGGTTTGGTTCGTGCCAACTTCCGAATCTTCGGAGACTACCAAGTAGGCTTTGAACATCGCCATTATCTCACCCGGAGTGTACGGGATGCGGGTGCCACGAGTAGGAGGAGTAGGAGTAGGAATAGAAGTAGGAGTAGGAGTAGAGCTGCTGCTCCCCACCCGAACCCGGAGGCATTTTGGTCGTCCACCGGGTAAGGGCGGTAGCCACCCGGAACTTGCGAACATTGGGTTTGAGGAGGGGCCAAAAATTGTGTTTCCGGACTAGGGAATGAGTGGGAGTCGAACCAATCGTGGTTCCAACCGCGATTGCCGGAGGGGTGATCGCCGGAGCCGGACATTGTGTAGTGTGGTGGGAATTTAGATGAGAGAATATGAGAAAAAAGATGAGAGAATGTAAATGATAGAATAGATGAAAATGCGATTTTTTTTTATGTTGAAGTGGGGGTATTTATAGATGAAAATGTGAATTTTGGGGAAAAAATTGAAAAATAAATTAAAAGTGGGTAGAAAACGGATATAATATTTTGGGAAGTGGGAATTTTTTTTTATTTAAAAAATTTTGTTTAAATTAATTTTAAAAAAATTTTAAAAAAAAAATTGAATATGCCAACGGCTAAGCCGTTGGCCAATCAGACAGCGCCACATAAGGGTGCTCAGCGGCACGGACGTGCTCTTAGCTAAGAGCAGCGCCGTGCCGCTGGCACGGACGGACGGCTTGCAGCGGCGGATGAGCTCGTCCTTGCCACTGACACGGACGAACGGACGACGATTTTGTAACCGCTGCGGATGCTCTAAATTTTTAAGATTGTTGCTTTTATTTTGTATGGTGTGGACCTACTTTTGTTTAACTTATATTCCAATTATCAAAAAATTCTATTGACTATAATTAGTCCATCATAAAAAATAATTTGATAAGATTGATCGTGTATATATTGTAACGAGAATTTGTATAATTGAAGATGAGGAACGTATATTGACACTTGAATCGAAATTGTTATTGAATCACTCATGAAACTGAGCTCGAAATTGAAGTACAAATTGATTGTGAAGATGGAAGAAAGCTTAGCTAATAACAAACTGAAAATAGGTAGTTAAACATTAACAAACTAACAGCTACATTTGATCGAACGGCGGTGATCAAAATTTACAACTAAAAAACAGATCCGACGGCTCCTGAACCATCAAGCAATGTTTCAGCTTTTCTTCTTTGAATCATCAAGTTTCCAACTTCAGCAATGGATTAGTTGAGCTATCATACACAACAATAATTAATTTTATAATCTAAGATACTTGTACATAGACCTAAACATTATGATTATATAGTTATTAAATAGTATTTGCACTTTGAGATTTCAAAGTTTCCTAAGTTAGCCTATCTTAAAAGTCCAAACGAAATATCTTGATTTTTCTTTCCCTAGTTGTGAATTAGAGTCCGTCTACAACAAATAAAAAAGCAATAAAAAAACGATATTGCATATGAATCAAATTGGATCTGAATCAGAATGTAAAAAGATGAGAAAGTTAAGTGTAGCGGTAATGAATTAGCTCCCATTATAATACTACCTTAGCAAGCTGAATTAGGAAACATTTCAATGAGAATGCAGATAAAACAGAAGAAAAATTACAAATTATAAGCCACAAAATATTTAACCCTAATTTTGCTCTAAATCACATCCAAGATATACATACTAATCAATCACCCATCCCAGAAATTCAACAACGCAAAGTAAAATGAATCAAATTTACAAAATCTAAACTTCGACACCACAAATAAATGCATCAAAATTCAAAAACAAAACATAAATTATTTTTGTGTAACCATCCAACGACTTTGGAATTGAGGCTTCCAATTCTTGTTTAATTTCATGGTTCTAATTTCCAGACCTGCAAGATGAAGACAATGGAAATACTAGGTTCATTTGTGGTAAATTATTTTACATATTTAAGGTTCAGGACTTAGGATTTAGGGTTCAAAACTAAAACATAAATTAGGAGAAAATTCTTAAACCTTAAAACCTAAGTCCTGAAACCTTAAAGATGTAAAATAATTTATTTTAGAGAGAACTACACTAATAGTCTCTGATCATATCGAAAAATGCATCAATCGTCCCTAAAAAAATTTTATATTCTTTTTGGTCCTTAGAAATTACATTTTTAGTACCTGTCAGTCTTTTATACCCCTCTGCATTTGAAAAATCTCCTAAATGCCATGAAGGACATTTTTGGTATTTGGAAATTACAATTTTAATACCTCTTCAATCATGCAATTCTTTTTGACATACATAAAAATACATTTTCGGATACTAAATATTTACATTTCTAATACTAGTCCATTTTATATTTTTACAAGAGAAAACATTTTCTTTTGAAATAATTCACTTAATTTTTTTAAATAATTACTTGTATAACGTATAGTTAAGCTTTATAATGAAAAAATTACTATAGTTTACTTTAATATTTTTAGTAAAAAATGTTACTTGCAATAGTTCCCTTTAATTTACGTTAGATATAATTCACATAAATTTTAATTACTATACTTAAAAAATATTTTTCACTATACTAAGTTTTAATTAATGTAATTAAAATATTTATTTTTCACTTAAGTATAGTAACATTTAAATATTTAAGTGACATTCTTTATATAAAAATTTACTATAGTTCACTATAATATTTTTTCTTCTCAAATTTAATAAATTTAAGTAAAATTTTTAAGTAAAATAAAATCCCACACAGAACTTTCTATAGTTCACTTTAATATTTTATTAAAAAATGTTACTATTATATTTAGTTTTGAGATGTATAATAAATGATATTTATTTTTAAAAATAAATAAAGCATAATTAAAATATTTTGTTTTCTTATTTAAAAATTTGAAATTATAAAGAATTTAATATTATTTAAATAAAAGTATAATTGAGTTTTTAAAAGAAAATGGCGATGGAAGAAATAATTAAATAAATTAATGGGAGAATAGAAAGATCCGAAATGCCCCCAAACTATAAATATTTACATTAGTGGTGCCTAGGGTTATTTTAGTCTTAAAGTATAAAAAATGATATAAAATTTTTATAGGAACCATTAGTGCATTTTTCGACAAAATCAGGGACTATTAGTATAGTTCACCTCTTTATTTTATATAACCACAAACTGAATCAAGGATTTCCACCATCTTGACTTTGCAATTACGTTTCACCTTCAAAATACAAAGCAAAATAAAAAATAGCATTTTTAACATTGCTGATTGTTTGATTGGGAGAGATTTTGATAATAGAAGTAGGGACTGAATATTTTTATATATATAGAATGTATAAATCAATTAAGCGTTTATTTAATAATGCTTTCGTAAATGATGAAACAAAAAATATTCTTAAATTTAGAAAAAATTTTTGACAACCATGCGTATCTTTTTATTTTAGAATAAAGATATATTAACAAAGACTATATCTTCACTAAACTACCCTTTTATTTGTAAAGTTAACTCAGTACCAAATTGCATGAATTACATAAGGTATGAAATTATATACAATCAATGCAATTAAAACGCTTCCATTTATTTAGTCAAGTTTCAAATATAGATGATCCCTTTATGTTTCAAATTATACAATATAAATGAAATTATATACAATCACTACAATAATACACTTTCATTTGTTTAATAAAATATAAACATTGAATTTCTTGACCACAAATTTTTTTATTTAACTAGTACTATTATCGAAGTGATATCATCAAATTTGAATTCCCATTCATCTAGGCAAATTTCACAAATTGAATTTCTTGACTAATAAAATTTCCATTAAACTAAACTTATCATTTAAAAATGGAAGGGATACCTTAAAATTTCAATCTCCATTGATTTAGGAAATATTTCATACATTGAAGACTAGTAAAATTTATATCTAACAAAAATTATCATTTATAAATGGAAGAGATACCTTTAAATTTCAATCACCATTTATTTAGGCAAATTTCATAAATTGATTTATGAATTTTTCAACTAATTAAATTTCTATTAACTAGAATGGAATTGATACGTTGCATTTCAATTTTATGATATGTAAAATTTCTCTTTGAAAACTTTCCATTATTTAACATAGCACCATTACATCCACAATATAACATTAGATATAACTTTCACTTAATTTTTGAAGTGCTTGAATCTTCTAAAAAATTGAGCAATATCTATGGCTAATTCTAACAGCAACGATATTTTGTACGACATGTTTGGATCCGACGATGAAGAAGGTTCGCAAGACGAGACTATACGAGAAGGTATTTATTTGTTCTTAAAAACTCATTCTCATATTAATTATGATTGATTATTGAAACAGCCCGACTTTTTCTATCTTTTTATTTAAAATGAAAGGACGTTGCTTAGCTTGTGCACCTGAAAATTTTTATCTTAATATCTTTTGTCGAGAAAAGAATTTTACTTTTTGCGCTAAAATAATTATTCTTTCCCACCCCAATTCGAAACCCATTTGTTGTGAGGCCAAATATTTTTAAATTTCTGTTTTTCTTCTTGGTGAAGCCCAATTGGAGATGAAAACAGCCATAGATTCCTCTCAATAATATGTTACCGAAAATCTTGTTCATTATCTGCGCTACCAAAAAAAAAAAAAAAAAGGAACCAAATCAACGTGAGACTATGACTATCTTTATACCTTCTGTCTCTTCTTCACAATTCCTTCCCAATCAAAATTGGAGGAAACGAGAACATAGATCTTGGAAAAATTTTCAACTGCAACTTCTCAACTTCACCATCAATCGAAAATCTCATAATCAAGATTTAGAGCAATCGAGAGCAAGGAGAGACTAAAGAGACAGCGAATCGTGAACAGCCAAGCAACAGCAGCTCGGGAGATGACAGCAGCAGCGGCTGCTCGGCTGAACGGCGAACTGGGACAGCAGCGACTGCGATCAATAGCGGCGGCAGGATAGCGAACAGCAACACGTCGGAGTGGTGCTGGCAGCGAGCGGCAGCTCCGTGACGATGGCTGCACAGCGGACAGCGGCTGACCCGGCAGCGTCGATGCCGGCAGCATTTTGACAGCAGCGGCGCTGTGGCGGAGATGAGGGAAAGATAGGGCTGTGATGGCGACGGCAGCGCTCAACGGAGAGAAACGAGGCAGTGGTGCCATGACAGAGAAGAGAAAGAAGGAGAGCCGAGATGGAAGAAAACTAAATATGAAGCAACAGATGGTACTTGAGCTTTAAATTGAAGTCAACTTAGGAATATGAAATTGGGGAAGAATGGAGTTACGAGTAATAATTGGGCTAGTTGGACATGTCAATTCTATTTTTGGTTGCATTAAAATGTGTCGGGCCGTAAGAGATAAGAAGCTCTGGCGAAAAGAAGCACGGACTTATGGAGGGGATTTTCTCTGCGAACAAAATTGAAGTCGAAGTAAGGAATTCAAATTCAAAAAATTAAACGAACGAGGTAGGCTTTCGAACTAAATACTTTCAAGAGCTTTAGTTTTAATATATCGATTCAATCATCATTTTATGTGACGAAATGCCTGTGATTGCAATTATAATTAATTCAACTTCCATGAGATGTGATTTATGTGCTTAAAATGGAAAGTGATGTTATGTGATTTGTGTGTTGATTTATTGAGTGATTTGTGATTTGCTCGACTTGTTGATGTGATGTGAGATGATGCTCGACCCTGACAGAAAAATGATTTACGTTTCAAATACATTTTATGAGAAAAATAGAGTTTGCAAAGGGTATGTCATGCCATGTTTTTGTTTTGAGAAATGTCTATCTGTTTGTTTAGCAATGGAGTGGTCCCTACTAGACCTATTGAAATCGAATTCGGGTCTGACTAGGGAGTGAGTCCATACTCAAGCTAGTGTACACCATTGGGGATTGTGAGCCGTCTTCTGGGTCGGCCGGTCCGGTGATCGAGTTTATGGCCATATTCTCGTTTCACATGTTGTTGAGGTTATTGATGTTAAGGCTGTTGAGATGATGATGGGATTGCTTAGTGGGGAGTGAGTCCCAACTACGAGTTAATCGAATTCGGGTCCTATCAAGGGTGCGTCCCTATTTGGACTAGTGTACATGATGAGGACTATTGAGTGCACTTATTAATCTACCACAATTTCATTCAGTTTTTTTGTATATCATTTGTGTGGCATTTAGATAACATGCACGATTCACATCAAGATACATTTGATGTGTTACTTAGAGACGGTCCTAGATCGGGAATGATGTTCGATTCTGAAAAGAGACTCTATGAGGCGTATAATTCATTTGCCCAAAAACAAGGTTTTGCCGTGATGTTTAGAAGTAATACTAGTACGTATATTGTGATGTCATGTGACCGGGCTGGAAAATTGGATTGTAAGAAACATAACAAAAAAACAGGTTGTCGGGCACATATCAATGCCATTAAGCATGATTCTAGTGAATCGAATGTGAATACTATTTAATTGGCCCACAATCACGATTTAGATCTAAATATGAGAACTTTAATGGCAAGTCATAGAAGTTTTTCTATGAGGATGAAGAGGCAATTGGAAGCAAATGACATTGTGGGAATATGGGTTTGCAAAAATATTAAGTTGGTAGAAGTTCAATCTGGAGTCCTGAGAATTTAGGAGCAACTCTAAGAGATTGTAGAAACTTTATTAATGAGAAGAGAAGGTTGAGGTTTGGAGATGGAGATGCAAACGACATCCATAAGCTCTTTAGCTCATTGCAAAAAAAGGATCCGAGATTTTTCCATTTGATGGATCTTGATGAAGATTTGAGGCTCCGCAATGTGATGTGGATCCATCCGCGTAGCATAGCTGCGTATCAAGATTTTCACGATGTTGTGAGCTTTGATACAACCTACTTGATCAACCAATATCAAATGCCTCTAGCAACGGTGGTCGGTGTAAATCACCATAACCAATCTATTCTACTAGGATGTGCGCTGTTGTCACACGAGCATGCGGATTCCTTTAAGTGGTTTTTTAGTAATTGGGTAGAGGCAATGTGGGGGTTCATCCTACTGCGATATTGACAGACCAATGCGAGAGTATCAAGATTGTTGTTAGAGAAGTTTTGCCCAATACCATCCACCGTTTGTGCTTATGGCATATATGCTAGAAAATTGCCCAAAAATGTAAAAGTGTTGTTGATTATGAAAGATGCTAAACATAATTTTACTACATAATCTATAACAACCTTAGCATTGTGCAGTTGAAGAAAGGTGGGCTGAATTCCTATCTCGGTATGGTCTACAAACTAGTAGGTGGCTTAAGAATCTCTGTGTAACGAGAGAATTGGGCCCCTATTTACTTGAACCATTATTATTGGACTGGCATTGTGTCGACTCAACGAAGCGAGTCAATGCATGCATTTTTTTATTATTACGTGAATTCTCGAAGCACTTTGAAGACGTTTGTGGAATAATATGAAGTTGCTATAAATGATAAAATTAGGAAGGAGGTGGAAGCTAATTTTCAGTCGAAGAGTTGGAGACCGAGACTGACTTCGAAGTACGTATGGGAAGACCAATTTTCAAGTGACTACACGTTAAATGTATACTAGATATTCCAAGAAGAAACTAACAAGATATGCAATTGCAATGTCAAAGAAGTTGCTTGTGTTGGAGAAGATAATGTAGGTGGTGTTGAAAGGTTTGAGGTATTGGAAATGCTCATTGGGTGTAATGAATATCATAGGCAATATACTTACATTGTGGATTATAGGCCGTTTGGGGAGTACATCTCTTGCAATAGCCGTAAGTTTGAATTTAAGGGTATTTTATGTGTTCGTGTGTTGAAGGTTTTAGTTTACAAAGATGGTTAACATGTGAATGAAAGATATATAATACGAAGATGGCGAAAGGATGCATATAGACCACATTCAAGTATTGTATTTACAAGTGGATATCCTCACATGACAGCCGAGCACAAACAAACTCAAAAAATGGAGCAAGATTAACAACAATGTGTAGAATTGGCTGGTTCTTATGATGAAAAAGGGAAATTTTAGAAGAAGAGGAATAATGAGATAAAGAAAGCGCTTATAAATTGGAGAACACCTTTTCCTGCAGCATTTGGTCTGACTGAAGAAAGAATAAGCCCTGAAATTCTTGTTCCTTCTTCAGCCAGACCAGAAGGAGATGCGGCAGGAAAAGGTGCTCTCCAATTTATAAGCGCTTTCTTTGTCTCCTTATTCCTTTTCTTCTAAAATTTCCTTTTTTTTCATCACAAGAACCAGCCAATTCTACACATTGTTGATAATCTTGCTCCATTTCTTGAGTTTCTTTGTACTCGGCTGTCATGTGAGGATATCCACTTATAAATACAATATTAGAATGCGGTCTATACACATCCTTTCGCCATCTTCGTAATATGTATCTTTCATTCACATATTGAACATCTTTGTAAACTAAAACCTTCAACACATGAACACATAAAATACCCTTAAATTCAAACTTGCGGCAAGTGCAAGAGATGTACTCCACAGACGGCCTATACCACCTCCTTCCTAATTTTATCATTTATAGCAACTTCATATTGTTCCACAAACGTCTTCAAAGTGCTTCGAGAATTCACGTAATAATAAAAAAATGCATGCATTGACTCGCTTCGTTGAGTTGGCACCATGCCAGTCCAATAATAATGGTTCAGGTAAATAGGGGCCCAATTCTCTCGTTCCACGTAGAGATCCTTAAGCCACCTAATAGTTTATAGACCATGCTGAGATAGGAATTCAGACTACCTTTATTCAAACTGCACAATGCTAAAACTGTTATAGATCATGGAGTAAAATTATGTTGAGCATCTTGTAAATTTCTGGTGAATTTTCTAGCATATATGCCATAAGCACAAACGGTGGATGGTATTGGGCAAAACTTCTCTAACAGCAATCTTGATACTCTCGCAATGATTTGTCAATATCGTAGTAGGATAAACCCCCGCATTGCCTCTACCCAATTACTAAAAACCCACTTAAAGGAATTTGCATGCTCATGTGACAACAACGCACATCCTAGTAGAATAGATTGGTTATGGTGATTTACACTGACCACCGTTGTTAGAGGCATTTGATATTGGTTGATCAAGTAGGTTGTATCAAAGCTCACAACATCGTGAAAATCTTGATACACAGCTATGCAACGCGGATGGATCCACATCACATTGCGGAGCCTCAAATCTTCATTAAGACCCATCAAATGGAAAAATCTCGGATCCTTTTTTGCAATGAGCTAAAGAGCTTATGGACGGCGTTTGCATCTCCATCTCCAAGCCTCAACCTTCTCCTCTCATTAATAAAGTTTCTACAATCTCTTGGAGTTGCTCCTAAATTTTCAGGACCTCCGGATTGAACTTCTACCAACTTAATATTTTTGCAAACCCATATTCCCACCATGTCTTTTGCTTCCAATTGCCTCTTCATCCTCATAAACAAACTTCTATGACTTGCCATTAGAGCTGTAATATTTGGATCTAAATCATGATTGTGGCCCAATTTAACAGTAGTCGCCTTCCATTCACCAGAATCATGTTTAATGGCATTGATATGTGCCCAACAACCTGTTTTTTTGGTATGTTTCTTACAATCCAGTTTTCCAGCCCGATCACATGACATCACAATATACGTACTAATATTACTTCTACACATCATGACAAAACCTTGTTTTTTGGCAAATGAATTATATGCCTCATAGAGTCTCGTTTCAAAATCAAACATTATTCCTGATCTAGGACCGTCTCTAAGTAACTCATCAAATGTATCTTCATGTGAATCGTGCATGTTATCTAAATGCCACACAAATGATATACAAAAAAATTGAATAAAGTTGTGGGAGATTAATATGTGCACTCAATAATCAATAATATGAGAATGAGTTTTTAAGAACAAACAAATACCTTCTCGTATAGTCTCGTCTTGCGAACCTCCTTCATTGTCGGATCCAAACATGTCGTACAAAATATCATTGATGTTAGAATTAGCCATGGATATTGCTCAACTTTTTAGAGGATTCAAGCACTTCAAAAAATAAGTGTAAAAGTTATAACTAATGTTATATTTTGAATGTAACGGTGCTATGTTAAATAATGGAAAAAGTTTTCAAAGAAAAATTTTACATATCATAGAATTGAAATGCAACGTATCAATTCCATTCTAGTTAATAGAAATTTAATTAGTTGAAAAATTCATAAATAAATTTATGAAATTTGTCTAAATAAATGGTGATTGAAATTTAAAGGTATCCCTTCCATTTATAAATGATAATTTTTGTTAGATAGAAATTTTATTAGTCTTCAATATGAAATATTTCCTAAATCAATGGGGATTGAAATTTTAAGGTATCCCTTCCATTTTTAAATGATAAGTTTAGTTTAATGGAAATTTTATTAGTCATGAAATTTAATTTATGAAATTTTCCTAGATGAATGGGAATTCAAATTTGATGATATCACTTCGATAATAGTACTAGTTAAATAAAATTTTTATTGGTCAAGAAATTCAATTTTTATATTTTATTAAACGAATGAAAGTGTATTATTGTAGTGATTGTATATAATTTCATTTATACTGTATAATTTGAAACATAAAGGGATCATCTATATTTGAAAACTAAATAAATGGAAGCTTTTTAATTGCATTGATTGTATAGAATTTCATACCTTATGTAATTAATGCAATTTGGTAGTGTGTTGACTTTACAAATATAATAAAAGGATAGTTTAGTGAAGATATAATAGTTAATAAAAAGATCGGTTTAAATAAAAACCGGTTTAAAATATAGGTGTATATCGTATATACAATCTTTGTTAATACTCCCTCCGTCCATGATTAAGAGTCTCATTTCTAAATGGCGTGGATTTTAAGAAATGTTAAGAAAAGTGGATGGAAGAAAGTCAGTAGAATAGAGATCTCATTTGTATATATTAGTTTTAAATGATATGTGAGGAATGAGTTAGTGGAATGTGGGCCTCTTTACCATTTATGGTAATTATGAACCGGAACTTTTATTCGTGGACGGACCAAAATGAAAAAATGAGACTCTTATTCGTGGACGGGGGAGTATATCTTTAAAATTCTTATTTTAATGGCGAATATATGGTTTTACCAGGGATATCTATATTAAGGAAAGTTTTAAATGAAATTTTATTTTTGGTAGTGTTATTATTTCGAGTTGCATGGGATCTTTGTCCTATAATAGCTAATCAACATTTGGGCTCGAATGATACAGAGTTGGGCTTATTTCAAAGCTCTAACTTTTGGGCTTGTTGGCTTTGTTTTGTATGGTGTGAAAGGGACTTATTCCACCCATTAAGTTTTGTGATGCTGTGAATATTATACTAAAGAAAACTGCAGCTAAACAAACTGAAACGAATCCATATAATTTGAGGAGTAAAATTGTTAATGACGTATATTTTCCAAGTAAGTCTGTCTTGCAAGACCTTATTGAAGAAACAAAATGACCTTGAAAGTAAGAGGAGAACGAAATATAGAACTAGAGAGCAGAAATTTTAGTGTACATGCTTTCTCTCAAACTGCGACTCGTGACAGTGGGGGTCGAGCCAATCCCTGGTAGAATTCTTCGACACGTTCGCCTGCATTTTCCCTCCCTCACCTACAAGCTCCCTTAAACTGTCCACCTTATTCTCTCGCCCGCTTCCACTGTATACTCTATCGGCTTCCTTGAGTTTCTGCTTGAACTTCTGTTTGCGGCTAGAAGACTTCTGTTCCTGCTGTTTTACTTGAGATGGAGGAGCTCCATGTGGTCCGAGGTATATATGCTCTTCCTTTACAGCCTGCCAAAACGAGAGATGAGTATTCGAGATTCATTTCAAGCCCACAAACTGGATGCTTATGGTTGTATTCACTATATAGAAAATGATTAAGGATTTCATACTACAAGACCTTTTCTACTACCTCAACTTCGATCAGCTTAGTGTCTTCTACTTTTGGGATATCGGTTTTGTTTTGATCTGTATCTTCAATTTCCAAGCTTGGAATTACAAATCCATCAGTGTCTAAAAAAACCAGCAAAAATAGAACATTTTTAATATATTTCGAGTTGCAATTTTGCATTAGAATGAACATAAGAATCTATCATATAGCATACGACATGATGAAACAGAGATCGACTGACCAGCATTGCATACTAGTTAGTTATTTGCAAATTGCAGGTAAATATAAACCAGATCAGCTAAGGACATGACAGAACATACAAAATCCACCAAAATGTAGAACTCACAGAATCACGTGAGCAAAGATAGTATAACCAAATCACAAAACAAAATAGGTTGTCAATTATATCAGATACCAGTATGTTTATAGTATGCTAGACTTATCAAACTATCTTTTTAGTATGATATTAACACAATATCACTCTCAAACAAAACATATTTATATAATAGTACCACTCTTTATAGATGCATATAAGTCCACAATTACCAGACCCTTTCACGAATAGGATTAGGTTCAACCTGCTCCTCAAATTAGGATTACCAATTTGAAGTGTTCAATCAAAGTCTTCGTTAATCAGAATGATACTTAACAGCTTCTTACATATGTCGGCAATGATCAATAATTATGATAAGAACAAAAGATAGAACAACATTGTAACCAAAGGAAATATCCATTGAAGTTCAGGTTCATTCTTATTTCCAATCAATGACCTACTTGTTGCCATCCAAAGCATCAGCATCACTACTTAAACAGTAACAGAAACTGAAACAAGTAGTGAAGCATCATCCAACAAAATAAAAAGCACGCAGCAACAGAAGTTTGGCAGTGAAAACACAACCGAAATAACAACTCACAATAAACACTCTATCTCTGTCTCACATGTTTCACCAATCAACATGTATAAACACTCAGCAACTAGTATTCTCCAATTTAAACACGATCGCACAGAAAAGTAGCAATTTTCCCATTTAACGGAGGAAAAATTAATGGTAAACGAATAATCAGAAGTGGTAGATTACCCCACTCATCTTCGGCGGAAGAAGCGGATTGAGCGAGGGAAGGGTCCATTTAATGTTGCCAATCATCGATTTCCAATACAATCTCCGCCTTAGTTCAGATAAAAAGAGGGATGGAATCGAATTTGTTATCTGGAAAAAGAGGGACTTTAGAAGAATTGAGAGGGAAAAGGAAGGAAAAAAAAGCAGACGCCCCAAAACCCTAAACGCAGAGAAATGGGAGCTCGATTTCAATTTTCAAACCCAATATTTTACCCTTTTTGTGTTTTAAATTTTCTCTCGCTTCTTTGTGTTAAATTTTTCGTATTTCTTTTTTTCCTTTCGTTTTTTGTTTTTATTTGCATTTTTATTTATTAGTGTATATAGATTAAAAAAAATCTACTTATTCTTAAGTATTAAATTTGTTTTGCATATAATATTTGTAGTATTTTATTAAATCAAAATTCCTAGAATATAGCATAATAGTGTACTACTCCATATAAGGAAAAAATAAATATTTTTAAATTTAGTTCGTATATAAAATTTAAAATTTTTAATAAATCAGAAATTCAATTTACGTTGAATATATAATAAATGAATAAAAAGAAAGAAGGAAAGAATAGATTAAAAAGAAGAGATTTATGAATAGTTCGATGGTAATAATGAAGGATTATGACTGTTGTTTCATCGTAGGATAAAAGTTACTAACTTACTACTTCATATGGGGCATAGCTAAGAGACGGGGTGTTGTGGATACCATCAACCTTAACCATAGTCGATATGACTTTAAGACGAATTAGCAATTTGACTACAACATAATAATTACTCGCTCCGATCGTTATTATGAGTTCTATTTCTTGGCGGCACAAGTTTTAAGAAATGTTAAAAAAACTGAGTGCAAAAGAGTTAGTGGAATATGAGTCTCACTTACATATATTAGTTTTAAATGACATGTGAGTGAAATGAGTTAGTGAAATGTGAGACTATATTACCATTTATGGTAAAAATGAATCGGGACTTTTATTCGTGAATGAACCGGGACTTTTATTCGTGGACGGAGAGAGAGTATATGTCTATATCTGGTTATCTAAATCATTAGGTTGATAGTCTTTTATCAACTGAGGACTATAATGAGATAGTATGTTCTTTAATTTTGACCATAAGATCTCAATAATTGTAAGTATTTATAACATTTACTAAATACTTAAATTATGGGCGTAATCTGTCAATGTTTTGAAATATCAGTCAACCTTTGACATTTTATACAAAACTCTTCTTTAACCAATTGAGTTGTTTTAAACAACTTTTCCACTACAAGATGTGCAAAATAATTCAATTGGACTTGTGATGTTATCCTTCTATCCAATAATAGATATAACATTCAGATCGACACGTGATTTTATGAGATGTTATTTTACGTATGAAGTGATAAGAACATATATATTTTTATATATTGATGTGATAGAGAACTTTTTATTAAAAAATGTGACATATTTTATAGGACAAATTAAAATGTGACATCTATTATGAGACAGAAGAAGTACTATTTTGGAATTTTGATAAAACATTACTCATTTGAGAGTAAATATATACTCCTTGAATTAATAATAGTTAAATTTTAAGCTTATCACATATTGAATTCACTAATCCTTGTTCTCCTCTAAAGATCTAAATAATCAACATTTTAAAAGTCAAAATACATATTTATTCTTTTAATTTCATAGAAAATTTATAAGAAAATGTAGTTAATAGACTCGAGCTAGGTTTGAGTTGTCTTTCTTGTATCCAATTTTTATACTTCCTTCATTTAGCCTCAAGTAATACACTCCTTTGGATATAAGATTTAAGAAAAAAGATGTTTGGTAGGCCAAGTGAAGAGAGAACAAAATAGAGAAGAAAAAAAAGTCATTTTTTGCCAGAAAAGAAAGTGCATAACTTTAGTTAGGGCGATCCAAAATTAAATGAGAATCACTTACAGTGGGACCGCGGGAGTACTATTTATAGCATTATGGATAGAGGAAATCGATTTATAATAGTAAAACCAACAATCTATTAGAAATTATTTCATAAAATTGAAAATTATATTTCTTCTAAAAAAAAACATAAATCAAAACAATAATTCAAGCCTCGAGGAATACTAAACTAAGACAATGAAGCCAAAAGAAAATTCCATTGAAAAAACATCAATTAGGTTTCTTAATCTCTGAAGGTCCGTCCTCCCCCATCTCTTATAATGGATGTCGGTGGGTTGGTCTACCACTTGCTTTTGATTACTTCCTTGCAATTTGCATTTTGTCATCATGGCACTACAATCATTAATTTTTTTCATTTCTTGAACGAAAGTTGAAGGAAAATGGTATAGCGGCCATCTGTATTTCATGAACTTGTTGCATTCACTCCTCACATTTTTGTAGTTTCATAACAAGTTCGATCATATTTAGAGCATTCCCATCCGTGCTCTTAAATAAGAGCATGGAGGTAGGCTCGGACCCACTTTTACTCCTTGTCCTTAGGCAAGAGCACAACACCCACATCCGTATTCTTCCGCATAGACAAGCTCAAGGGTCCCACTATTCTATTATTCAATTTAAATACTTCAATTACTAAACATTTCTATAATATAAAAATACATTAAAATATGAAAATTACATAATTAAATCATAAAAAATAAAAATTACATAATTAAAACCGTAAAAAATAAAAATACATAATAAAAATGTAAATTTTGGGGGAAAAAAATTGAAAAATAAATTAAAAGTGTGTAGAAAACGGATATAATTTTGAAAAGTGGGAAAATAATTTTTTATTTTAAAAATGATTTTTTAAATTAAAATTCGAATTTTAATTTTTAAAAAAAAAAAAACGAAATTGTCGTTGGCCAATCGCTTGCTGCCACGACATCCTGCTCAGCGGCACGGGCGTGCTCTTATGCTCTTGCCCTGCCGCTGGCAAGGACGGACAGCTCGCAGCAGCGGACGAGCGGCGTCCTCGCCGCTGGCAAGGACGGACAAGAGCCCGCTGCGGATGCTCTTATACTTGTATTTTGACATGATGCACATCTAGAACTTGTTATAGATGTCCGGTGAGGAGTTGAGAAGGATATCAACATCAGAAGTTGGGTTAATTGGCTCCAAATTCGCATTTGGCTCCCCTGATAATGAATTGATTGTGTTGTTGGTCGCTGTAGTTGGGGGAGCGGAAGCTGGTGGCATGATCTTGTGTCGAGCCGCCTCCCGTTTCACCCATCCACATGTGGCTTCGACTGAGGGGAGATGTGTCTCCTTGAGAATGTCCCGTCGGATAATGTCATAACAGTTGTTCAAGCTGACTATGAATTTGAAAAACCGTCTAGTGCATGTGTGTCGTCGAAACTGACCGACTCTTTTATTAGAAATGAGTCACTCACCCCTTAAAAGGCCTCATAAGGGGGAGAGTTATTCACACTTATATAGGTGAGCTAGGATCGTTACTAAGCCGATGTGAGACAAGATATTAGAATTTTAACATCTTTGGTTGCAACAATCAACTGAACGACTTTGACACTAGTCGATGTTGATCCACAGTAATATTTCTCTAAACTAAGGTATCTTTATGTGATTGTATTTGCCTTTTCATTCAATTGTCGTATAGTACTAGTTATGGATCCGCCAAGCTTTCAAATATCACAGTGAGACTTTCTCAAATTGCCTTCAAGGTTTAGTGATGGGCGAAGTGCGCAATAGTGTTTGTTTCTATGACATCGACAATCAACGAGAAGACTATAAGGTTTGTATCTTCCCATTCGGCATAACCTTCGTTCTCCGGTTCTGGCGATGCCGGAATTCTAGTGATATGTTGGTAAGTTCCCTTGCTTCCAATTACTACTTTCATAGGCCTTGCCAAAAGTGGGTAATTATTTCCATTAAGTTTGAAAGCCATAGTGGCTTTTTTACTAGTTCTCAATCTGTTAGGTTAGTTGACAAACTCTTAGGCTATTTTTATCGTCTGTATTTGACATTTTTGGTCAATAATTAATGTCTTTCCTACTCGGATGCAATAATAATATTAGTATGAAATTTATGTTCTTGATGGATTATTGGAAAGATGATTTACATGCCTTTTATAAGTTGGATACACAATATACAAGAGATTTATTTTTTTCTAACACGACAATAATATATAATTTAAGCTAGTAAAAAATTAAGTAGTACAATTATTAATTAATTTTGTAATTAAAATATTGTAATTTTATTTTATTTTACTAATAGTTTAAAAAACAGCTCTATATAAATAAAAAGATTCGAAAATATATACAAATCAATATAGATAGATCATAGAATAAACCGAGTACACTACTATTTATATGGAAAGTAGGCAAAACAATTCTCTCCGCTCCACTGAAGATGATCCATTCTTTTTTTTTGTCTCAACTAAGCTGATCTATTACTAAAAATGTAAATATCATTATTTCTACTTTATTATCTTTGCTATTACTTTATTCTTTCGATTCAATTTACAAAATTAAATTACATAAAATCACATGTCACTCATGATGATGAATTTTGATGAGATAGAGGAAGTAGCTGATTCTGTACAACATTGCTTCCAGCGTAGTAGCTCTGGTGTAATACACCGATGAACAGTGGAATACTTGAGTGAATTTCAGGCATTAAGACTACCCCCATCGGTGACTATGGGATGGGGGTGGGGCATATAGGACAAAATAGGGAGTATTAAAAATAAACCAAAAATAAAATTGCCCAACCCAACCCCCATTTTCATGGCTTGTCAGCCGGCCCACCCAAAAATGAAGGCCAAATGACACTTGTCAACTTTTTATTGGTTTCATGTATTACTATTTTTACATTTTTTATTTACTATTAATTATTGATTATCACTATTTTATTTAATAATGTACATGTCTTAGAATTGTAATCTATAAATATGAAATCTAAATACTTTTGAATGTTTTGAATATTGTGAATTTATGAAATTTTTATTACTTTAAGTGATTAATTTTAATTTATTTAATTACTATTATTTTTGTCTTTATATATCATTTCTTTGTATTTTGGTTTGTTTATTTCTATGATCATATTATATTTTTTAATGTGTGTAATTTATTATTATATTGTGCTTTAATTATTTGAATATCTAATATTTTTTGTTTTAAATTTGAATCATATACTTTTTTATTATAATTTGTAGACATTATTTAATATATTTAAATTAATTATAAATCAAAATATTAATATAAAATATATGAAAAAGAAAATATTGGGTTGGGTTGGGTTGGGGTCACTGATGGAAGTAAAAAAGTTGATGGGTGTTGAATTGAGTGAGGGTTGTGTATGTGGAGGATAGAAAAATGAATATTTTATTAAAAAGTTGATTGGGATTGGGTTGGGTGAGTGTCACGAATGGAGATAGTCTAACGGTCAACCTTTATCAAAATGAAATCGGACAAAATTAAAGTGTCAGGAAATAAAAAGAAAAACTATGAAAATGAGTTCCTCAATTTGGCTGCCTAATGCCTATACTATAAGTCAAGTCAAACGATCCAACAATTTATCATACTGAGAGAATATGTAATCTCAGCCGTCCGTCAAATCCCATCTCGTCCGTCGATTCCATTCTTTTCAGAATCCCGCTCAGTGTCACATCCTACGTGGCTTTAAACTGGGTTTAAAATCCGGATTTGAAGTCCGCAGTTAAAATTCTTTGCCCGAAAATGTAAAACGAAATCAGACGGACAAAAGAAATTCTAAAAATATCAGTGGGGAGTGAGCAGAGCTGCAACGGCAAGACTCTTTTCAAGTTGAGCTTCTCAATTTCTGTAAGTTATGCTTTAGCTTTCGCCGTTTTCTCTTGTAATTCATGAATCACGGAACTTAATTTGGGTTGTAGTTATGTTTTGCTACCCTTAATTGAGTTGAATTTGATGCCTTCCCAGGTTAGGGTTTCGTCTTCTTGTATGTGAATTACGAGTTATATCTTGCAATTTTGCTGCTTTCCTTGACAATTGTTGTTCTACTTATTCGTTTTAATTCATAGATCTTTCAGAGAGCCTTTAAAATCATGAAGCTTGAAACTTTTATTCATAACGACTCTGTTGCGAAGTTCTGTAAAATTGTCTAATTTTAGTTGCACATGGGGTGCTGTAGATTGGTTTAGCGGACAATAAGGTTTCGGAAAGTTACGGAATTGGGACTTGCGGCTTGATGGGTGAGGAAGGTGCGGTGTCGGAAAAGGTCGAGCCTGTGGGTAATGGGAAGGTGGAGGTTCTTGAAAAGGCCAATGTGGAGGGTAAGGCTGAGGCTGTAGAAGATAACAAAGGAGAGCAGCCTGATACGGTGACAGAAATGGAAGAGGATAAACCAGATGAGGAGAAAACTGAGGCTCAGCAAATGGATGTCGATAAAGAAGAGGCCAATGGGGAGAAGGCAGAGGGGGAAACGGTAACAATAGAAGGAGGAGCTGAAGAAACTGAGAAGCAAGAAGCTGAAGCTGATGAAGAAAAGGAAGAAACTTTGAAAGATGATGGGGGAAAGGAAGAAGTGAAGGATGAAAAAATGGCGGAAGAGGCTGAGGAGGATACTGAAAAGGTGACGGAGGAGAAGGTTGGGGAAGATGATGGATCTAAAGACGTGGAAGATAAGCCGGAGGAGCTGAAGGAAGGGAAAGGCTCGAAAAAACGCCCTAGATCGAAGACTGGTGGTCGGAGAAGTGACAAGACTACAAAAAAGGAACCTGTAGAGGTGAAGAAGGAGACTGAAAAGGTGGAGAAGGAGCAGAAAACCCCAACTCCGAAAAAGACAAAAGAACCTAAAACCTCAGTGGTGAAAAAGGAAATTGAGCCCAAGACACCCTCGGCTTTTTCTCTTGAGCGTCCTGTGCGTGAAAGGAAATCTGTGGAAAGGTTGGTGGCTACTATTGAGAAGGATGCCTCCAAGGATTTTCGTATTGAAAAGGTGCAGCCTTTAAGATCTTAGCTTGTTTTCAACTTTCTTATTTTCTAGTTTAGTTGCTACTGTATTTAAGTATTAACTTGGTGTGCTTTTTTTTCAGGGTCGTGGAACTGCGCTGAAAGATATTCCAAATGGTACTATGTTTGACTAACTTCTTTGCCTCCTCAACACATACTTTTAAATGTTATGCCAAATTGCCAATTGTATGCATGTTACTCTCAAAGGATTATGGTTGAAAGTTGTGCTCAAAATATATTTTGATTCTGGCCACTTCTTGTTACTTTCCTTCATTGAGTTTTAAAAGAACCACTGAATAGTGCGTGCTTAATTATCTGAGTTACAAAGTGATCAAAATGTTAAGAATATACCACGTTTGATCTCATATGAATATGCTTTTCCGTTGAGTGTACAAGTTTTGGTGATTTTGTTTCTTTCTATGCTCCAAAATGTTTGAAGTTCTCTAAGCAATATTGCTGCTCAATTTATTTTATTTTATTTATGTACTTCAATTTATGCTGCCTCAAAGTGTGTGTGTATTACATACCTTAAATTCCTGTTTGGTATTTATAGGATATGAGTCATATGACAATATGACATAGAAGGTCTACCGTTCTAGCTTCATGAATGAATTTTTTAATATTCTTGACCTTGATTTTCATTCAGTGGCGTACAAATTGTCAAGAAAGAAGACTGAAGAGACTTTTAAAGTGCTGCATACTATACTCTTTGGAAGGAGAGGAAAGGTAAGGCATCTTATGTGTTTAATTTCAGATGCGCTTTGTATTAGTTAATTCACCAGTGCTTATCTTATCTGCACTTGAACTACATTAAGAAATCTTATGAGCTTTATCCAGGTCATGAATTCCATTAGATTGTAGAATTTTGTTTCATAGATTTCAAAGTATATCTAGCAGATTCATAGTAGCATGCTATTTGTGATAATTTAGCACTTATGCATCACCACCATGAATAACTGTTGTTCTGTCAATTTCCAATTTATTCTTGGAATAAAACATGTTTCAAGCACAAGAGATAATAAAGGTGATGTAGGGTTTTTCTTCACTCACAACTTTCTGTACTTCAAGCTATTATTCCTGGCATTGGAAATATTTTTTCTTTTTTAATGCTTACTATAGACATTTGACTTGTCCAGGCTGCTCAAGTGAAACACAACATTTCGAGATTTTCTGGATTTGTTTGGCATGATAATGAGGTAAGAGAAACTCTTGACTTTCTGTTGAATTGCAGATTCTCTTTTGTTTCCCCTTCTAATGATTTAACTTTTAGATTTTGAAATGAAAACTTTGTAGGAAAAGCAAATGAGCAAAGTCAAAGAAAAACTTGACAAGTTTGTCAAGGAGAAATTAATAGAGTTCTGTGATGTCCTTGATATTCCAATTTCAAAGACTAGTGCGAAGAAGGTCTGCTCATACATCACTTTGTCTTTGATAACATAAATGTCTTTGCTTGCATGTTATGTGTCTTTCCATATTAACTTTAATTACATATTCTCAGGAAGATATCATTGTAAAGCTGATGGAATTCTTTATGGAACCTCATGCTACAACCTCTGATTTGCTTGCTGAAAAAGAGCAGGTTTGTCACTTTATTAACTTTCCTAAATATACTGTGACCATGTTAGTTTCTTCCTCAACGTGGCCTAAATATTGGAATCCTTTTCATGCATTTTACAACTAAGGGAACGAAGAGAAAGAGGAGTAGCAAACCAGCATCAGGAAGTGCTACACCAACTAAAGGTTCAGTAAAGGTACTTTTGTTTTGCTCTTTGTAATTTTCTGGTCAAAGGTTGAATTATTTACTTGAAGGTACCGCTGCAACTATGCAGTCTTGTGTGTGTGTGATAGAAGTAAAGGCTGACGAACAAAAACATAAACTGGAAACAAACTCTAAGATTGAAAGAACACGGACATAAACTGGAAATAACTGAATGGAATTTATCGTACTTAAAGAAATACTAGAAAATAATCCTCACGCCTGAAGCCACCATCTAATACCGTTCTATCTCTGTTCTTTTCCCATGATGCTCACTAATAAGACGCATCCTTTATCCAGAAAATTATATTGAATCCTACTTGTGATCAGAAAAGAAAAGTGATCCTAATTAAAACAATTAACTAAACTTGAAAATAAATAAGAAAAAATCAAATCATAATTATATAAGGAAGTAAGTCATAAAGAAGATAAATATGCAAATCCCCTCCAAATCACTATATGCATATCTGTATCAATTGTTGATGTTGTACATTGAGCACTGCTTTTTTCTATAGCCAAGTCAAACTCTTGAAATCAGATCTTATATGGCCAAGTTCACTTTTCCCTTGCACCACGATAGGTTTTTAGGCAGTAGTTTCTTTCTCATTCATATGCTGATGCTTTGCTTGATTATTGTTTTATTGATGAGCTTAAAATTGTGTTCGAGCATGTAGTTACTTGCAGTTTGTGGTCCTAGTTAGTAAGTATACACAAACAATACAAAAATGTTATTTCACTCTTGAGTGAAGATCATGTAATTGCCTGCAGTTTTTGGTCCAAAGTAGTAGTAATACAAACAATCCAAAAATGTATTACACTCTTTACTTTTGAGAGAGAAATTTTCTGGGTCTTTTAATAGTAATGCAACTCATTTCTCTAACAGAAGGAGTGGAGTTGAATGAATAGTAGATGATGTGGCTGCTACATTATTATTACCAGATGATGTAGATAACCTTGTGCTTAACGTTTAAGTTTAAGTTTAAGTTTTCATTCCTATTGAATTGCAAATTTCAAATTGGCAAGGTGACAAGGTCAATGAATCATGACAGAAATTAGAAAGTATGAAAAGAATTGATGTGCAATTTTCAAATTGGCAATACCAATTTTCAATTATATGTGAAACTTGGCTGTTAAATTGGGTTGAAGAAGGTAACCAAGTTAAAAATGTTGTTGACCATGATGTGTGGAGCCATGCTAGTACATCATACTCATCTTTCTTATCAGTTTTGGTGAATATAATTTTCAGAGTCGAAAGAAAGTTGAGAGTGATTCTAAAAAACGTGGGGAGGCAAAGGTCACTTCTCCTGAATCAGAAGATGAATCTGATGAAGATAAAGGGGAAGATACAAATGGTGCTCAGGACAGATCAGAAGAGATGTCTGATCAAGCTCCAAGCGAGGGGAAAGGAAGTGAATCTGAAGAGGAGTCAGATGAGGACAAAGGAAAGAAGAAGGCAAGTTCTGCAAAGTCTTCTATAAAGAAGGGCTCTTCTGATAAACCCAAGACAAAGAAAGTGACAATCTCTAAAAAGACCAGTCCCCCACCCAAGAAATTACCAGCAAAATCACCGGACAGCTCTAAAATCAAGAACGACTCGTGTGCAAAGAAATCTTCAGTTAAAAAGAAGGATGAAGCAGTGAAGAAGTCATCAATCCCAAAGAAGTCACCATCAAATGACAGCCTTGGTAAGTCACCATCAATTCCCCTTCCATCTGTTATGTGCTGATGTGTTGCACAGGTTGAGAGCCCTTGTAACGAGTCAGTTTTCTGAAGTTCATTTTGTTTTGTTCAAACACAGGGAAGAAAGTTCTGAAAGTGAAACAGAAGCCCAAGGAAGAGACTCTAGACCCAAGTGATGATGATCTTAGAAACTCAATCTGTAAGATCCTCAAGAAGGTCGATTTCAATACGGTGAGTTCTGAAATATTAGCTCCACCTTTGTTTATTTTCTGTTTGCTGGTTAAAAGGAAAGAGGTCGGAGAAGGCATACACATGATATATCCACACATGATCTGCATTGAGGTCCAACCTAATAATGGGTGCATGTCCTACAAACCTGTAGTCTATTCCGTTCTCTCTTGGATAAAGTTATAATCTCATATTCTAGTACTAGGTTGAATATTGCTGGTTTGGCGTGCATAGGTCACTTTAGTGGCAATAATGGGTTGACATGTTTAATGCAGTCTATTTTTTGCTGTACGGTTGAGTTAGTCCTCTTCTTTGATACACCTGATATGCTCTTTCTTGCAGGCTACATTCACCGACATTTTGAAGTTGCTTGGTAAGCTCTCGCATTTATCTCAGTTATGTTTGGTTTTCCTAGTGCTTGATGATATTAGGATCCGTAACAAGATTTTGACCATTTCAGCAAAGGAGTTCAGCACTGATCTGGCAGCGAGGAAGTCAACAGTAAAGCTGATGATTCAGGAAGAGCTGACAAAGCTAGCCGATGCTGATGGTGATGATGAAGGTGAAGAGGAGGATGAAGGAAATGTGGAGAAGGACGAAAAAGCTCCTTCCAGTAAAGGTGTCAAGGCAACGTAGTGTACACACTAACAAAATACCCTTATCTGTAGTTGTGTTGTTGTAATGTATCAGTGTTCCTGTTATGGATCGAGGCAGCTGTAATTAATTAACGTTAGCTATAGCATTGTTAATTGCTTACCCAGCTTCCTTAGTTGTTCAGACAATTTAACTGGTCAAGCTTGTTATGTAAACTGTGATAAATTCTTCCCCTTTTGAATTTATTAGGACAATTTTTTTTTGCTGTCACTGCATGCACTCTCGGACGTATATTTGAAGATCTATACATATTGGAGCTATTACATTTGGGACGAATGTGCCTCATTTGGGCAAAAGCGTCTCGACCTGCTGAGTATTTCGTCTTGACGTGACTTCGAAGGTGCCAATGTGCCATACCATCTCTTTTGTACATGAGAGGGCTAGGAGAGTTAAAGTAGGGGACTCAAATATTTCTATTGTTGTCTTGGATCCAAAATTCTACAAACAATGCTGTAATATTGCAGTAGTTGTAGTTTTAGTAACAATAACTAAATTTGCTGTGGTGCTCTGAAAATACACATCAGATTCCTTGGAGCTATGACAAACATAATTGAATGAACCATCCATTGCACACATCTTCCACAAAAATTGAACACAAAAACTAAATGAAAACAACAATTCCATAACAATCAACAATTGTAACATCTACTCCATCGCTTTTGTTGCCACGCCACCACCACCACTACAAACAAACAGTCCAAAACACACCCTCTGCAAAGGGCATGATTGCGAGGAGTGGTGGCAACGCTCCTCACGACGAGCTCTTCACAGTGATTTCGCAGAAGAGTTTGAGAGAGAGGGATCAAGAATAACAATTTCAACATGGGTCAATTTAATCTATGGCTTTTTTCACTTATTAGTACTCCCCTTGTTCCAGTGGCGAACGCAGGACTTGGGGGTCCAAATTACTATTAATAGTTGCATAGTATTTTTTGATATTTATCTCACCGCAAGTAGTTGTGGCATGATTGATAAGGAAGTTGTGACATATATAGATTATAGTGAATGACAAATAATAAAAAGATGACAATAACTAGATATACATGTGATCGTTAAAAGTAGTTGAAAAAATGGGAAGGGTTAACAAAAAAAAAAAAAAAAAAATTATTGCAAAGTGAGTAGTATATTTTAAAATTAATAACTTGAGTATTTGAAAAAAATTAGAAGTGCTAACAAAATGAATTTTTTTTTATTGCAAAGTGTGTATAATTTGAGATTAATAGTTTGTCCTTGTCTATTTTATGAAAAGAAGAGAAGTGTAGACAAAACATATTTTTCAAAAAAATAAATAAATTAGTATTTACAAAACAAAAGAGCTGGAAAATTTTTTGAGGAAGACTTATGCCCTCTTAGGATTCGAACTCAAATTTCAGCCACGCCACCTAGAGGTGCCCACCGTTCAGGAACCGACGGTTACGGTTCGAAACCACCGGTTCCGGTTTTGGATATTGTTGAACCGGAACCGAACCGCGAGGGTGTTTCGCGGTTACGGTTCCAGTTCCAAAACCGCCTGTTTTTGGTGGTTGTTTTACGGTTTTTCACGGTTCCGAACCGTCGATTTTTTGCGGTTCCGGTCTGGAATCATCTGGAACCGACGGTTCCGGCACGGTTTCGGTTCAAAAAATTTTGAACCTGAACCGAACCACAGTTCAAAAATTATCGATTTCGGTTCGAGTAAATTCTCACGGTTTCGGTTTCGGTTTTAACCGCTGGTTCGGTAAACCTTGGGCAGGTCTAACACCACCCCGTTATAAAGATACAAAAGTTGGGATTCCATAGAACCCCAAGGCTCCATGTAAGTCCACCTATGCCTTGTCCTATAAAATTGACACTATCTCCATTTTGGTCTATCCCATGAAAATAGTCTAATTCTATTTTTTTTTAACTTTTCTCTATCCAATGAGTGGAGTCTATTATCCACCAATAATACTTTAATAATTTTTTTCCTTCCATCTCTTTCATATTTTACCAATTTTGTAGTATTCTTTTTTAATAATACTATTATTCTTGACTTTTAACAGTTTAATATACTCTTGTGTTCTATTAAAAATGATAGTACTACATTTTATAAAATGGAAATAACATTATCTCCACTTAATTAAACAAAACAACCAGACATAATATTTTGAAAAGCAATTATACTACACATATGCTATAAAATGGAAATAACACTATTTCCACCTAACTAAACAAAACAACCGGACATAAAATTTTAAAAAGCAATTAAACTACACATATGCTAAACTCTTAGTATTACTCCATTTCTCTACCTAACATTATTGAATTTTTTATAAATGAGCATTAAAAGAGATAATTAATTATTTAATAATAAATGTGCTGGCATTTTAATTTGAAAAGAATGTGTTGGCAACTTATCATTAATAACTAACATATGTATAATCTAAAACCAGTTAATTTGTACCTGAAGTTACTGTACCCTCCATGTTCCTTGTGATTAATTAGATGTCGATGCGGCAAAGTACATTGATCGATATTTAATCAATGTACTATAAAAAATTAAATCATAAACTACTAATTATAGAATGACCAATAAAAATTAATTATGTTTTAAATTACAAAATTTAGAAGTATATTGCTTGTAATATTTGCTAGTACATACCTCTAAAAATCCCAAAAGCATACTACATCACTACTTACAGGATTAATTATTAAATCTAAATTGTTTTGCAGATTAGCGTAGTAGTTAAATTATTAAAAGTAAAAAAATAACAATAAAACTACGCAGCAATATTATGACTGGCACACAAGCTTATTTTAAAAATTGCATAAAATTTTTAATTTGAATA
The DNA here is from genome assembly GCF_023119035.1 of Salvia hispanica. Classification (NCBI taxonomy): domain Eukaryota; kingdom Viridiplantae; phylum Streptophyta; class Magnoliopsida; order Lamiales; family Lamiaceae; genus Salvia; species Salvia hispanica. The sequence goes on along the minus strand of NC_062967.1, from coordinate 21,891,382 downwards.
AGGATTATAGATAGCCACTTAAGAGATTTTAACGTTAAAAATGATGATCTTAATAACTGATTTCCAGATATAGTGGAGATGATATCTATGAATATAACAAACACCAACTTATATCAATCTCGTATAAACATTATATATATGCAACGGAGACCGTCTCAAAAATTCTTGGAACTCATAACCCTGTTTTCAATTATCAAAAAAATCTTTTCATCTCAACAATGAATCGATTATTACTCATCGCTTTTCTGCTAATATTCTCCCAATATTCCAGCAAAGCACATTCTACTCAAGGCCCTTCTCCGCCTCCATCCGAAGCCGCCAGCCACGCGCCGTCCCCGGCCGCCCATTCTCCGGCACCTTCAAAGGCCGTCGCCGGCGCGCCGTCCCCGGTCAACTCAAAAGGCGAGACCCACGCGCTGAGTCCGTCCACCTCACCGCCACCTAGCAATACCAGCCCGCCTGCTCCACCGTCGCTATCTCCCCCAACCGCTTATCCACCGCTTCCGAGCCCATCACGTCCGTTGAGGAGCAACGCTACCGTGTTAACACCTTCGCCGGCGCCGTCTAGTGCCCCAGCACCTGCTGCTGGCCTACCTTCGTCCCATAGTAGTTCGCCCGCGGGTTCGACTCATCGTGGCCCCGTCATTATCGATTACTCCTCCGCCAACTCTTTGTACGCCGCCGCCTCTCTCCTTCTTACCGCCATCGCTCTATCGGCCTTATAATCACGTTCATCTATTACTAGTATTTTTTTAACTAATGAGATTTTTGTAATTATTTCATATGCATCAATTCTTGCTTTTTTATTGTTTATTTTTCGCTTCAATTTTGTAGTTTGAATTTGATTTGATTTTGTTTCTAAATATATTATCCATCGTTTCCAATTTTGTTGTAGTGCATGTGTGATGCAAATCGATATTAAATAGTAAGTAACATGAGAAATATCAAACAAAAAGTTTGTACTCTATTTGATGATAAATTGTTCCCTTCCAAATCTCTCTTATTTTGATTTGAACTCTTAAAACATTTAAGAGCTATCAAGAATACAAGTAGAAAAAAAGAAAAATAAAAGAAAGAAGAAGAATACTAGCAGGGTTTGCCAATTCTGCAATTGACAACTCCAGCAGCCGGTATTATACTAGTCAAAAGCGAAGCTGGTCTTGCAACCATGCTCGATGCTTTAGCGTAGGTCGCCGCTGTTGCATTTCCAGAAGCTATGAATCGCGCTCCATTCAACAAAAGATCTCCCTCCGATCTCCAATTCCAGCTCTTCCACTCCTCATCTCCCGGGCTGCTTTCCCTTTTCGTCACCTGAATTCACCCCATGTGCGTGTGAGTTAAAAGCCTGCTTTGCCAACAATAAAAAATATATATACTTGCCTCTTTTGTATGATCGTCGTCTGCTGCGATGAACACATTACCCTGGCTATTGATCGTCGGGTTAGCACTTCCCCCGATCGCGTACATCTCCCACCCAGTGTATACATTGTTCACAACATGAAAGTAGCCATGCCTACACCTTCATTACCAAAAACCATTGTTTTTATTTTTAAAATGATCAATAATAATTTTCCATCTACCTCGAATCCCAAGTTAGTTAGTTAGTTACCTGGGCATTCTTTGAACCAGACCTTCCCCAAAGTAGTTAAAAGCAATGGTGACTTGCATCTTCTTATCTGCTACATAATCATCGCTATGTCCCATAAGCATCACTTCATTGTGGCGAAACATGTAGTTGTTGGAGACCGTGATGGCCGTGGATCCGGAGACTATGTCGATGAGTCCGTCGTGGCAGTGCGAGAGGGTGCAGTGGTCAATCCACACGTCGCGGGCTCCAAATATCGAGATCCCGTCCCCGTCAGAGATGCCCCGCAGCTCGTAGTGCTGCGGGCCGTCCGTCACCACGGCGTTCCCGCCCTGGACACAGTCGTGTATGTAAATACCGTGAATGATAATGTTAGTCACACCTTGTATTGTTATGCACGGACCGTTGGCCATCTCGATGTTGAACCCTCTCCCGTCGATGGTCTTGTACGAGTTCATCATCAGCTCCTCCTTCAGGGTGATGCTCATGTCGCGCTCGAAGATTATCCAAAGGGGCTCGTTCTGGATCACCGCGTGCCTCAGCATCCCCTGCCTCGGCTCCCTCGGGTCGTCCTCCTCGGTCGTCACCACGTAAAACTCCCCGTCCCGCCCCCCGATCGCGTCGCGCCCGAACCCGATCCCGCAGTCTGCTAGCACTTTTCGATTCGTCTCCCAGTCTGGGTCGCACCGCCAGCAGTCGTCGATCGGGTTGCCTGTCCTGCACGTGGCCGACCCTGCCCCTGCCCCTTCTGTCATGTTCTTCATTGATCTCCTGCAATTTAATAAGACTAAGACTGATCAAAATTTGACTAAATTTCATGATTTAAATGACTATTTTAACCCTGAAATTGAAAGTTGGGCAAAGGGGCGTACCATCGGGAAGGTTGAGACGCGTCATGCATCACCGGCCGTGCGGAAAATGTGGAAGCATGCGAGAGCAGGGTAAGGCACACGAGTAACAAGACTATTGACATTGTTACTTAGCTTGGACAGAGCAAATGGAGTTAGGTGGCTTATATTATGCTCAAATTTTGAGATTATTAATAAAGGTGTGGCAATAAATTGGGAGTCACAATAGTTGTTGGAATTCATGACATATAAACTCGCCGTTGCCAAAGCTGTTGAATGTACGATTTGAAGCACTTGATAATGAGATTAGAGAGAATATAACAAAAAAGATTCAAATTATTGAAGTAGTTTGCACCAATAGGAGAATTGCAAAGTACTAACAGTAGTGGACTGCGCAATAGAGAGGATAAGATGGACCAATTCATCTCATCCATCATTTTCCTTTAATTCCTTTTACTACTCCTCAATTAATTCCTTTAATACTTTCACGTTTTCAATTAAATGCTCAGCAACTACATTACGGTCAGCAAATTTATTTATGGAGGGAGTTTCTTAATTTAGGATACCTTTAGATTTTTTAAATTTTTGGGTAGTGGTGATGCTCTAGCTTTTTCTGGAACGAGATCTAGCGATGGTTAAATATAGAGATTGGAGAAGAATCCGAATTGATGTTTTACGGGTATGTGATCTTCATGTTTAATGGAGTAACAAAATATAGGATATGTACGAGCACACACCTAAAATAATAATGAATTAGTTAAGGATGTGTTTAATTAGTATAATGAAACTGAAATTATGTTAGTAGTTGTAATTTTTTTGAACTGAATTTGAATTACATATTTGAATTAAATTTTAAATTATTTATTTTTTAAAAATTAAGTATTTCATCATTGTACTTTAATTTCATACTCTTTATTTAATAAATAATAGTAGGAGTAATCAATAGTTGACATTTATTTTTAATTGAATATATTTATAACTTGTTTCTTATATATACTACGAAACTATATTGTGTACGAGTGCATGTGATATGTGTCCTAAGAGCATTATTGTGTATCATACATGTTCGTGTGTGCCGTGAGTGCAATGATGTGTGCAGTGTTGTGTATTGTGTATGTTTGTGTGTGTGTTGTGTGCATTGTGTGTATGTTTGTACATTATCTTTTGGGAGACAATTTTAAATATATACTCTGACCATATATTTAAAATAATAGAATTGGAGTTTGAATTGAAATTCAATACTAATCTCAAACAGGAAATTTTAAATTGAAAATTTCAATTCTAAATTCCACAATTCATAATACCAAATTTACGCTTAAAGCTGCTCAAGAAAACTAGGAAAACCTTTTGCCTGTCCCAGTTGAAAAGTTAGTTTTATGCATAAATTTCCGGATCGCAGCAGACCAAGACACATCCCTAAATTCTAAACTCTAATTTATCTAATTTATCTTTATAGTAGTACATATATGTAATTTTTTATTTTAAAGTTTAATTGGTACTTTTAATAATTCGATCAAGTGGTCATATCTTGATATCTCGGAAAGAGAAAATGTCATCAAGGTGAAATAAGTTACTGTAGTTTAATTAAACTTACAATTGAGATTAATAATGGCGACGTAGACACTAAAAAAATTTAGTAATCTTTTAAAGACACAAACATGATTTTTGAAACTTAATTATTAACGTTTGGAAATTTTTAAAAATAACTACTCATAATTTACGATACAAAAGAAAATGTTCCTAAGTTAAGGACAAATTTCTTAATCTTTTATTTTTTAGAATGCATCTATTTGTGTCTCTAATTTTCGCTGTGACACTAATAAAAAAACACTTTATGAAATATTAATGGTATAACTGGACATAAATTAGCATCCTTAATAACAGTAAAAAACTGTCCTTATTTGATTTTTTTTTTATTGTAGTGAGATCAATATCAATGCTCCAACTAGCTCACGCGAATATAATACGATGCCGTTGCTAGTCATTGCTCCTTTTTCATGTGCTTGGCCCCAACTTTTGTCACATTTAATCTAACTTGTAGGGCAGCCTAATAAAGGTGCACATACTAATATATGGCCCATTCAAAGATGATGAATAGCTGCAGCCTGTCAATGCCAAAGTTGTAATAAAACAATCTTCCATTGAGTAGTTTCTATTAATTTAAATCATATTATTGTTATAAAGTAGTCATAAACCTTCATGCCCCATACCAATACACACAACCACATCAACGCATATTTAGTGGAGTACTAAATTAGACATGGCAAGTTCTTGAATAGCAGGAACAATCAACTAAATGAAAATAGAATATAATCACAATAATTAATTAAGGCAAAGATTTAATCGTAACATAGAAAACCCCTAAGTTCCATTCTACAAATCTAACTGTTGTGATTTTTCAGAGTATAAAAACACAAGCCAGAAACGAAAACTGTAAAAACACTGTATGCAAAAGTATAAACATACTCCTGCAACAATGGAGTAATACGGAGTAATATATTGGAAGTTGAAGAACCACCTTAAATTTGATTTGAGGTGCTAGTTTCAATTATCCAATTTTATAAAAAAATTTCTTAAGCTTTAGGGATCATAAATAAACTTCTTAAGCTTTAGGGGTTGTGTTGGGTTTTCACTCTCCCATAATTGGTCATTAATCAGAGAATGATAAACTTAGAATAAGCTGATAATGTTTGAATCGTGGTCCGGTCAATGCAATTGGACCGGGTCGTACAAAGCGCGTATTATTTAATTTTTAAATATTTAAATAATTTATAATCGATCTACGCCCCGAGTAGATAATTGTGGTATATTCACTTTCTCTATACCAATTCCCGGTGAGTGAGAAATAATATATTAAAAGCATGTCATGCTATATAGAGATAATGAAATTAATTAATTAATTAATCTATTTTGATACGTAGACAAAGCAACGTGGCAAATTAGCACACGGAGAAAGCTTCGTAGAATGTGTTCACATTGATCGAGTCGTCCAGATACATTTCTGGAATGAATAACTACGTGAGAGGTGTCCAGATACATCCGTCCAGGTTCATACTCCATGATTGGCGTTTGTAACGTTTGTTACCGCCGACCGTTACAATTAGCCTTGATGGCTGCTTCGACTCCACCTCCACATGCATTGGACTTGGCCTATAACTAAGCATATCATTTGCATAGCTCTCTCCCCCTCTCTCCGTCGAAGCTCTGCTCTCGCCATCATCCAGTTCGCCGGAGCTTGTTCCGTCTGCCGTGCTGCAACGAACAAAACAAAGCCGTTTTATCTTTGAGGAAGGCACGGCAATCCGAAAGCACTACCGGGGCGTATCTCGTCTTGCGGAGAGAGGACTCCTACATCGTCTTACAAATTACATCTATGGTTTATAGTTTCTTATTTGTATTTTCATTTCAGTTTATTTATATTTAATTTCTCCCAATCTTTATTTAGTTGTATTATGTCCAATTAGTGTATCTTTGTATCACATTAATCAAAGAAAACAAACAGATAATATCTCATATACTCCATTAACTAACTTATCACCCTAAAAGCTGCCAAGTAAAAGGAATAATAAGGATAAATTATAAGGAAATATCGAGTGATTTTAAGGAAATTCATAACTACCATATAAACAATTGATTTTTTTAATTAAATTAAATAACTTTGAAATTTCACAAGAAAACATTAAACCACTAAATTATCAAATCTAATTCCTAATAATCGGTTTTGTTATTATATAGATACTACTAATTATTTTTTTATTACAACAGTATAGTATAGGGGTATAATTGTATGCATGTGTGTTCGATGATATTGACTGCTTCAAAGCCAACAACTATATGCTTGTTTCTGAATGCACATGCATTTGGCAATTTCAACTAACGTGGATATTGTTGGAATCGTGTGCCCGGTCAAAGGGTTTTGACCAAGAATAAATGCGATGAGACATTTAATTTTATGAAATTAAATGACATAACGTCGATCTACGTCGGAGTAGATGACCATTGCATATTCTTTTTTTCAAATCCGATTCCCGGTGTGAGAAATAATGGATTAAAATTCATAAAAAATGCGAGCTATAAATAAACTATGGTAAAAGCTAAGGGATTAATTAAAAGTGTATTAACCTTATTAAATTAGTATTCCCTCCGTTTCACCGAAGATGACCTACTTTCAGTTTTAGTTTGTCTCACTCAAGATGACCCATTACTAAAAATAGAAACTTTGTTATCTATGCTTTATTCCTTCTTTCTTACTTTATTCTCCCCACCTAAACACAATATAAAACTTCGTAAAATCTCATATCGTCCAAGGAAGGGGTCATCTTCTTGGGACGGATGGAGTATTTAATAAGAAGAGTTATTACATGTAATTATTATAGTGGACTAATATGGGCTGTATAGCCCATATAGGCGGGCCGCAAATAGTGTTTGACCCTCTATTTTTGATAAAAATATGAAAGATAGGTGAGTGAAACTAGCCTTTAAATGCGTGCTAAAAATAAATATATAATCACAGACTGATCAAGTAGACCAGCTAGACCAATCCACGTCCGTGCATGTGCATGGAAAGTACGTGAACTGACCAAGCAGACCCTATAGACCTATCGACGTTTCGTCGAACGCGTAATCCGAGGCTACTTTCAAAACCTTAACCACACGATACTAGTAAAACTTAGCACAGGAAAGTAAGGATCGAATCCCACAAGGATGCGAGAGACATTTTGGGAGGGTTGGCTTCTGCCACGCTATTTGAGTGGGTTAGGAATTATCTACTTGACTTGAAAGATGAACAGAGGATTCTAACTAGACTGATCAATTTGATTGGAATTGTATGGAAGTATGAACAAACGGCTAACCATGAAAAAGGTGAACGAATATTTAAATCTGCAATAAAATAACAACGAGCACGTGCAGCTAACAACCCAGACTGTAGACTTCCTAAAATAGGCAAGCAAGGTGAAAAAAAAGTAAATGTGGACCATCTTTTCTAAACTGGCTAAGTGGTGGAAAAGCTGAAAAAGTAAAAAGCATGAAGCAAATTCTCAGATCTGATCTCTAACTACCCTCCTACTTCATATTCTCTAAGTAAATAAGCAAATTAGAGAATTTAATGAACGAGCCTTAAGAAAACAGAGGATGCTTCGAACACAACTTAAACGAGAATTTAACGCTAGGAAATATTAGATCTACGCTAACTGACCAACTAGGATGACAGATAACATAAATGAACCATAATCATGCATTCTAAAAGCAGAGCGAACCAGATCTACGAAATCAAACACTAACAAATTAGATCCAAGAGATTCTAAGCAACTAACAATTGCGAAAAACATCCAACAAAACATAAATAAAGCTCAACATCATAAAATTCCACAAAACTTCCATAACAACGAAAATAGAACAATATCCAATGCTTCGAAGGACAATATCCAAATCAAACAGCAAAAATAACTAAGGATTCTTAAGCTAGGATGTTCAAAACACTAAAACTCTTAAAGCACGAAATTAAACGACTAAAATCAAAAGTAAATGATTGTATCTTCACTCCGAAGGGTGGTGGAACAACGGTTTAGATGTTGAAAAGTAGAAACTACGGTGCTCCCCCTTAGAGCCAGGAGGTTGAAAGCATTCTTGCGTGTGGAGTGGACTTTTAGCTATGAACTCTCTCTAAGGATGTGTGTGAGACTGTGTGTAGTATATCGAGAGCCCTCCCCCCCATTCCTTCAATGTTGATCCCTTTATATAGGACGGCTCCAAGCTCCAATCCCTAGGGTATATCATTCATGATTTGACATTTGTACCCTTATAGCAAAGGGTATCTTCGAATTCTCTTTCCTCTGTCCTACTCCTTGCAATGCCTGCTCCTTTTAATAACTCCTCTTGATCAGTTGGACGGCTTTTTGATGCACTTTTTATTAGCACTAAATAAATCTGTAAGGGGGTGTTCGGTTGCCAAGATTAAATCCCATTATTAAATATGTATCATGTTTGGTTCATAAGATTAAACTCTACAACTTAATCCTAGATGGATAGTCTCATGATAATTAGTCATAGCCTCCCCCTCCAACTAAAATAATCCCACAACTTAATCCTAGATGGATAGTCTCATGATTATTAGTCATGACAACCGAACGCCACCTAAGTATACAAAGTATGTATAGTATAACTAAAGGTCAGTACCGGATATCGAACACAGGAAAAACAATCACAGATAAAAACTGTAAAAAGAAAAAAAAGGTTTTGGGTTTTTGAAAATAAAAATTGTAAAAAGAAAGCAAATAACGATTGCAGATAAAAACACAGAGAAAAATCAATTGAGATAAGGAAATTCCAAGGATGTGCTTTTACAGTTATGCTATACAAATTCTAACTACAACACCCTAGCACAGTTCACACTTCACAAAGACGAGTCATAAATATATTGTTCATGCAGCACAAAGTGAATTATAGACACTAGGGGCGTCAATCCTAGATTAATAACTCCTAAAAGCTCCTAAGGCTCTTGATGTTCTCGCTCTCAATTAACAGTGTCGTTTTAAAGGAAGTTAATTATAACGTCAACTAAGCTCTTCTAACTCGCAAACCTCCTCTCATGATTATGTTGCAAGTTAAGAGATCATCACAGAATGTGTCACTCAAACATGAGCAATTATCCAACACTTAGAATAGAAGCAAAACAATGAACAAAACAAATATTAAACAAATAGGAATTGTATAACCAAAGTCGTTACTAACACATCCCTAGAATTCTATAAGTTTAGTTACACATAATTGAATAAGCTGAAAATATAGTTTATAGGGAAAACAAAGAAAACATAATAACTAAATGATATAACCCAAAGGTTGAATCATCAAATGCGTGATCTTCTCTTGAATTCTTCTTCAAACACTTTGAACTTGATGAACAATGGAAGAACTCTAAAAAATACTTTAAACTCTGGAAAATATGCAGCAAAAAGGATCTCTTTTGATAATGCTTGAGGGAGTATTTATAAACTTATTTTCGTGCTCCATAATTATGATAAATATTCAGCATAGTATGGTAAATCTTGGAGATAAAGTATGTATACAGAAGGTTAACATCTATGTTTTATTCCTCTTGGAATATAACTAGGCAGAGAAAACACGATTTCAAATAATAAGATAACTTAAATTTACCACTCCATCAATCTCATTCTCCCCTTTCCTGTGGCCGCTACATAGAACTACATTGGCTTTTTCGTTTACTTACTCCAATCCCTTTAGAAGATGTTTAGTTTGGAAGTTATATTTCGGGATTAAATATGTACTTTCTTTATTTTAGAAAGTTTGTCACATTTTTTCAATTCGTCCGTACCACAAAATTTGTCACATTTCACATTTTACCATTTTTAGTAGTGGATCTCATATTCCACTAACTTATTCTTACTCACATTTTATTATAAAACTAATATATAAAAGTAGGACTCACATTCCACTAATTTGTTCAACTCATTTCCCCTTATATTTCTTAAAACTCATACCCGATCAAAGTGTGAAAAAATTTGTGGAATGAAGGGAGTATTGTATTTGGTTTATAAGATTAATCTCACAACTTAATCCTAAATAAATAATTATATGATAATTAATCATAAACATCTCTTCCACATAAAATAATCTCATAACAAATTCTCGGGCTACATATCTTAATTAGTTTATCTAACAAACTGAACGACCACTTATAAGTTTTTCAAACAGATTGCTAGCGGCAATACCCCCTTTTCCCTACCATTCTTTGCTAGCGGCAATACCCCTTTTTTCCTACTCCCTCCGTCCCCGATTAGGAGTCACAGTTTGACCGGGCACGGGTTTTAAGAAATGTAAAGAAAAGTTGGTTGAAAAAGTTAGTAGAATGTGGGACCCACCTTTTATATTGGTTTTATAATAAAATGTGAGTGAAGTGAGTTAGTGGAATGTGGGACCTATTTACCATTTATGGTAAAAATGAAGTGTGACTCTTAATTTGGAAAGGACCGAAATGGAAAAGTGTGACTATTAATGGAGGACGGAGGGAGTACTATTCTTTGCCAACTTTTCTGAAATATTTTTCTTCAGGTACAAATTCTATATCAGATTAGTGATTGGTTATTTATGAATAGTAGTAGTACTAATGGATAGAGCAAAAAATAAAAATTAAACATTTGCACATGGAGTTATAATAATAGGGGTGTTAGGGTGCCATCACCTCTTAAAATAACACCATATCACCATTCCTAGCCAATTATTTGTACACGTGGACGAATAATAAACTGCCAGGTGGCAAAAAAAAATCTAAAAAAAGACGGCCAACAATATTTTGTACACTATACAACAATTTTTCTTGGTCAGCAATATCCAACACGCTATACAACAATCTATAGATTGTTGTGTAGCGTTTATAATTTTTTGTATAAGTGGTGTCACAGTGTCACTTTAAGAGGAATTGTCATTTTAACACAAACCTATAATCATATCCACTCTTACATAGTAAATTATTAAATTAGTTAAGCCGTATTTTTTTTTTGTTATACCAAATTAATTAAGTTATTTCGGTTTTTTCAAAAACTTTATCTTTTCCATGTTTTATTCTCTCGTCATCTTTATTACTTTATTTTCTTTCTTAGCTTACTCTCTTCACTCTAACATTTAATGCATTCCTTCCTTAAATCTTATATTCAAAAGAATGTGTCAACTATCTTGATATAGAGAGAGTATATCCTTTCAAATTTATAACATATATTACTCCCTTTGTCCCATTAGAAATAAAACATTTTCCTTTTTAGTTTGTCCCATTAAAAATGAAACGTTTCCTAGAATAGAAACATCTCTATCTCTACATTTTCATCCCTATTACTTTACTCTCTCTTCATTAACTCACAAAGCAACACTAAATAAAAATCCGTGCCGATTTCTAAATGTTGCGTATTTAATAGGACAGAGAGAGTAATTATCAAGAGGCTAATAGATGGAAACTACACAAACTATAAACCAATTCAGGTATTTACGACTAAATTTGAACGTCATCTGGCAAAATAGATTACACGGATAAACTGGAAATGGGAATACAAATTGAAACTTTAAACGCAATGATATAAGCCAAGTCGAGAAGTTCTCTTTTTGTAATATGAGTAATGCACTAGTGTTAGCACTACATCAACTTGCAAGTATACAAAGCAGAAATAGTATAGCTAAGAGTAAGCACATGATATCGAACACAGTGAATACGGTTACAGACTGGCTATGTAAAACTAGACTTCTTTCACTATTTGGAGATACGGTTTGAGATTGGTTTGAATGCTAAAATAGTAAATAAAACAATTAAAAGAAAGCAAGTTAGCAATTGCATATTAATCACGAGAGTAAAATAGATAGAGACAAGAGAATTTTGGGGATGTGCTTTCACAGTTATGGTTAATAGAAATTCCAACTACAACACCCTAATATAGTTCATGCTTAACTAGAACGAGTCACATATGTATTGCCCATGCACCACAAAGTAGATTATACACTACAATTGTCAATTTTAGATTAACAACTCCAAAAAACTCAATTAGACTCTCAAGTTGTCATCACTCTTAATTAAAAAAAGTATAGTTTTAAGGGAATTAATTAAAAGTATCTTTGGGTCAAATACAGAAGAGTTAGGGTGTGATTATGTAATTGGATGAACTGTTAATTAGTAGACTAACTTGTGAAATCAATAACCCTGGAATTTCATTCAGCTCTTGTTAAAGGAGTACTATTATTTATTTTTATGCGTTGTTTTATTTACTTTATTAATTTCTGTCCAATTCAATTAATTGAATCAAAACTCTCGTGTTTCTAGATAGTATATGACGCTTAGTAAGATAAACAGTTGCAATTTTATTCTTTGTGTTCGATATCCTTGTACTTACCTTCAGTTATCTAATTTTTCTCCCACTTTTCTTAACAAAGTCAAACAATTTCTCAAAGCATGCACGGGTAAAAAGTGGAACAATATAATGAGGATCGAATGAAGTACATCTTAATCTTTTACTTTTCGAAGACACTTTTATTTGCGTTTCATACTCCATTCTCCCATAAAAGATGTCTCACTTTCCTTTTAGTTTGTCATACTAAAGATGTCACATTTCATTGATAGAAAAAGTTTCTCCTCACTATAATATAAATATTGCATTTTCTCTTTCCACCTAACACACAAAATTAAACCTTTTAAAATCTCTTGCCGTCCTACAAATGTGATATCTGATATCTTTTGTGGACGAAGATAGTACTTTTAGTTGAAATACCAAAAATATTAATGCTTTTCGAATTGCGGTATATGGATACATAAAATTAACGTTCTTAATTGAATAAAAAACTATCATCGGCTTTTTTAATGAATACAGAATAAATAATTTATAATTTAAGGCTTTTTTAATGAATACAGAATAAATAATTTATAATTTAATTCTTCATTTTGTTAATCAGATTAAGAACACAAGATCTAATTCTTCATTTCTTTAATAACAATATTTGGATAATATTGTATCAAGTATTAACAATTGATCACATTCTGTTACTACAACGTTAACAGTTGATCACATTCGAACATAAAATTCCAACCATTTTGTCTTCACTCCCCGTAAAACTCTCTCCGCCGCGATGAAGCTCCACCACGCCGCCGCTACTCTCATAACCCTCTCCCTTTTCCTACTCCCTTCCACCACCACTGCCCACAACATCACCGGCATCCTCGCCAAATACCCCGACTTCTCCAACTTCAACAACTATCTAACCGCAACGCTCCTCTCGCCGGAGATCCAACGCCGCGACACAATCACCGTCTGCGCCATCGACAACGCCGCCATGGACCGCTTCCTCTCCAACGACCTCACCCTCGGCGCCATCAAGAACGTCCTCTCCCTCCACATCCTCCTCGACTTCTTCGACGCCGAGAAGCTCCTCCTCCTCCCCAACGGCACCGCCCAATCCCCCACCCTGTCCCCGCCCCCCGCCTCCGTCCAGATCACCAACCTCAACGGCGGAAACGTTGCCTTCTCCCCGAAAGACGCCCCCGCCGCAACATTCGTTAAGTCCGTCGAGGCCATGCCGCACAACTTATCCGTTATACAGATCTCCTCCGCCTTGTTTGTCTCACCCGAAGCGAGGGCCGCGGTCCCGGCCCCAGCCCCTGCTCCGAGCGAGGCCAATCTCACGGCCGCCATGTCGGCCCACGGCTGCAGCGTGTTTGCCGCCTTGCTGGTCTCCAGCGTGGAGGCGGAGCAGGCTTTCGAGGCGAACAATGTGACTGGATTAACGGTGTTCTGCCCGGTTGACGAGGCCATGATCGGCTTCATCCCGATATTCGAGAACCTGACGGACGACGGGAAGGAGGCGCTGCTTGAGTATCACGGGATAGGGTTCTACGCGTCGTTCTCCGGCCTGCGATCGAGCAACGGAGAGACGAGCACTTTGGCAACTGACGGAGCGACAAAGCAGTTCAGGCTTAACGTGGTGAATGACGGAGATGACGTCACGATCAAGACGCCGATGGTGACGGCAAAGATCGTCGGTACCGTGTTGGATAAGGATCCGGTGGCCATATTTCAGCTGGATAAGGTTTTGATGCCATTGGAGGTGTTCAGGTCGCCGGCTCTGGCGCCTTCTCCGGCGACCGGGGACTATTCGCACCCGGTGTCAGATGCTCCGGCGGAATCTCCGGCCGACGGTTTCCGTCGGAAATCCAATGGCGCTGCGGCTAGATTGATCAGTGATGGCGTGATTTTGAGCCTCGGTTTAGTATTCATATTACTACAGTTTTGAGGTTTCTTATTTCTGCATTCATTTTCATTTTTGCAATTTGGATTTTTTGTTTTGGGCTTTTTGTGTGAAATATACTTTGGCAATTTTACATGGATGTATCATGTATGGAGTAGTACTCATTTGCTCTATTTGTTACAGATTTGTTGGATTTCTTATTGTTTTAGGAAAATGCAGGTTTTACCTTTCATTTCTTTTCTTTTTACCATAAAGAAATCGAGAAAATCGGATCTCTGGGGCACTCTACTACTACAATAACGAAAATGTACCCATTTTGTTATTTTTTCCATCTATGGGAAAAACGCCAACGGCGTTGGCGTGTTATTAAGGGAAAACGCCATCTAAAGCGGCGTTTTGCAATTTAATTTTGATTTTATTAAAATACACTGTGGATTATAACCCGTCATTCTGGTTGGCGTGTTTATGTAAAAAACGCCATTGACAAAGACGTTTATAAGCAATTATTGGAAAAAAAAAATAATACGTTATTTTTATTTATAGACGCCGACTCGGTTGGTGTGTTTAAAAAAAAATTAAAATTTAGAAACGCCGATGCCATTGGCGTTTTTTGGCAGAATGAATTATACCAGCTTCTCCTCCCCCAAATCGCGAAACCCTCCTCCCCAAATCGCGAAAACGCGAAACCCTCCTCCCCAAATCGCGAAAACTCACACACAACTGCTGTTTCTCGGTGATTTCGCCCTCCCTCCATCAATTGCATCAACAAGGAGTGAATTGGTGTCATTCTTACCCATATATGATACATTTTTAGGTTAGTATGCTTGTTTGAATGACATTATTGTTGATTAATAGTTGAGATATTGGTATTTAGTTAGGGTATAAATTTGATTAAAAACCAAATTGGGCAACTTAATTGTGTAGGTGGAAAATTATGGTTATATAGGCTGCTTTGACATGAGTATGATATTGGGTTTAAATGGAAGCGCTAGAGAAATAAACAATCACCTACTTAATCCACTATCAAATTATCCTCTGAACAATTCTAATTCGATAGCATACCAACAATAAAACATTCCTAAACTATGTTAAAGAGACAATAGCCAAGGAAAGAACAACACTACATTATTAGCCAAAAACATAGTGTATAAACATTAAGCACATTGTTAGTAACAAACACATGAGTTCAAAGGTGTAGAAACATCTATACAAAGCCTGGATTACAACTTGGAGCAACATAGAGAGTTTAGCCTAAACACATGGTGGAATTTGCAACAAAAACCATAGGAAACATGCTCTCGTTGAGTGGAATTGGGATTTGGAGACGGATCGTCGGAATGTTGGCCGAAATTTATTCCTTTTCTTCTTCCTCCTCTCTTTTTCTCTTTTCCTCTCATTTTTCTCGTGTCTGAATATGTCTGAATATCTTCCAAAACCGCCCCGGAAACCAATTTGAAACCTAAAATTCGGCAGTTTTCGAGAAAAACGCCCGACCGGGCAAAATGGTGCCAACCCGGGCGTTTTTGATGCTGACCCGGGCGTTTCCACTGTCCCCGGGCGTTTTTAATGCTGAAAACGCCCGACCCGGGCGTTTTTGCCGGTTTTGACTGCTTCGCGCAACATTCGTCAAATGGTCATAACTTCTTCATCCGAGCTCCGATTGAGGCGTGCAATATACCCACGCGAAGCTATTTCAAAGACGAAGATAATGGTGGTAAGATCAAAGAATTTGAACACCATATTGATAGGCAACAAACAGTTTCAATCAGACCCTACTCCACATGTACATCTATCAACTAATATATAATAATCAAACCTTAATGATCAATTGATAGATGATTTAAATATACAAAATAGGAGAAAACTTGGAGTATAATTAGTATCATTTGATTCACATCAGCATCAAATCCAACGGCAATAAGAATTTTACCTCGACATCGTCCACATAGATGAGTTCCATCAACTGTTAAAACTGGTTTGCATAGTTGAAAAGCCTCCACAGCTGGTCCAAAAGCCCAAAATACGTACTTGAAAACCTTGTTCATACCGCGGCTTAATCTGTCATCGTGCAACCATTCGACAATTGTACCAGGATTTTGTCGCTGCATTTCATTCAAATAAGACGGTAAAACTTTGAATGACCACTCCCAACCACCATATACAAGCTCAATAGCTGTCCTCCGAGCATACCATGCTTTCTTGTAACTAACTTTCACATGAAATCTATTTTCAATATCCGCCACAATAGCTTTTACCTTGTAAGCATGATCGTTTTCTATCTGATGCCGAACACTCAATGCTATCATGGACGACCCGAGATTGGCGTGCCCATCATAATTGCGATCCCCCATACAAGTATGAGCAGTGGTAAACACTCTAATTTGCCAGTGTTCATCATGCTTTCTCAATGTTGCTCGACACTCCCACAAATATTTCGGTAATGACTTATCTTCCGGATTTCCTTGTGGGTAATTACAAACCGCATGCCATCTCTTTCCTTTACTTTCAGCAACTGTATATTGTCGGATTTTTTTCAAATGCCAAAAAGTAACGGCGGTCTTCAATTCTAACTTCGTTCTAAATTTGGAATGCAAACCGACTTTGCTAGGATCCTTTTCACTCCAATAATGCACACTAGGATCAGCAGCCTCAAAGTTCTTTGGATCAAAACTATCATATGTACCTGGTAAGGTGCGAAAATAGTTCATTCCACGCTGTGGGAACTGTGGAACTACTCTTCTTCCAGCTGTTGTTTCTCCATCCACTATTTCTTCAACTGCTGTTTCTCCAACTGGATCATCATCTGACGGATCACCATCTGAGTCTGTACTAACAATGTTTACATCTTCTGAATCATAAGGTGATGGTGGATCAAGAAAGTCGGCTTTATCAGGACCTATAATGTCATCAACCACATCACAATTGTCAATGTCCCCTAAACGCACGCCTCCAACATCAAAATCTTGTGTTGCAGCGAAACTTGCTACTTGTGCTCTCGTAGACGTACCAACATCGTAACTTATGACATGATGACTATTTTGTTGAGTAATTGCAGAATGCTCAACAAATAATTCAATTTGACCTCCTTTAGCCATACTCTCACTGAACATTAGTGGCATGCATACTTCTTCTAGTAGAGTACCTATAAACGTGACTGCAGATCCAACGCATATGGTACGTTTCCATATTATTTGAACTTTGTTTTCAAGTATGTTTATACCCATCCTTTCACAAATTGAATCCACAAGCTCATTGTAGGATATACATTTGTCCAACATAATGAATCCTGATGAGAAAGGAGGATCATATGAAATAACTGGTCCGGAAATTATCTTTCCACCCCAATATAAATTGACACACCACGGCATAGTATCTGCAATAACGTAGCACAAAAATAAATATGTATTGTTTTTACACTTATCATTATGTAGAAGAAACTTTATACATCAACAATATTTTTATAATTAACTACACAACAATATATACTATCATAACAATCCATCAAATATTAGTCAATAATTATGTATACTAACCGAATAGGAGGACTAATGAGTGGAAGAGTAGACCAAAATCAAAATCTTCTCTCTCAAATCGCCGATTGAGTCAACCCGGGTAAGGTTTTCGCGCAACTGAATGTTTTTTCGCATTTGGGATGGGTAAAGCATTAGGGTTCGTCATTTTGGGGAAAGACTGGACTGATATCTGTGTCAACGATAAGGCGCCAACATTGTTGGCGTTTTAAGTTAAAAACGCCACCAACAATGGCGTTTTAACCATGTATTTTCTTTTAAGCATATGATTTATTTTAGCCGAAATTTCCTTAAAGGCGCCGACAGAATATGCGTTTTTGTTAAACACGCCAACTGTATTGGCGTTTTTACAATATATATATATTTTTTTAAATATGATTTATTCTGCTAGAATTCGGCTTAAAAACGCCCACGCAATAGGCGTTTTAATAAACACGCCAATGGCTTTGGCGTTTTTATAATAAAATAGTGTTTAAATTTAATTCAATAAGAAATTGTAAAACGCCGGTTTAGTTGGCGTTTTACCTTAATAACACGCCAACGCCGTTGGCGTTTTTCCCATATATGGAAGAAATATCATAGTGGGTACATTTTCGATATTGTAGTGGTAGAGTCCCCCACACATCCAATTTTCTCTAAAGAAATTAGTATGCTTTGAGCTCCACCAATTAAATCAATAGTAAATGGAGTAATGATAAGTGATAAATTATGTGATAAATACATTTTCTTCTCATAAATATAGAAAATTAGCTTTTACTCCCTCCGTCCCAGATAATTTGGGCACTTTGATCCGACACGGGTTTTAAGAAATCTAATGGAAAGTGAGTTGAAAAAGTTGGTGGGATGTGAGTCTTACTTTTAAAGTATTAGTTTTATAATAAAATGTGAGTAGGAATGCGTTAGTGGAATATGGGGTCCACTACCAAAAATGGTAAAAATGAAATGTGACAAATTATGTGGGACGGTCCGAAATGGAATACTGGGTCGAATTATCTAGAACGGAGGGAATATAAAATAAAGCCACATAATGATGATGCTTATCAGTATACATCCAATGTGGCCGGTGTTCATAAAATCGAATACTTGTCCAGTTAATAGCAAAAGAACATTGTCTGCTCAAAGATAGAAGACAACAAGAAATAACTTTGTGTACTCGTTTGTGGTTCTACAAGAAGATTGGGTGAGAGTGAAAGGTTCAATATGTATGTAGTATCAATCGTGCATTATGACATCATGTATTCATGTAAGAGACAATGTAGTAACTAATTGGGCATATGAAGAAGTCGGTTCTAGATGGAAAGTCATATGTGACAATTTGTTTCAGGTGTTTCGCTTTGATTTTGAGAATTTTTTAGCCGATTTGTTTTTATTAGCGAAGAACAAGCCTTATGATAATTTCAATAAGATCTCATTGAAAAAATTTGGGCATCCACAAACGCATTTCAGCTATGATATTTTTTTAATCTTTAGTTATATGTAGTACATAATTTATGAATGTAAATAATGTAATTTTTGATATTTTATTTACTACAACATATTAAGGAATTCAATTATGTGATTTTCAAATGTTACTTACAAAATAGTTTCGTATTATTGCAAACTAGTATCACACCCTTGCAATATACGACTAGTTTTATTTATTTGCACTAATTTTGAAATATTAATTAATAAAATTGTATAAGTGTCAACATAAACTAATATGAATAAAATGGTCATACATAAACAATCTATACATTTTATTTTTAAAATTATAATTTAATTATGCAAACAATTAATATAACAAACATAATTCTTATTTTTATTTTATTTTATTTTTAAAAAGCCAAGTCATGTAATCCATAAAATTTCACCAAATCAACTTTAAGTTGAAATAATTTTTTTTTAAAAATGAACCAAATTAGATAATATTTGAATTTGATTAAGTGAATCTATCCAAATCTCATACTCCCTCCGTCACAAGATAAGTGACTTGTATTCCTTTTTGGGCAGTCCCACTATAAGTGACCTATTTCCATTTTTAGCAAAAAGTCATCTCTCTTACTTTATTCTCCTCCTACTTTATTCTCTCTTCTCTCCTCTACTTTTCCCTCTCTCATATTTTACTCTCTCCACTTTAAGTTATTTAAATACCATTTCTTAAATCCCGTGCCCAAAAGAAGTAGGTCACTTATCTTGGGACGGAGGGAGTATATTTTTACACCGATCTCTACTCCTATATAAAGTTATAATTACAATTTTCAAGTCTATAACAATTCAACGACGTATTTAATAATGCAAAAATCACTTTCGCCAACCTTCCTGTCACATCCTCGTCTCCTTCCACCTCTGCCCCTCTTCTTCATCATCAACAACATACTCTTCTAGGTTTCCTATTTGGTTTGCCAGCTGTGGAGGCGGTACGACAGAGAAGCGGTGAAGCTAGAGTGTGGCGGCGACTGCGAGTGACTCAACATTTTTTTATTTAAAATCTTTTAAGCGATGTATCTACTTTCTTCTATTAAGAATCATCTTAAACTCATAAGTATTAATGCTCATAAATACTATGCTAAGCTGCTTGAGAACGAATAAATGAGAAAATTAAAATGCTTTTAATTATTATGTGATATCCATCTACAACTCAATAGTCTTTTACATTCAAAAATTAGGGACATAAAGAATTATAGAATTAAACTATCATTAAACAACCATTAAGGTGGTGGTTACAACTTACAAGAAAATGGAAAGCCAAAAGAATCCTCATGTCACGTAAACTATAACAAATATAGTGATCAGGCATTGCAAATAATTATTTAATTAGTTTTTATTATAAGTTTATACTTTTGTACTTGTGCTCACAAATTCTGGCAGATTTGCGAGCAAAATTGCGAGTAAAAAGCTTGTAAACGAATTGTGCTTGCTACACCGCTTGCAGATTTGCGAGCACAATTAATGGTGCATGCATAATTACGTTTTTACGTTTTTATATATGCAAGCACAAAAGAGGTTTCAGCAAATATGCGAGCATGTACTTGCTAAAATGCTTGCAATTTTTGCAATGAGCGAAATGGGTAGCACCCTTCATGCTCGCAAAGTGCTTGCAAAATGACGTTTTGCGAGCATATTTGGTTATTTCAAGCATTTTGGTGCTTGCAAAACAACTTTTTTTAGTGTTTTGTTTATTTTTCTAATTTAATGTTAAAATTAATAATGATACACTTATTATCTTTAAAAATCTTTTCATTTCAACTTCACCTAATTATAACAAAAATAAATAAAACATTTCAAACTTATCCTATATACGTGGCGCGCCATAGGCGTGGCTTGACAAATACCAAATTTAAGGTTCAATTCGAATTGTGGAATTATACTACTTTTATGCTGAATTCAATTTGTATGTTTATGTCGATTTGTATGTTGAATTCGATTTGTATGTTTTCATTTGTGCTACTTGTATGTTTGTGATAAATCCAAGATCAAAGATTGCAAAGATAGAAGAACAATTAGAATTAGTGGAGTTTTGTCAAGTCACTCCTCCGGCGTGCCATGTAGGATAAAATTTATGTCGGAAATCTATCGGGTCGGATGTGAAATTTACACAGTCCAATGAAGTTCATGACTTTTCATGGAACATTAAAGTTCACGGAAAAGAACTAAACTATTTTGAAAATTTTTAGCGGCAATTTGCCCTTATTTTAAGACTTTATGTCAGGATTGAGTATCCAATATGATACGTAATCATTAGAAAACACAAACAAACCAATTTGATATCACGCTATAAATCGATGCAATATGTGATACTCCACCTGTCCCCTTTAAGATACTCTACTATGGATTAAACACAGCAAACGGTGCTGTGGAATGAAACACAATCGTTTTAATACAAATATGAGATTCCTACTTTTATACTTCCTTCTATCCCTGAATATCTTATTCATATTTAAAGGTGCAACAATGCTACTATTGTTTAGTTTGGCAAATTAAAAATATCACGAACTTTACTCGAGTTTGTTATTTTCCATCAAAAAAAAAATATCGGCTATATTAATGGAACGAAGAACAATTTTAGAAGGCATACTAAAAAAACTATCCTCAAAAATTGAACAACTTGAAGCTTTTGAAGTTATTGTCGAGAAATTACGAAAAAAAAATTGTATCATAATATTATTCGCCGTAATTTTTTCGTTGATGAGAAATAACACTCGGATAAAATCCGTAATATTATTTGTCAAGATTAAAATTCACGGGGAAAAATCTAACTTTTTGAAAACTTCATAATATTAGGAGCTTATATTCCAACTTAAAATGGTTACACATTGTCCATCCAATGCAAGAAACTTTTCTAAAAACAAATAAAAGGAGAGAGAATACGAAATGACTAATTAAAACCATCTTCAATCATATCCAAAAAATAAGTTTTGGTGTAAAAATCTTCTCAATCATGCATCAAATTCAAACTCATTTTTAATGTTTTTTTTGTCAAACAACATCAAATATGATGTTACTGCAAAAATGTGTGAGGCAAAAACACAAAAATGGTGTAAATTTTGAATTTAGTATAAATAATTGGAATAAAACTACTTTTTGATATGATATATACTCAAAAATGAGTTTGGATTTGGTGTAAATGATTTGAGATGGTGTAAGTTATAAATTTACATTTAAATTTAAATTTAAATCTACATCAAAATTCTATTCCAGTTGAACCAACGTTTTCTAATTGATTAAAGTACTTATTATTTTAGTTAAATATTCATAATAAATATAAAAAAAGGGACCATAATTGAACCGATTTCTGAAAATGTTTGACTGAATGAGCGCAAGTGTTGA